>NC_090654.1:49668580-49991914 GCF_040937935.1 Hyperolius riggenbachi
TTACTAATGACAAAACAGAAACGATTCGATTTTTAGATCGAAAAGTGTTTAGTGGATAAGATCCCTAATTAGTTGTTCTCCTCTAAGATATTTTTTTTTATATTTTTTTTTTGGCACAGTACTTTGGTTAAAGTAATTCAAAATTATATTATCAGCCCATCTTGATCTTGCCACAGGACCAAAAGGTAACTAAACATTATATTATCAGCCCGTTGCGCTCCTACCAAAGGGCGCCGCACCAAAAGATAAGTTAAAATTTTATTATGAGCCCGTCGCGCTCTTTCCACAGGGCGCCGGACCAAAAGGTAACTCAAAATTATATTATCAGCCTGTCTTGATCGTGCCACAGGACACTGGACTGAAAGGTAACTAAACATTATATTATCAACCCGTTGCGCTCCTACCAAAGGGCACCGGACCAAAAGATAAGTTAAAATTTTATTATGAGCCCGTCGCGCTCTTTCCACAGGGCGCCGGACCAAAAGGTAACTCAAAATTATAATATCAGCCTGTCTTGATCGTGTCACAGGACACCGGACCGAAAGGTAACTAAACATTATATTATCAGCCCGTTGCGCTCCTACCAAAGGGCGCCGGACCAAAAGATAAGTTAAAATTTTAATATGAGCCCGTTGCGCTCTTTCCACAGGGCGCCGGACCAAAAGGTAACTCAAAATTATATTATCAGCCTGTCTTGATCGTGTCACAGGACACCGGACCAAAAGGTAACTAAACATTATATTATCAGCCCGTTGCGCTCCTACCAAAGGGCGCCGGACCTAAAGATAAGTTAAAATTTTATTATCAGCCCGTCGCGCTCTTTCCACTGGGCGCCGGACCAAAAAGTAACTCAAAATTACATTGGCTCCATTTTGCAGTGATTGTGTTTTTGATTCCCGTTCCAGAAAATGAGAATGGCATCCCAACTGCCAACAAAATACTGCACGCATTGCACCTTTGCGATGTATGCACATCTCAAGCACTGCAGGGATTTACCGCGGTGCTTTGCTGAATACCGGCTATCAGCAAAGAACAGAAATGCTTCCCACCAAAAGCACCCCAAGCGTGAACTGGCCCTTGAGAGAACTTGATTGGTGATTGCAAATTGCTGCAACCTGAAGCGTAGAACTCAGGGGCATATTTCAAATGATTTAAATATACCCCCAAATTCTACTTATGGCCTCCTCCTCCCCTACAGCCATACCAATCCTCACCAAAAAGGTAAAAAGCATAAGAGTGCAAATAAAACAAAGAAAATGCCAGCCGACAATTGCCATTCTAGAAAATACCAATAGCACTAGCAGAGACCCAGAACTGCGATTTACATGTTCATCGCAGTGCTGTTACTAATGACAAAACAGAAACGATTCGATTTTTAGATTAAAAAGTGCTTAGTGGATAAGGGCCCTAATTAGTTGTTCTCCTCTAAGATATTTTTTTTATATTATTTTTTGGCACATTACTTTGGTTAAGGTAATTCAAAATTATATTATCAGCCCATCTTGATCTTGCCACCGGACCAAAAGGTAACTAAACATTATATTATCAGCCCGTTGCGCTCCTACCAAAGGGCGCCGGACCAAAAGATAAGTTAAAATTTTATTATGAGCCCGTCGCGTTCTTTCCACAGGGCGCCGGACCAAAAGGTGACTCAAAATTATATTATCAGCCTGTCTTGATCGTGCCACAGGACACCGGACCGAAAGGTAACTAAACATTATATTATCAGCCCGTTGCGCTCCTACCAAAGGGCGCCGGACCAAAAGATAAGTTAAAATTTTATTATGAGCCCGTCGCGCTCTTTCCACAGGGCGCCGGACCAAAAGGTAACTCAAAATTATATTATCAGCCTGTCTTGATCGTGCCACAGGACACTGGACCGAAAGGTAACTAAACATTATATTATCAGCCCGTTGCGCTCCTACCAAAGGGCACCGGACCAAAAGATAAGTTAAAATTTTATTATGAGCCCGTCACGCTCTTTCCACAGGGCGCCGGACCAAAAGGTAACTTAAAATTACATTGGCTCCATTCTGCAGTGATTGTGTTTTTGATTCCCGTTCCAGAAAATGAGAATGGCATCCAAACTGCCAACAAAATACTACATGCATTGCACCTTTGCGATTTATGCACATCGCAAGCACTGCAGGGATTTACCACGGTGCTTTGCTGAATACCGGCTATCAGCAAAGAACAGAAATGCTTCCCACCAAAAGCACCCAAAGCGTGAACTGGCCCTTGAGAGAACTTGAATGGTGATTGCAAATTGCTGCAACCTGAAGCGTAGAATTCAGGGGCATATTTAAAATGATTTAAATATACCCCCAAATTCTACTTATGGCCTCCTCCTCCCCTACAGCCATACCAATCCTCACCAAAAAGGTAAAAAGCATAAGAGTGCAAATAAAACAAACAAAATGCCAGCCGACAATTGCCATTCCTGAAAATACCAATAGCACTAGCAGAGACCCAGAACTGCGATTTACATGTTCATCGCAGTGCTGTTACTAATGACAAAACAGAAACGATTCGATTTTTAGATCGAAAAGTGCTTAGTGGATAAGGGCCCTAATTAGTTGTCCTTTTCTAAGATTTTTTTTTATATTTTTTTTTTGGCAAAGTACTTTGGTTAAGGTAATTCAAAATTATATTATCAGCCCATCTTGATCTTGCCACCGGACCAAAAGGTAACTAAACATTATATTATCAGCCCGTTGCGCTCCTACCAAAGGGCACCGGACCAAAAGATAAGTTAAAATTTTATCATGAGCCCGTCGCGCTCTTTCCACAGGGCGCCGGACCAAAAGGTAACTCAGAATTATATTAGCAGCCTGTCTTGATCGTGTCACAGGACACCGGAACGAAAGGTAACTAAACATTATATTATCAGCCCGTTGCGCTCCTACCAAAGGGCGCCGGACCAAAAGATAAGTTAAAATTTTATTATCAGCCCGTCGCGCTCATTCCACAGGGCGCCGGACCAAAAGGTAACTTAAAATTACATTGGCTCCATTCTGCAGTGATTGTGTTTTTGATTCCCGTTCCAGAAAATGAGAATGGCATCCTAACTGCCAACAAAATACTACACATATTGCACCTTTGCGATGCATGCACATCGCAAGCACTACAGGGATTTACCACGGTGCTTTGCTGAATACCGGCTATCAGCAAAGAACAGAATGCTTCCCACCAAAAGCACCCCAAGCGTGAACTGGCCCTTGAGAGAACTTGATTGGTGATTGCAAATTGCTGCAACCTGAAGCGTAGAATTCAGGGGCATATTTAAAATGATTTAAATATACCCCCAAATTCTACTTATGGCCTCCTCCTCCCCTACAGCCATACCAATCCTCACCAAAAAGGTAAAAAGCATAAGAGTGCAAACAAAACAAAGAAAATGCCAGCCGACAATTGCCATTCCAGAAAATACCAATAGCACTAGCAGAGACCCAGAACTGCGATTTACATGTTCATCGCAGTGCTGTTACTAATGACAAAACAGAAACGATTCGAGAAAAGTGCTTAGTGGATAAGGGCCCTAATTAGTTCTTCTCTAAGATTTTTTTATATTATTTTTTTGGCACAGTACTTTGGTTAAGGTAATTCAAAATTATATTATCAGCCCATCTTGATCTTGCCACCGGACCAAAAGGTAACTAAACATTATATTATTAGCCCATTGCGCTCCTACCAAAGGGCGCCGGACCAAAAGATAAGTTAAAATTTTATTATGAGCCCGTCGCGCTCTTTCCATAGGGCGCCAGACCAAAAGGTAACTAAAAATTATATTATCAGCCTGTCTTGATCGTGCCACAGGACACCGGACCGAAAGGTAACTAAACATTATATTATAAGCCCGTTGCGCTCCTACCAAAGGGCGCCGGACCAAAAGATAAGTTAAAATTTTATTATGAGCCCGTCGCGCTCTTTCCATAGGGCGCCGGACCAAAAGGTAACTAAAAATTATATTATCAGCCTGTCTTGATCGTGCCACAGGACACTGGACCAAAAGGTAACTAAACATTATATTATCAGCCCGTTGCGCTCCTACCAAAGGGCGCCGGACCAAAAGATAAGTTAAAATTTTATTATGAGAACTTGATTGGTGATTGTATATTGCTGCAACCTGAAGCGTAGAACTCAGGGGCATATTTAAAATGATTTAAATATACCCCAAATTCTACTTATGGCCTCCTCCTCCCCTACAGCCATACCAATCCTCACCAAAAAGGTAAAAAGCATAAGAGTGCAAATAAAACAAAGAAAATGCCAGCCGACAATTGCCATTCTAGAAAATACCAATAGCACTAGCAGAGACCCAGAACTGCGATTTACATGTTCATCGCAGTGCTGTTACTAATGACAAAACAGAAACGATTCGACTTTTAGATTAAAAAGTGCTTAGTGGATAAGGGCCCTAATTAGTTGTTCTCCTCTAAGATATTTTTTTTATATTATTTTTTGGCACAGTACTTTGGTTAAGGTAATTCAAAATTATATTATCAGCCCATCTTGATCTTGCCACCGGACCAAAAGGTAACTAAACATTATATTATCAGCCCGTTGCGCTCCTACCAAAGGGCGCCGGACCAAAAGATAAGTTAAAATTTTATTATGAGCCCGTCGCGCTCTTTCCACAGGGCGCCGGACCAAAAGGTAGCTCAAAATTATATTATCAGCCTGTCTTGATCGTGTCACAGGACACCGGACCAAAAGGTAACTAAACATTATATTATCAGCCCGTTGCGCTCCTACCAAAGGGCGCCGGACCAAAAGATAAGTTAAAATTTTATTATCAGCCCGTCGCGCTCTTTCCACAGGGCGCCGGACCAAAAGGTAACTCAAAATTATAATATCAGCCTGTCTTGATCGTGTCACAGGACACCGGACCGAAAGGTAACTAAACATTATATTATCAGCCCGTTGCGCTCCTACCAAAGGGCACCGGACCAAAAGATAAGTTAAAATTTTATTATGAGCCCGTCGCGCTCTTTCCACAGGGCGCCGGACCAAAAGGTAACTCAAAATTATATTATCAGCCTGTCTTGATCGTGTCACAGGACACCGGACCAAAAGGTAACTAAACATTATATTATCAGCCCGTTGCGCTCCTACCAAAGGGCGCCGGACCAAAAGATAAGTTAAAATTTTATTATCAGCCCGTCGCGCTCTTTCCACAGGGCACCAGAATAAAAGGTAACTAAAAATTATATTAACAGCCTGTCTTGATCGTGTCACAGGACACCGGACCGAAAGGTAACTAAACATTATATTATCAGCCCGTTGCGCTCCTACCAAAGGGCGCCGGACCAAAAGATAAGTTAAAATTTTATTATGAGCCCGTCGCGCTCTTTCCACAGGGCACCGGACCAAAAGGTAACTAAAAATTATATTATCAGCCTGTCTTGATCGTGCCACAGGACACTGGACCAAAAGGTAACTAAACATTATATTATCAGCCCGTTGCGCTCCTACCAAAGGGCGCCGGACCAAAAGATAAGTTAAAATTTTATTATGAGAACTTGATTGGTGATTGTATATTGCTGCAACCTGAAGCGTAGAACTCAGGGGCATATTTAAAATGATTTAAATATACCCCCAAATTCTACTTATGGCCTCCTCCTCCCCTACAGCCATACCAATCCTCACCAAAAAGGTAAAAAGCATAAGAGTGCAAACCAAACAAAGAAAATGCCGGCCGACAATTGCCATTCCAGAAAATACCAATAGCACTAGCAGAGACCCAGAACTGCGATTTAAGTTAAAATTTTATTGATTCCCGTTCCAGAAAATGAGAATGGCATCCCAACTGCCAACAAAATACTGCACGCATTGCACCTTTGCGATGTATGCACATCGCAAGCACTGCAGGGATTTACCACGGTGCTTTGCTGAATACCGGCTATCAGCAAAAAACAGAAATGCTTCCCACCAAAAGCACCCCAAGAGTGAACTGGCCCTTGAGAGAACTTGATTGGTAATTGCAAATTGCTGCAACCTGAAGCGTAGAACTCAGGGGCATATTTGAAATGATCTAAATATACCCCAAAATTCTACTTATGGCCTCCTCCTCACCTACAGCCATACCAATCCTCACCAAAAAGGTAAAAAGCATAAGAGTGCAAACAAAACAAAGAAAATGCTGGCCGACAATTGCCATTCCAGAAAATACCAATAGCACTAGCAGAGACCCAGAACTGTGATTTACATGTTCATCGCAGTGCTGTTACTAATGACAAAATGGAAAAGATTCCATTTTTAGATTGAAAAGTGCGTAGTGGATAAGGGCCCTAATTAGTTGTTCTCCTATAAGATATTTTTTATATTATTTTTTGGCACAGTACTTTGGGTAAGGTAATTCAAAATTATATTATGAGCCCGTCTTGATCTTGCCACAGGATGCCAGACCAAAAGGTTAACTACCAAGCACCGCTGCAGTACCCCTCCAATTTTCTGCCAACCGCTCCATTGCCAGGCACTGCTACAGGACCCCTCTGATCTTCTGCAGGCCATTCCATCACCAGGCACCCATGCAGGACCCCTCCGATCTTCTGACAGCCGTTCCATCACTAGGCACCACTGCAGGACCCCTCGGAAATGGATACTCTTACACCCTCTAGTTAAAAGTATGGAAACATGCCGACCACCTGAGAAGGAATGGGGATCCAGTAAGCCCTCCTTAGGCCTGGTTCAACCCTGGGATCGCAAAATGCCAATCGCAATCGCCGGTGGAGTGTGATTGCATCTTTGCTGCATGATTGTGGCTCCATTCTGCAGTGATTGTGTTTTGGATTCCTATTCCAGAGAATGAGAATGGCATCCCAACTGCCAACAAAATGTTGCACGCAGCTGAATACCAGCTATCAGCAAAGAGCAGAAACGCTCCCCACCAAATATACCTTAAAGTACTGCTGACCTGTAGGGAATTTCTTTAAAATTATTTTATTACTGGTGCTGTGTGACTTTCACAGCACACAGCACCATCCTTCCCCCTCCAGCGGCCCCCTGTGGCCAGTTTTAGCAACCTATATTATCGGGAGGAAGTGACAGTTTTTTCTCCCCGCTGTGAGCACATAACTCTGCCCCCTCCACCTCACGCTTTAGTTCCTTATGTGTTACACTGCACACAGTGCGCAGGTGAGCTGCGCTGTGTGTGGGCTCATGTTAATTGAGGTCGGAAGAATATCCAATCTCAATTATCACAAGTCTGCACACAGACCTCTCCTTACAGCGGTTTGAATTATGATTGCAGGCAATGGAGAATGGGGCCAGCAGGAAATAAGGCAGCAGTGGGAGAATCATCAGTTTACCATTGTCCTGCGGTTTGAATTATTGTGTCGGCAGGCAGGGTAAAGTGGCGGTGGGGGAAGGGAGCAGACGGACGGGACTTGCACAGCCACTAGGGCATATATTAGGGGTAGGTCTTATATTTCGAGCATGCTTGAAATTTGGGATAGGTCTTTTTTTAAGGGGATGTCCTTCTTTCGGGGAAACACGGTATATATGCCACTTTAATTACCATAATTGCTATATTGGAATCCTTATGTGACTGTATGATTGTTGTTTAACCAGTTCGGCCTATCTGGACGAGCTTCCTCGTCCAGATAGGCACTGCTGCTCCCGCCGCATGGTGCGCGCGATCGGGCGTGCTCCCGCCGCTAGTCCCCCGATCAGTGAATGGGAATATAATTCCCATTCACCGATCTAACTTCCCCGCAGCAATACCGACGCTTTCTCTCCAGAGAGCACGGTATTTCTGCCCCCAGGAAACTTCTCCTCTCCATTTTAGTTCCTGGATGCGAGATCGTTCGCATCCAGGACTTTTCTCACTGAAAAAAATGCACCTTTATTTCCAAATAAAATATTGTCGCCAAACATTGTGATAGGGACATAATTTAAATGGTTTTATAACCGGGACAAATGGGTTAATACATTTCATGGGTTTTAATTACAGTAGCATGCTTTATTTAAAAACTATAATGGCCGAAAACTGAAAAATAATAATTTTTTCCCACATTTTTTCCTATTTCCAAATTAAAACACATTTAGAATAAAATAATTCTTGGCATAATGTCCCACCTAAAGAAAGCCTAATTGGTGGCAAAAAAAACAAGATATAGTTCATTTCATTGGGATAAATAATAATAAAGTTATAGACGAATGAATGGAAGGAGCGCTGAAAGGTGAAAATTGCTCTGGTGGTCAGGGGGTAAAACCCCTCAGTGGTGAAGTGGTTAAATTCAAAAAATAAATAATAAGCCAGAGGCTCCCAGCATCCTGTATTTATACCCAGCTGAGTATTGTGACGTCATCAGGTAGTAATCCCAGCATCCTGTATTTATATACCCAGCTGAGTATTGTAACATCATGAGGTGGGGGAAAAAACAGCTGTAACCGATCAGTCAAGTTTTCATCTGGAAAGACAATTTACAGCACGTGAGCAGTGTTTGCATTTCGCTGCATTACAGTCTATTCTGTACTAAGGATGTGATTATATTTGTCTGTTTTCAAATTCACACTGATGTATCGCTTCCTGCGTGAGGTTCACTGGCTTTTCTTATATAATGACTTTGATTATCTTTTCAATAAAACGTTGAAACGAAAACAAAGAGATATATATATATATATATATATATATATATATATATATATATATGTATATATATATATATAAATATATACATATACACACACACACACAGTGGTGTGAAAAACTATTTGCCCCCTTCCTGATTTCTTATTCTTTTGCATGTTTGTTAAACTTAAATGTTTCTGCTCATGAAAAACCGTTAACTATTAGTCAAAGATAACATAATTGAACACAAAATGCAGTTTTAAATGATGGTTTTTATTATTTAGAGAGGAAAAAAACTCCAAATCTACATAGCCCTGTGTGAAAAAGTGATTGCCCCCCTTGTTAAAAAATAACTTAACTGTGGTTTATCACACCTGAGTTCAATTTCTGTAGTCACCCCCAGGCATGATTGCTACCACACCTGTTTCAATCAAGAAATCACTTAAATAGGAGCTATCTGACACAGAGAAGTAGACCAAAAGCACCTCAAAAGCTAGATATCATGCCAAGATCCAAACAAATTCAGGAACAAATGAGAACAAAAGTACTGTAATTGAGATCTATCAGTCTGGTAAAGGTTATAAAGCCATTTCTAAAGCTTTGGGACTCCAGCGAACCACAGTGAGAGCCATTATCCACAAATAGCAAAAACATGGAACAGTGATGAACCTTCCCAGGAGTGGCTGGCCAACCAAAATTACCCCAAGAGTGCAGAGAAACCTCATCCGAGAGGCCACAAAAGACCCCAGGACAACATCTAAAGAACTGCAGGCCTCACTTGCCTCAATTAAGGTCAGTGTTCACGACTCCACCATAAGAAAGAGACTGGGCAAAAACGGCCTGCATGGCAGATATCCAAGGCGCAAACCACTTTTAAGCAAAAAGAACATTAAGGCTCGTCTCAATTTCGCTAAAAAAAACATCTCAATGATTGCCAAGACTTTGGGGAAAATACCTTATGGACCGACGAGACAAAAGTTTAACTTTTTGGAAGGTGCGTGTCCCGTTACCTCTGGCGTAGAAGTAACACAGCATTTCAGCAAAAGAACATCATACCAACAGTAAAATATGGTGGTGGTAGTGTGATGGTCTGAGGTTGTTTTGCTGCTTCAGGACCTGGAAGGCTTGCTGCGATAGATGGAACCATGAATTCTACTGTCTACCAAAAAATCCTGAAGGAGAATGTCCGGCCATCTGTTCGTCAACTCAAGCTGAAGCGATCTTGGGTGCTGCAGCAGGACAATGACCCAAAACACACCAGCAAATCCACCTCTGAATGGCTGAAGAAAAACAAAATAAAGACTTTGGAGTGGCCTAGTCAAAGTCCTGACCTGAATCCTATTGAGATGTTGTGGCGTGACCTTAAAAAGGCGGTTCATGCTAGAAAACCCTCAAATAAAGCTGAATTACAACAATTCTGCAAAGATGAGTGGGCCAAAATTCCTCCAGAGCACTGTAAAAGACTCGTTGCAAGTTATCGCAAACGCTTGATTGCAGTTATTGCTGCTAAGGGTGGCCCAACCAGTTATTAGGTTTAGGGGGCAATTTCTTTTTCACACAGCTCCATATAGGTTTTGAGGTTTTTTTCTCACTAAATAATAAAAACCATCATTTAAAACTGCATTTTGTGTTCAATTATGATATCTTTGACTAATAGTTAACGGTTTTTGATGAGCAGAAACATTTAAGTGTGACAAACATGCAAAAGAATAAGAAATCAGGAAGGGGGCAAATAGTTTTTTACACCACTGTATGTGACTGATCTTGTTTTATAGCCATTTGACAGTTATATATAACCGTCATTTCCGATATCATTTGGTATAGCTGTTTACAGACCTACTCTCTGGCTACTATATATGCCGCTTTAATTACCATAACTGCTGTATTGAAATCCTTATGTGACTGTATGATTGCTGTTTACATAATAAAAAAAAAAAATAATAATAATTACTAAAACATACCTTCCTTCTTCGGGTTGCGGCATCGGAGCTGCGATCAGCAGCAGGGGTTCCCCGCTCGGCTCGGCGGTCTCTAGGCGAGTGCCTCGCTCCCGCAGCGGAGCTTCCTTGTAAAGCAACAGTGCGGACCATGTTGAGAACAGACCCATCCTCCGCGTGCCGCTGCGCCAGACTTGTGCTTCTTCTCCCGCTTCCTCGCGGGTTTTCAGGCGATCGGCGACCTCCAAACCCGGGACCCCCGGCTCCTTTCCATCTCCGGACTCCCCCCTGAAGAGCCAAACAGGAAACCCGGAGGAATGCCGCCACTTTCACGTGTAAATCTCCCGATCCAGGGGCGCCCCCTGGCGGCCACAGCGCTAACGGCGGGGAGGCGGCTGTTCAGGGGCAGATTGCGGAGGTGAGAAGGGGGCAGAGAGGGGAGATCGCTGCTGGGGGTGGAGGAGGGGTCTCTGACAGACAAGTGTAATGCCCTTTGGAGCCTCCAGGGGGCGGTGATGGGAAGCTATGAGGAGTGTGATGTGACTGGAAAAGCACAGTGCCTGTCAGGTGACCCCGGAGCTGCAGGGAGATGCGGCTATGTCACTGGAGAGGGTCACCTGCAGGCACGTGCCGAGGGGAGGGGCTCTGGGTGGCCAGACATGTATTTTTTTCAAGAAATGTGCTGCAAGAAGCTCCGCCCCTAGGTTGTGAGAAGCTCCACCTACCAGGTAATATGGTGCTTCCCACTGACAGACTTCTCCGCCCCCCCCCCCCAGGTGTGAGAAACTCCGCCCATGAACCACTGTAATGCTGGGTACACACATGTAATTTCCTGCCCGATCGAAGTGTGATCAGACAGGAAGTTGCATCGTGTGTACATATCCAAAGTGCACCTGATCAATAAAGTGATCGATTTTCTAATTATAAATGCGCAAAATTGATTATCGATCAGGAGCAAATTGGACAAGTCGGAAAAAAATCACTCGATTCCCGTCAGTCGGGTGGGAAATTGCATTGTGTGTACCCAGCATAAGCTTTGCCCAGCACCCACCGGAAGCATCTCCTCACTAGTGACAACAAAAACATTCCTTCTCTGATGTTATCAAAAATAATGTATTAGGTCAAAATGAGAAAGCCTTTAACATGTTTAGTACAATGTGGAGCTGCTGGGATATCAGCTATGAACGCCCCCTAGTGAGCAGGCATACTTATTGTTCGGATAGATATTTAAATGCAATGATTATATTTGTTTACTTCTTTTCATAATTCACTCTGATGTAACGCTTCCTGCGTGAGGCTCATTGGCTTTTGCGTATAAAATGACTTTGCTTATCTCTTCAATAAAAACTGTGAAACAAAAAATATAAATGTGACTCTATGATCTTTTTGTTATATAATTAAAAAAAAAAAATACTTTAAAATATTCCTTCCTTGCAGCATTGTAGCTGCAATCAGCGGCAGACCCCTAGCATCAGTGACGCCTTCCATAGAGTCTTATAGCTATATGACAGTTATATGCAACGGTCCTTTCTGATACAATTTGGTATATCTGTTTATATAACTTTCTCTCTGGCTACTATATATGCTGTAATTACTATAATTGCTGTAATGAAATCCTTATGTGACTCTATGCTTGTTATTTAAATAATAAAAAGAGTTGTTTAAATAAAAAAATAATAAGCCAGAGGCTCCCAGCATCCTGTATACCCAGCTGAGTATTGTGAGGTCATCAGGTAGTAATCCCAGTATCCTGCATTTATACCCAGCTGAGTATTGTGACGTCATCAGGTAGTAATACCAGCATTCTCTGTGTATACCCAGCTGAGTATTGTGACGTCATCAGGTGGGGAAAAAACAGCTGTAACCGATCAGTCAAGTTTTCATCTGAAAAGACAATTTACAGCACGTGAGCAGTGTTTGCATTTCGTAGCATTACAGTCTATTCTGTACTAAGGATGTGATTATATTGGTCTCTTTTCATAATTCACACTGATGTATTGCTTCCTGCGTGTGTGTGACTCTATGATCTTGTTTTATAGCCATTAGACAGTTATATATAACCTTTATTTCCGATATCATTTGGTATGGCTGTTTACAGAACTACTCTCTGGCTACTATATATGCCGCTTTAATCACCATAATTGCTGTATTCAAATCCTCATGTGACTCTATGATTGCTGTTTACATAATAATAAAAACAATAATTACTAAAACATTCCTTCCTTCTTCGGGTTGAGCTGCGATCAGCGACAAGAGCTCCCCTCTCGGCGGTTTCTAGGCGAGTGCCTCGTTCCCGCAGCCGAGCTTCCTTATAAAGCCACAGTGCGGACCATGTTGAGAACAGACACATCCTCCGCGCGCAGCTGCGCCAGACTTGTGCTTCTTCTCCCGCCTTTTCGCGGGTTTTCAGGCGATCGGTGACCCCCAAACCCGGGACCCCCGGCGCCTCTCCGTCTCCAGACTCCCCCCTGAAGAGCCGAACAGGAAACCCGGAGGAATGCCGCTGCTTTCATGAGGAAATCTCCTGATCCCTGGGCGCCCCCTGGCGGTCACAGCGCTAGCGGCGGGGAGGCGGCTGTTCGGTGGCAGATTGCGGGGTGATAAGGGGAGCAGAGAGGAGAGATCGCTGCTGGGGGTGGAGGAGGGGTCGCTGCAGACACGAGTAATGCCATTCGGAGCCTCTAGGGGGTGGTGATGGGAAGCTAAGAGGCGTGTGATGTGACCGGAGAAGCACAGTGCCTGTCACGTGACCCCGGAGCTGCTGGGAGATGGAGATGTAGGACCTCGGCACTGCCCCTAGGCCATGTTAAGCCCCGCCCCTCGGTCGTGGTAAGCTCCGCCCACTAACCACGGTAAGCTCCTCCCACTACATGCGGGGAAAAACACTTCAGGTAGAAGTAGTGAGGTAAGCAGGGAATATGGTGCCTCCCCTGACATTGACCACTGACCTCTCCTCACATAATACCCCTCTACACTCACTCTGACCTCCCAAGTACCCACACTGACCACTGACCTCTCCTCATATATTACCCCTCTACACCCACTCTGATTCCTCCCCCCCCCCCTGCCCAGTACCCACACTGACCTCTCCTCACATATTACCCCTCTACACCCACTCTGACCCCCCCTCCCCAGTACCCACACTGACCTCTCCTCACATATTACCCCTCTATACCCACACTGACCTCCCCAGTACCCACACTGACCTCTCTTCACATATTACCCCTATACACCCACTCTGATTCCTCCCCCCCCCCCAGTACCCACACTGACCTCTCCTCACATATTACCCCTCTATACCCATATCTATACCCACTCTGCCCCCCCCCCCACCCAGTATCCACACTGACCACTGGCCTCTCCTCACATATTACCCCTCTACACCCACTCTGATCCCCCCCTCCCCAGTACCCACACTGACCTCTGCTCACATATTACCCCTCTATACCCACTCTGACCCCCCCCCCCTCCCCAGTACCCACACTGACCACTGACCTCTCCTCACATATCACCCCTCTACACCCACTCTGATCCCCTCCCCAGTACCCACACTGACCTCTCCTCACATATTACCCCTCTACACCCACTCTGACCCCCCCCCCCCTCCCCAGTACCCACACTGACCACTGACCTCTCCTCACATATTACCCCTCTACACCCACTCTGATTCCCCCCCCCTCCTTCCCAGTACCCACACTGACCTCTCCTCACATATTACCCCTCTACACCCACTCTGACCCCCCCCCCCCTGTACCCACACTGACCTCTCCTCACATATTACCCCTCTATACCCACTCTGACCCCCCTCCCCATTACCCACACTGACCACTGACCTCTCCTCACATATTACCCCTCTACACCCACTCTGATCCCCACCTCCCCAGTACCCGCACTGACCTCTCCTCACATATTACCCCTCTACACCCCCTCTGACCCCCCCCCCCCCAGTACCCACGCTGACCTCTCCTCACATATTACCCCTCTATTCCCACTCTGACCCCCCCCCCCTCCCCAGTACCCACACTGACCACTGACCTCTCCTCACATATTACCCCTCTACTCCCACTCTGATCCCCCCCCCTCCCCAGTACCCACACTGACCTCTCCTCACATATTACCCCTCTATACCCACTCTGACCCCCCCCCCTCCCCAGTACCCACACTGACCACTGACCTCTCCTCACATATCACCCCTCTACACCCACTCTGATCCCCTCCCCAGTACCCACACTGACCACTGACCTCTCCTCACATATTACCCCTCTACACCCACTCTGATCCCCCCTCCCCAGTACCCACACTGACCTCTCCTCACATATTGCCCCTCTATACTCGTGCTGACCCCCCTCCTCCCTAGCACCCACACTGACCTCTCCTCACATATTACCCCTCTACACCCACACTAAACCCCCCCCCCCCAGTACCCACATTGACCTTTCCTCACATATTACCCCTCTATATCCGTGCTGACCCCCCCCCCCCTCCCAGTACCCACACTGACCTCAACTATACCTGGCACCTACACTTACATCTCCTCACATATCCCAACCACACCCACACTGACCTCCCCCCTCCCCAGTACCCACACTGACCTCAACTCTCCTTGGCACCACCACTGACCTCGCCTCACATATCCCCCCACACACACACAGACCCACACTGACCAGGTAGGGCGTTTGTGCAGGTCGGTGGCGTTCGGTGTCTGGTAAGGTGAGGGTTGTTTGGTTAGCGTAAGGCATCAGGTTAGGGTGTTTGTGCAGGGAGGATGGTTAGGGTTAGGCATCAAGTAGGGTGTTTGGGCGGGGGGAGGGTGGCATTAGGTGTTAGGTAGGATGTTTGTGGGGGGAGGGGGTTAGGGTTAGGCATCAGGTTGGGTGTTTGTGTGTGTTTTGGGGGGGATGGTTAGAGTAAGGCATCAGGTAGGATGTTTGTGTGTGTGTGTGTTGGGGATGGTTAGAGTTAGGCATCAGGTAGGGTGTTTGTGTGGGGCAGTGGCATTAGGTGTCAGGTAGGGTGTTGGGGAGGTGTTTGGTTAGGGTAAGGCATCAGGTAGGGTGTTTGTATGAGGGGATGGTTAGGGTTAGGCATCAGGTAGGGTGTTTGGGCAGGGGTGGTTAGGGTTAGGCATCAGGTAGGGTGTTTGGGCGGGGTGGTTAGGCATCAGGTAGGGTGTTTGTGCAGGGGGAGGACGGCATTAGGTGTCAGGTAGGACGTTTGTGGGGGGAGGGGGGTCAGGGTTAGGCATTTGGTAGGGTGTTTGTGTGTGTGTTGGGGGATGGTTAGAGTTAAGGTGGCCACACACGATACAATAAACTGATCCGATTTTACGGCAATTCGATAAAAACAATCGGATCTCCTGAAAAAATCGAAAGCTTTTTTTTCATTCAACTGAAAAATCTGATCGGATTTCCCTTTTTTTTCTATTTTTATCTAACCAGAGTCAGGGCCGGAGCTACCATAGGAAAAAATGGGCAATTGCCTCAGAGCCCCAGAGCCTGTAGGGGCCCCCAAGGTGTCAGTCCCCATCTTAACTGTTGCTTCCCAGGGACTCTGCAGAGTCTGTTAAGTTGGGAGGTGATTGGGGGAGGGTCAGCAGCCAGCTCAGGGGCCCATGAGGGAAATTTGGCTGCAACAAAGGGCCTCTAATGATGCTTTTTGGTTTAGGGGGTGTCTGTTGGGGGGCCCCCAGGCTAATTTTGCCCTAGGGCCCAATTGTTACTTGAACCAGCCCTGTCCGGAATGCCAGATATTTTTCTTCAATCTCTCTAAAGATTGTATGGTGTGTGTTAGATTGTCAATTTATTAATATACACACCCAAGCAATTTTATCAGAGTTTCCAATCATTTTTATCATCATTGGGGAAAAATTGAACATATGTGTGTGGTACATTGGTCATATTTTTGAAATGTTACAATCAGTCAGAAAAATTGATTGCAATTCTTAAATTGAACAGATATTTAAAAAATTGTATGGTGTGTGGCCACCTTAAGGCTGCATGTAGGGTGTTTGTGCGGGGCAGTGGTGTTAGGTGTCAGGTTGGGTGTTGGGGGGGTGTTCGGTTAGGGTAAGGCATCAGGTAGGGTGTTTGTGCGGGGAGGATGGTTAGGTATCAGGTAAGGTTTTTGTGCGGGGAGGGGGGCAATAGGCATCAGGTAGTGTAATTGTGGGGAGGGGGGCGGATAGTGGCTGGATCGTGTACTGGTCAAGGGCACCGCCTTTGACATGGGAGACCAGGGTTTGAATCCTGGCTAGGGTCAGTACCTATTCAGTAAGGAGTCTAAGGCAAGACTCCCTAACACTGCAGGGTGGCCTCTTGAGCACGTCCCAGTGACTGCAGCTCTTGAGCGCTTTGAGTCCGATAGGAAAAAAGCGCTATACAAATATTTGGATTATATGGATAGGGTTAGGCATTTGGTAGAGTGTTTGCGTCGGGGGGGGGGGGGGGGGGGTCTGGTTAGGGTTAGGCGTCAGGGGGGAGGGTTCTGTGTGAGAATAAGGTGTGTGGGGTGGTGGCGTTAGGTGTCAGGTAGGGTGTTTGTGGGGGGAGGATAGTTAGGGTTAGGTATTAGGTAGGAGGTTTGTACAGGGGGGATTAAGCGTCAGGTAGTGTAATTGTGTGTGTGGGGGGGGGGGTGGATAGGGTTAGGCGTTAGGTAGAGTGTTTGCGTGGGGGAGGGGTCTGGTTAGGGTTAGGCATCAGGGGGAGGGTTCTGTGTGAGGGCAGGATTAGGTTTAGCTTTAGTAAAATATCAGAATTTATTACCAATATTTGACAAACCTTCTTTACACTTTAATAGTAGAGTATTGGTACATTTACTGATAATATACTATCAGCTTTCCTGAGCGCCAAAATTTCCTTTTAATTACGTACATTTTCCATATGGGCTAACATGCTGCATTTTATATATGGTACAATGTGCTGCCTTTTATATATGGTATAACTTGCTGCCTTTTATATATGGTATAACTTGCTGCCTTTTATATATGGTATAACTTGCTGCCTTTTATATGTGGGTTAACGGTCTGAATTTTCTTTATAGGCTAACGTATTGCATTTACTTTATGCGCTATTGTGCTGTGTTCTCTATATAGGCTACTATTCTGCATTTTCCATTTGGGATAGCATGATACATTTTCTGTATGGGCTAATATGCAACATTTTCTATATGGGCTAACATAGCATTTTCTATATGGGTTAACATGCTGCATTTTCTATATGGGCTACCATACTGTATTTTCCATTTGGGATAGCATACTGCTTTTTCTATATGAGCCAACGTGCTGAATTTTATATATGGGCTAATGTGCTGCATTTTCTATATGGGCTAACATACCGCATTTTATATATTGGCTAACATGCTACATTTTATACATGGGCTAACGTGCTGCATTTTCTATATGTGTTAAGTTGTGCTGCATTTTCTATATGGGCTTTCATGCTCTATATAACTAACGTGCTGTATTTTATATACAGGATGGGCTAACATGCTGCATTTTCTGTATGGGCTAATGTTCTGCATTTTATACCGTATACAGTGGTTTGCAAAAGTATTCGGCCCTCTTGAAGTTTTCCACATTTTGTCACATTACTGCCACAAACATGAATCAATTTTATTGGAATTCCATGTGAAAGACCAATACAAAGTGGTGTACACGTGAGAAGTGGAACGAAAATCATATATGATTCCAAACATTTTTTACAAATCAATAACTGCAAAGTGGGGTGTGTGTAATTATTCAGCCCCCTGAGTCAATACTTTGTAGAACCACCTTTTGCTGCAATTACAGCTGCTAGTCTTTTAGGGTATATCTCTACCAGCTTTGCACATCTAGAGACTGAAATATTTGCCCATTCTTCTTTGCAAAACAGCTCCAGCTCAGTGAGATTAGATGGATAGCGTTTGTGAACAGCAGTTTTCAGATCTTGCCACAGATTCTTGATTGGATTTAGATCTGGACTTTGGCTGGGCCATTCTAACACATGGATATGTTTTGTTTTAAACCATTCCATTGTTGCCCTGGCTTTATGTTTAGGGTCGTTGTCCTGCTGGAAGGTGTACCTCCGCCCCAGTCTCAAGTCTTTTGCAGATTCCAAGAGGTTTTCTTCCAAGATTGCCTTGTATTTGGCTCCATCCATTTTCCCATCAACTCTGACCAGCTTCCCTGTCCCTGCTGAAGAGAAGCACCCCCAGAGCATGATGTTGCCACCACCATATTTGACAGTGGGGATGGTGTGCTCTGAGTGATGTGCAGTGGTAGTTTTCTGCCACACATAGCGTTTTGCATTTTGGCCAAAAAGTTCCATTTTGGTCTCATCTGACCAGAGCACCTTCTTCCACATGTTTGCTGTGTCCCCCACATGGCTTGTGGCAAACTGCAAACGGGACTTCTTATGCTTTTCTGTTAACAATGGCTTTCTTCTTGCCATTCTTCCATAAAGGCCAACTTTGTGCAGTGCACGACTAATAGTTGTCCTATGGACAGATTCCCCCACCTAAACTGTAGATCTCTGCATCTTGTCCAGAGTCACCATGGGCCTCTTGACTGCATTTCTGATCAGCGCTCTCCTTGTTCGGCCTGTAAGTTTAGGTGAACGGCCTTGTCTTGGTAGGTTTACAGTTGTGCCATACAGGGGTGAGCCTGGGGTGCCTGGCACCTGGGTGCAAGATTTTCTCTGGCGCCTATGGGAGTGGTTAAATTAACCGCGCCCAACCACATAACCACACCCATGTCCTGCCTAATCACACCCACACCTTCCACCTCTTTACGCATGCATGTGATACCCCATTCCTACCCCTCTTTCATGCATAGCAATGAATCAATCCATTTTCCAATCTAAAGATACATACCGGTGCACCGGGGATATCGTATCGAGGGCAGTGGCGCACAATAGTCCACATGGTGGAGGGCCGGCCGACCACAAAATGCAATCTTATTGGCAGCAGATTTCCCCACAAATGCAATATTATTAGCAGCAGATTTCTCCACAAATGCAATGAGAATTGGCATCAGATTTCCCCACAAATGCAATCTTATTGGCAGCAGTCAATTTCCCCACAAATGCAATCTTATTGGCAGCAGTCGATTTCCCCACAAATGCAATCTTATTGGCAGCAGTCGATTTCCCCACAAATGCAATCTTATTGGCAGCAGATTTCTCCACAAATGCAATGAGAATTGGCAGCAGATTTCCCCACAAATGCAATCTTAATGGCAGCAGATTTCCCCACAAATGCAATCTTATTGGCAGCAGTCGATTTCCCCACATGCGCACAATAGTCCACATGGTGGAGGGACGGCCGACCACAAAATGCAATCTTATTGGCAGCAGATTTTCCCACAAATGCAATATTATTGGCAGCAGATTTCTCCACAGATGCAATCTTTACGGCAGCCAGATTTCCCCACAGATGCAATCTTTACGGCAGCCAGATTTCCCCACAGATGCAATCTTTACGGCAGCCAGATTTCCCCACAGATACAATCTTTACGGCAGCCAGATTTCCCCACAAATGCAATCTTAACGGCAGCCAGATTTCCTCACAAATGCAATCTTTACGGCAGCCAGATTTCCCCACAGATACAATCTTTACGGCAGCCAGATTTCCCCACAAATGCAATCTTTACGGCAGCCAGATTTCCCCACAGATGCAATCTTTACGGCAGCCAGATTTCCCCACAGATACAATCTTTATGGCAGCCAGATTTCCCCACAGATGCAATCTTTACGGCAGCCAGATTTCCCCACAGATGCAATCTTTACGGCAGCCAGATTTCCCCACAGATGCAATCTTTACGGCAGCCAGATTTCCCCACAAATTCAATCTTTACGGCAGCCAGATTTCCCCACAGATGCAATCTTTACGGCAGCCAGATTTCCCCACAGATGCAATCTTTATGGCAGCCAGATTTCCCCACAAATGCAATCTTTACGGCAGCCAGATTTCCCCACAAATTTAATCTTTACGGCAGCCAGATTTCCCCACAGATGCAATCTTTACGGCAGCCAGATTTCCCCACAAATTCAATCTTTATGGCAGCCAGATTTCCCCACAAATGCAATCTTTACGGCAGCCAGATTTCCCCACAAATGTAATCTTTACGGCAGCCAGATTTCCCCACAAATTCAATCTTTACGGCAGCCAGATTTCCTCACACATACAATCTTTACGGCAGCCACATTTCCCCACAAATTCAATCTTTACGGCAGCCAGATTTCCCCACAAATGCAATCTTAATGGCAGCCAGATTTCCCCACAAATGCAATCTTAACGGCAGCCAGATTTCCCCACACAAATGCAATCTTAACGGCAGCTAGATTTCCCCACAAATGCAATCTTAACGGCAGCCAGATTTCCCCACGAATGCAATCTTAACGGCAGCCAGATTTCCCCACACAAATGCAATCTTAAAGCAGCCAGATTTCCCCACACAAATGCAATCTTAACGGCAGCTAGATTTCCCCACAAATGCAATCTTAACGGCAGCCAGATTTCCCCACAAATGCAATCTTAACGGCAGCCAGATTTCCCCACAAATGCAATCTTAACGGCAGCCAGATTTACCCACACAACTGCAATCTTAATCGCAGCATATTTCCCCACAAATGCAATCTTAATGGCAACAGATTTCATTTCCCCCACCACATGACAAATGCAATCTTAATGGCAACAGATTTCATTTCCCCCACCACATGACAAATGCAATCTTATTGGCAGCAATTCACTCACCTCTGGCTGGGTCTGGGTGGAGGAGCATATAGGCAGGCAGTGGCTCTGCGGGCGGCTGCAGCTGACTGTGACCACGGCCGGTGGCACTAGGAGGCGCAGGCCGGGCTGCAGGCGGGCAGTCACTGCGTCTGTGCTGGCGGCTGGCCTGGCGTCGCTGCTAGTAGCTCTCTCTGGTCTGGCTCGCTCTCTTTCTGGATGGTGGCGGGTCACGGTGGCACTAGGAGGCGCAGCCCAGGCCGGGCTGCGGGGCGGGCAGTCACTGCGTCTGTGCTGGTGGCTGGCCTGGCGCCACTGATAGTAGCTCTCTCTGGCTCGCTCTCTTTCCGGACGGTGGCGGTCGGCACTAGGAGGCGCAGGCCGGGCTGCGGGCCGGGCAGTCACTGCGTCTGTGCTGGCGGCCTGGCGCCGCTGCTAGTAGCTCTCCGGCTCGCTCTCTTTCCACTCGCTCTCTTTCCACGCAGGCTGCACGCACCACGGGTCGGGTCGGGTCGGGCGGGAAGCCGCGGTAGTCTCACACGTTGAGGCTGAGGCTCGGGCTCCTCCCCCCGTCAAGCGTGACATGAGGTCAGGTGGGTGGGCTTCCTGCCTGTTTCCCCATTGGGCTGCGCCGACGTCTACATGTGACGTCAGGCACAGCCGCCCGCACAGTGTGTCACTGTCCTGTCTAGCACCCGGGGAGATGAGAATGAGATAGGCGGCCGCGGATGACCCGCCGGCGTCTGTCACAGGCCGGCGCCTGGGTGCAATGCACCCGCAGCACCCGCCCAGGCGCGGCCCTGGTGCCATACTCCTTCCATTTCTGAATGATTACTTGAACAGTGCTCTGTGGGATGTTCAAGGCTTTGGAAATCTTTTTGTAGCCTAAGCCTGCTTTAAAGAGGAGCTGTTAGGTATAAGGTCTCAGAGAAAATAAACACATATATCAGTAGCTAAAGATTGGCTGTACTTACATTACATATGCATTTCACTGTCCACGTTTGGATTTCACAGAATTTGTATATAGTATATGCAGAGATAGATGCTCCTGACAGCTCATGGCAGGCTCCATGTTTTTCTGTCAAATGTGTCGTCATGTCCTGCCTGCTTCCTGATCACAGATAAGCTTGTACTAAATAACACAGTGTGCAGTGAATATTAATGAGCCATGTGGCTAGGAACAATAGCTGACTCCTGCAGTGTAGTCTGCCCGAGATTTATCAGTGCTACGCGATTACAGGCTGCTGTAAGGTCTCATTAGCAGCCGAGGGGAGAGCCCCAGAATGCTTTGCAGTAATATGCGGCTTGCGTCTTCTTAAGAATAACAGACTTGCTGATAAGCACACATCAAAGGTAACTGAGATTTTTATCTTCACTAATTGCTTTTGGGCTTCCTTCTAAACTGTTTAACACAGGAGAATAGAGGTTTAAATTAGCTTCTGCAGCCTGACAGTTACTCTTTAAATTTGTCAATACCTTTATCCCTGACCTGTCTGATGTGTTCTTTGGACTTCATGGTGTTGTTGTTCCCAAGATTCTCTTAGACAACCTCTGAGGCCGTCACAGAGCAGCTGTATTTGTACTGACATTAGATTACACACAGGTGCACTCTATTTAGTCATTAGCACTCATCAGGCAATGTCTATGGGCAACTGACTGCACTCAGACCAAAGGGGGCTGAATAATTACGCACACCCCACTTTGCAGTTATTGATTTGTAAAAAATGTTTGGAATCATGTATGATTTTTGTTCCACCTCTCACGTGTACACCAATTTGTATTGGTCTTTCACGTGGAATTCCAATAAAATTGATTCATGTTTGTGGCAGTAATGTGACAAAATGTGGAAAACATCAAGGGGGCCGAATACTTTTGCAAACCACTGTGTGTGTTAAGTTGTGCTGCATTTTATATATGGGCTAATGTGCTGCATTTTATATATGTGTTAAGTTGTGCAGCATTTTCTATATGGGCTAACGTGCTCCATTTTCTAAAAGGGCTAACGTGCTGCATTTTCTGTATGGGCTAATGTGCTGCATTTAATATATGTGTTAAGTTGTGGTGCATTTTATATATGTGTTACGTTGTGCTGCATTTTATATATGTGTTAAGTTGTGCTGCATTTTCTATATTGGCTAATGTGCTGCATTTTATATATGTGTTAAGTTGTGCGGCATTTTCTATATGGGCTAACATGCTCCATTTTCTAAAAGGGCTAACGTGCTGCATTTTATACATGTGTTAAGTTGTGCTGCATTTCATATATAGGGAATGTGTGCCCCTTTTCATATATGGGCTAACATGTGTTACATTTTATATGTGGGATAATGTGTGCAGTGTTTCATATAAACGTGTGCCGCATTTCATATCTAGGGTAACCAGGGCTGTGGAATCCATGTGGTACATTTCTATGTGCCGTAATGCTTGCTGCATTTCATACATGGGGTAATGATTACTGCATTTCATATGTGGGATAATGATTACCACAATACTAACCAATGGGCTAGGGCTGCCATAAAAGGGCCACTAGGTTGTGTTTTCCCTCCAGTCCAAAAGGTCCCAGTCCTCTCCTGGAGTGGAATGCTGGAGGGAAGCAACATCCCTCTCCTGGCTCTTTCTAGCTATGCCCAGCACCCATCGTGTTCTCTCCCATCCTCAGCACTAATAGTGACCCTCAAACATAAATCATAAAGTAGGAGCGCTGGAATAAACTCGATATTTCCAATATTTACTATTGTTTCATTTTATTTGAGAGATAATAATAATTCCACATATACCACACATGCACACGCTCTTTCACACGAGAGCACACTGGTTCTTCAAAAATATTCCCATTATTAAAAAATATGACAAAATTGTGAAAAGAATATATAAAATATATATATATATATATATATATATATATATATATATATATATATATATATATATATATATATATAAATAAAGATGTCCTATGCATATATATATATTTCTTAAGGATCTATAAAAGAACAAATTGCACAATATCCGGTATTTTAAAAAAGGTATCTACGTGGACTTAGATGATTACAATCCTCTCTCCAAGTTGGCAGATGCTCCCTACATATATCTTAAGGCATCCCAACTTTATGCAGTGTGATACTGTATTAGCCTCCGGTATTAACTACAGTATCATGCAGGCGGGACCTGTGATTAAGACACACCAGCTTCTTCCGTCATCCAGTGCTCTAGGAAGCTTGTAACAGTTCGTGTTAGTAGGGATAATATCCGCACATAAATGTATGCATGCAAAACAGTCTCACCAACCGGGTACAGTACCGCATCCAGACCGCCTTCTAAGTATAATCGGCTCGCTCGTCCCTTGGTGCGAAGATGTTACTCCGGTATCCACTTCCAGCGTGCGCCGGCAATTGATTTCCGGTCCTGCAGAGAGACGGGGGGGGGGGGCGTCACTTCCTCCACCAGTGTCTGCGTGGCAGCAGGCAATTCAACTACTACCTTGCATTCCACTTGGACAAAACTTGCCGCTGGTTGGTTCCTATGCGGTGTTTGTGGAAAAGAGGAAGAGGTATTTGTATCCAAAGGAAAAGTTAGGGCGCCCCACACTCCAAAGGTCACAATTAGATTGACATGTTTCGACAGAAAGTACGTCTGTCTTCCTCAGAATCATTGAATTGCTGGTGACAGGGAGCCATATATAACATCTTTCATTGCTCTTCCCTTCCACCATCATGGATAACTTACGGTGATATTAACCTTCTTTTGTCCATCACTGGCAATTATCTCACTCAATTCCCATTGCAACATAACTGCATAGATTTCTTGACATCCATGGCATATCCTCTCCATAGCTGTATTAATACAGCTATATGTTTTGCAGGCATACATTTATGTGTGGATATTATCCCTATGAACACGAACTGTTACAAGCTCCCTAGAGCACTGGATGACGGAAGAAACCGGTATGTCTTAATCACAGGTCCCGCCTGCATGGTGCTGTAGTTAATACCGGAGGCTAATACATTATCACATTGCATAAAGTTGGGATGCCTTAAAGGGAACCAGAGCTGAAGTAAAGAAAAGATTCTATACATACCTGGGGCTTCCTCAAGCCCCATACGCGCTGATCGATCCCACCGCTGCCCGCATCTACGAGAACCGGCTCCTGTCACTGACATCATCGGAGCCGGGCTAGGCTGGAGAAGTGCACCGTCTATGTATCTCTCCAGGGCCTGCTGCAGAGATACGCAAAGAGCGCACTTCTGCTACGCTAGACCGGCTCCGACTGACGGAACAGCGGGGAGCCGGTTCTCGTAGATGCAGGCAGCGGTGGATGGCGGCGTGGGATCGATCAGTGCGTATGGGGCTGGAGGAAGCCCCAGGTATGTATAGAATCTTTTCTTTACTTTAGCTCTGGTTCTCTTTAAAGAGACTCTGAAGTCTCACCTATAATGAGGTTTTTAGTTTAAAAACCTCATCATTAACATTATAGTCCGACCTAAAACGCCGCAGAACCGCGGCTGAAAACCCCCTCGATCCCCCCAAACTCACGGGGGTACACGGAGGCAACTTCCGCATAGAGGCAGTGCAGCTCTGCCTCTATGCGCGTCAATCAGCGCCGATCGCTGCCTCTCTCCCTCCCCTCTCAGTCTTCCTTCACTGAGAGGGATGGTGAGAGGCCGAGATACGCGCTGATTGACGCGCATAGAGGCGGCAGCAAAATCCACAAGAAAGTCGTGCATTTTGCCTGCCCTATACCCCCCGTGAGTTTGGGGTGATCGAGGGGGTTTTCCGGTCGCAGTTCTGCAGCGTTTTAGGTCAGACTATAATGTTAATGAGGTTTTTAAAATCAAATCTAATTTTAGGTAGACTTCAGAGTCTCTTTAAAGAGACTCTGTAACAACAAAAACCTCCCCTGGGGGGTACTCACCTCGGGTGGGGGAAGCCTCCAGATCCTAATGAGGCTTCCCACGCCGTCCTCTGTCCCACGGGGGTCTCGCTGCAGCCCTCCGAACAGCCGGCGACAGAGCCGACTGTAGCTTCAATATTTACCTTTGCTGGCTCCAGTGGGGGCGCTGTGGCGGCTTTCGGCACGGAAATAGACGGAAATACCCGATCTCCGTCAGGTCCGCTCTACTGGCAGTAGAGCAGACCCGACGGCGATCGGGTATTTCCGCCTACTTCGGAGCCGACAGCCGTCAGAGCGCCTGCGCAGGAGCCAGGAAGGTAAATATTACGTCACCGCTGCACGGAGGGCTGCAGCGAGACCCCTGACGGATGGAGGACGGCGTGGGAAGCCTCATTAGGATCCGGAGGCTTCCCCCACCCGAGGTGAGTACCCCCCAGGGGACGTTTTGTCGTTACAGTTCCTCTTTAAGATATATATAGGGAGCATCTGCCAACTTGGAGAGAGGATTGTAATCATCTAAGTCCGCACAGAGACCTTTTATAAAATACCGGATATTGTGCAATTTGTTCTTTTATAGATCCTTAAGAAATATAAATTGGCTTGCAAAAGTATCCGGCCCCCTTGAAGTTTTCCACATTTTGTCACATTACTGCCACATACATGAATCAATTTTATTGGAATTCTACATGAAAGACCAATACAAAGTGGTGTACACGTGAGAAGTGAAACTAAAATCATATATGATTCCAAACATTTTTTTACAAATCAATAACTGTAAAGTGGGGTGTGCATAATTATTCAGCCCCCTGAGTCAATACTTTGTAGAATCACCTTTTGCTGCAATTACAGCTGCCAGTCTTTTAGGGTATGTCTCTACCAGCTTTGCACATCTAGAGACTGAAATATTTGCCCATTCTTCTTTGCAAAACAGCTCCAGCTCAGTGAGATTAGATGGATAGCGTTTGTGAACAGCAGTTTTCAGATCTTGCCACAGATTCTCGATTGGATTTAGATCTGGACTTTGACTGGGCCATTCTAACACTTGGATATGTTTTGTTTTAAACCTTTCCATTGTTGCCCTGGCTTTATGTTTAGGGTCGTTGTCCTGCTGGAAGGTGAACCTCTGCCCCAATCTCAAGTCTTTTGCAGACTCCAAGAGGTTTTCTTCCAAGAATGCCCTGTATTTGGCTTCACCCATCTTCCCATCAACTCTGACCAGCTTCCCTGTCCCTGCTGAAGAGAAGCACCCCCAGAGCATGATGCTGCCACCACCATATTTGACAGTGGGGATGGTGTGTTCAGAGTGATGTGCAGTGTTAGTTTTCCGTTCCTCTTCTTACGTCTCAACCTGCAGGATTAAACCTGGACATAGTGCATTACTGTTAAACTTAACACACTGACACCCCCGTGCTTTATAGTGCTCCACACGTGCTCCACACTTAATACAATGATCCACACGACCCCTACAGAAATGCAGGCTCACCAGATGCAATCCACCTCGTTTTTCAGGTGGGTCTCTCACATGAATCAATAAGCCAACGAACCAGCAGCTTCAGATCTCCAAAAGAGTTTAATCCACATTCCTTTTAAAATCACAATAAAAAAACAAGGCCAACATAGCGTAAAACCGTAAAACAATAGCTGCCAGTGCCCTGCGCTAAGATGCACTCACGTCATAAGGATGAATTATGCGCATATCAGGCCTCACGTAGGCCTTGCGGTGTCACCTCCAGTGCGGTTTCGGCGTCCCGTCTCCGCTATGGCGCTTCCGCTCGTGTATAGGTTGTAGCCGGCTCGCGTTCCCCAATCTGCTCCCAGTGACGTCAGGCGCTCCAAGCGGAGCTTGGAGCAGATTGGGGAACGCAAGCCGGCTACAACCTATACACGAGCGGAAGCGCCATAGCGGAGACGGGACGCCGAAACCGCACTGGAGGTGACACCGCAAGCCCTACGTGAGGCCTGATATGCGCATAATTCATTCTTATGACGTGAGTGCATCTTAGCGCAGGGCACTGGCAGCTATTGTTTTACGCTATGTTGGCCTTGTTTTTTTATTGTGATTTTAAAAGGAATGTGGATTAAACTCTTTTGGAGATCTGAAGCTGCTGGTTCGTTGGCTTATTGATTCATGTGAGAGACCCACCTGAAAAACGAGGTGGATTGCATCTGGTGAGCCTGCATTTCTGTAGGGGTCGTGTGGATCATTGTATTAAGTGTGGAGCACGTGTGGAGTACTATAAAGCACGGGGGTGTCAGTGTGTTAAGTTTAACAGTAATGCACTATGTCCAGGTTTAATCCTGCAGGTTGAGACGTAAGAAGAGGAGCGCTGTCTACATATATATCAATAGACTGATCTGTGGATTTATGATAGCGAAGACTCTGAACTTTGTGGATATACGCTTATAACAAGTAACCAGTATCTGGAAAGTTGAGTGGGTGGGCGCACTCTGCACCATTATAATAGTGTTAGTTTTCCGCCACACATAGCGTTTTGCATTTTGGTAAAAAAGTTCAATTTTGGTCTCATCTGACCAGAGCACCTTCTTCCACATGTTTGCTGTGTCCCCCACATGGCTTGTGGCAAACTGCAAACGGGACTTCTTATGCTTTTCTATTAACAATGGCTTTCTTCTTGCCACTCTTCCATATTAGCCAACTTTGTACAGTGCATGACCAATAGTTGTCCTATGTAGAAATTCCCCCACCTGAGCTGTAGACTTCTGCACTTCGTCCAGAGTCACCATGGGCCTCTTGACTGCATTTCTGATCATCGCTTTACCTTGTTCGGCCTGTGAGTTTAGGTGGATGGCCTTGTCTTGGTAGGTTTACAGTTGTGCCATACTCCTTCCATTTCTGAATGATCACTTGAACAGTGCTTCGTGGGATGTTCAAGGATTTGGAAATCTTTTTGTAACCTAAGCCTGCTTTACATTTCTCCATAACTTTATCCCTGACCTGTCTGGTGTGTTCTTTGGACTTCATGGTGTTGTTGCTCCCAATATTCTCTTAGACAACCTCTGAGGCCGTCGCAGAGCAGCTGTATTTGTACTGACATTAGATTACACACAGGTGCACTCTATTTAGTCATTAGCACTCATCAGGCAATGTCTATGGGCAAATTACTTCACTCAGACCAAAGGGGGCTGAATAATTATGCACACCCCACTTTGCAGTTATTTATTTGTAAACAATGTTTGGAATCATGTATGATTTTCGTTCCACTTCTCACGTGTACACCACTTTGTATTGGTCTTTCACGTGGAATTCCAATAAAATTGATTCATGTTTGTGGCAGTAATGTGACAAAATGTGGAAATCTTCAAGGGGGCCAAATACTTTTGCAAGCCACTGTATATATGCATAGGAAATCTTTATATATATTTTTATATATTATTTTCACAATTTTGTCATATTTTTAACTAATGGGAATATTTTTGAAGAACCAGTGTGCTCTCGTGTGAAAGAACATGTGCATGTGTGGTATATGTGGGATTATTATTATCTCTCAAATAAAATGAAACAATAGTAAATATTGGAAATATCGAGTTTATTCCAGCGCTCCTACTTTATGATTTATGCTTGATTGTTTTGAGGGGAGGGAATCAGGGGATATCCCACCACAGTTTGTTAGCAGCAGGAGGAAGTAATTGGACTACACTATTTTGTAGTCATTTAAGCGTGACATTTGACCCTCGTTTTTTACCTATTCAAATCAGTGGTTACTTGATATTTACAATATATTTTATACTGAGCAGCGCCTCTTGTTAATTGAATTTTCTTGCACTAACAGTGACCCTGCCTCACCCAGCACCCATACTGACCTCTCCTTCCCACAGTGACACTGTGCCACGCCAAGGAAGGCTGATTTGTTGTGATTATTCATCAATATGAGTCATACACTTTCAGATCGATCTGGAGGATATATGTCAGATCAGCAGAATTTAGCAGCAGTGTAGGAGTTCAGTGATGTAAATATGCAGTGAAGCTTAAACATGCTCTTATGTGCAGCAGGAATCAAATTTTCCCCATTACCAGCATAAGTGAACCTTCAGTGCACAGTTACATCGACAATCCATACATGATTTTGGCTATATCTGGCACCCTAGGAAAGGCAACCTGTGTCACCCCCACCCAGCATGCGCACACACAATATACCACTAATAGGCAACCTGTGTCACCCCCACCCAGCATGCGCACACACAAAATGCCACTAATAGGCAACCTGTGTCACCCCCACCCAGCATGCACACACAATATGCCACTAATAGGCAGCCTGTGTCACCCCCACCCAGCATGCACACACAAAATATGCCACTAATAGGCAGCCTGGGTCACCCCCACCCAGCATGCGCACACAATATGCCACTAATGGGCAGCCTGTGTCACCCCCACCCAGCATGCGCACACACAATATGCCACTAATAGGCAGCCTGTGTCACCACCACCCAGCATGCGCACACAATATGCCACTAATAGGCAGCCTGTGTCACCCCCACCCAGCATGCGCACACACAATATGCCACTAATAGGCAACCTGTGTCACCCCCACCCAGCATGCGCACGCACAATATACCACTAATAGGCAACCTGTGTAACCCCCACCCAGCATGCGCACGCACAATATACCACTAATAGGCAACCTGTGTCACCCCCACCCAGCATGCGCGCACAATATGCCACTAATAGACAGCATGTTTCACCCCCACCCAACATGCGCACACAATATGCCACTAATAGGCAGCCTGTGTCAACCCCACCCAACATGCGCACACACACAATATGCCACTAATAGGACACCTGTGTCACCCCCACCCAGCATGCACACACAATATGCCACTAATAGGCAACCTGTGTCACCCCCACCCAGCATGCGCACACACAAAATGCCACTAATAGGCAACCTGTGTCACCCCCACCCAGCATGCACACACAATATGCCACTAATAGGCAGCCTGTGTCACCCCCACCCAGCATGCACACACAAAATATGCCACTAATAGGCAGCCTGGGTCACCCCCACCCAGCATGCGCACACAATATGCCACTAATAGGCAGCCTGTGTCACCCCCACCCAGCATGCGCACACACAATATGCCACTAATAGGCAGCCTGTGTCACCCCCACCCAGCATGCGCACACACAATATGCCACTAATAGGCAACCTGTGTAACCCCCACCCAGCATGCGCACGCACAATATACCACTAATAGGCAACCTGTGTCACCCCCACCCAGCATGCGCGCACAATATGCCACTAATAGACAGCATGTTTCACCCCCACCCAACATGCGCACACAATATGCCACTAATAGGCAGCCTGTGTCAACCCCACCCAACATGCGCACACACACAATATGCCACTAATAGGACACCTGTGTCACCCTCACCCAGCATGCGCACACACAATATGCCACTAATAGGCAGCCTGTTTCACCCAGCATGCATACACAATATGCCACTAATAGGCACCCTGTGTCACCGCCACCCAGCATGCGCACACAATATGCCACTAATAGGCAACCTGTGTCACCCCCACCCAGCATGCGCACACACAATATGCCACTAATAGGCAGCCTGTGTCACCCACATCCAGCATGCGCACACAATATGCCACCAATAGGCAACCTGTGTCACCCCCACCCAGCATGCGCACACACAATATGCCACTAATAGGCAACCTGTGTCACCCCCACCCAATATGCCACTAATAGGCAGCCTGTGTCACCCCCACCCAGCATGCGCACACACAATATGCCACTAATAGGCAATCTGTGTCACCCCCACCCAGCATGCACACACACCATATGCCACTAATAGGCAACATGTGTCACCCCCACCCAGCATGCGCACACACAATATGCCACTAATAGGCAATCTGTGTCACCCCCACCCAGCATGCACACACACAATATGCCACTAATAGGCAACCTGTGTCACCCCCACCCAGCATGCGCGCACACAATATGCCACTAATAGGCAACCTGTGTCACCCCCACCCAGCATGCACACACACAATATGCCACTAATAGGCAACCTGTGTCACCCCCACCCAGCATGCGCGCACACAATATGCCACTAATAGGCAATCTGTGTCACCCCCACCCAGCATGCACACACACAATATGCCACTAATAGGCAACCTGTGTCACCCCCACCCAGCATGCGCGCACACAATATGCCACTAATAGGCAGCCTGTGTCAACCCCACCCAACATGCGCACACATTCAATATGCCACTAATGGGCAATCTGTGTCACCCCCACCCGGCACGCGCACACACAATATGCCACTAATAGGCAACCTGTGTCACCCCCACCCAGCATGCGCACACACAATATGCCACTAATAGGCAACCTGTGTCACCCCCACCCAGCATGCGCACACACAATATGCCACTAATAGGCAATCTGTGTCACCCCCACCCAGCATGCACACACACAATATGCCACTAATAGGCAACCTGTGTCACCCCCACCCAGCATGCGCGCACACAATATGCCACTAATAGGCAGCCTGTGTCACCCCCACCCAACATGCGCACACATTCAATATGCCACTAATAGGCAAACTGTGTCACCCCCACCCGGCACGCGCACACACAATATGCCACTAATAGGCAACCTGTGTCATCCCCCCACCCACCCAGCACGCGCACACACAATATGCCACTAATGGGCAGCCTGTGTCACCCCCACCCAGCATGCACACACAATATGCCATTAATAGGAAGCCTGTGTCACCCCCACCCAGCATGCGCACACACAATATGTCACTAATAGGCAGCCTGTGTCACCCCCACCCAGCACGCGCACACACAATATGCCACTAATAGGCAACCTGTGTCCCCCACCCAGCACGCGCACACACAATATGCCACTAATAGGCAGCCTGTGTCAACCCCACCCAGCATGCGCACACAATATGCCACTAATAGGCAGCCTGTGTCACCCCCACCCAGCATGCGCATACACAATATGTCACTAACAGGCAGCCTGTGTCACCCCCACCCAGCATGCGCACACAATATGCCACTAATAGGCTACCTGTGTCACCCCCACCCAGCATGCGTACACACAATATGCCACTAATAGGCAGCCTGTGTCACCCCCACCCAGCATGCGCACACACAATATGCCACTAATAGGCAACCTGTGTCACCCCCACTCAGTATGCGCACACACAATATGCCACTAATAGGCAGCCTGTGTCACCCCCACCCAGCATGCGCACACAATATGCCACTAATAGGCAGCCTGTGTCACCCCCACCCAGCATGCACACACAAAATGCCACTAATAGGCAACCTGCGTCACCCCCACCCAGCATGCGCACACAATATGTCACCAATAGGTAACCTGTGTCACCCCCACCCAGCATGCGCACACACAATATGTCACCAATAGGCAGCCTGTCCACCCCTGACCCAGCATGTCTGTGTTCCGCTGTGTCTGTCCAATCTGACTGCATGGAGGTCTCTATTCCGCTGTGTCTGTCCAATCTGATTGCATGGAGGTTTCTATTCCGCAGTGTCTGTCCAATCTGACTGCATGGAGGTCACTATTCCGCAGTGTCTGTCCAATCTGACTGCATGGAGGTTTCTATTCCGCAGTGTCTGTCCAATCTGACTGCATGGAGGTCTCTATTCCGCTGTGCTTGTCCAATCTGATTGCATGGAGTTCTCGATTCTGCTGTGTCTGTCCAATCTGACTGCATGGAGGTCTCTATTCCGCTGTGTCTGTCCAATCTGATTACATGGAGGTCTCTATTCTGCTGTGTCTGTCCAATCTGATTGCATGGAGGTCTCTATTCCGCTGTGTCTGTCCAATCTGACTACATGGAGGTCTCTATTCCGCTGTGTCTGTCCAATCTGACTGCATGGAGGTCTCTATTCCGCTGTGTCTGTCCAATCTGAATGCATGGAGGTCTCTATTCCACTGTGTTTGTCCAATCTGACTGCATGGAGGTCTCTATTCTGCTGTGTCCGTCCAATCTGACTGCATGGAGGTCTCTATTCCGCTATGTCTGTCCAATCTGATTACATGGAGGACTCTATTCTGCTGTGTCTGTCCAATCTGATTGCATGGAGTTCTCGATTCTGCTGTGTCTGTCCAATCTGACTGCATGGAGGTCTCTATTCTGCTGTGTCTGTCCAATCTGATTGCATGGAGGTCTCTATTCCGCAGTGTCTGTCCAATCTGATTGCATGGAGGTCTCTATTCCGCTGTGTCTGTCCAATCTGACTGCATGGAGGTCTCTATTCCGCTATGTCTGTCCAATCTGACTGCATGGAGGTCTCTATTCCGCTGTGCTTGTCCAATCTGATTACATGGAGGTCTCTATTCCGCTGTGTCTGTCCAATCTGACTGCATGGAGGTCTCTATTCCGCTATGTCTGTCCAATCTGACTGCATGGAGGTCTCTATTCCGCTGTGCTTGTCCAATCTGATTACATGGAGGTCTCTATTCCGCTGTGTCTGTCCAATCTGATTGCATGGAGGTCTCTATTCCGCTGTGTCTGTCCAATCTGACTGCATGAAGGTCTCTATTCCGCTGTGTCTGTCCAATCTGACTGCATGGAGGTCTCTATTCCGCTGTGTCTGTCCAATCTGACTGCATGGAGGTCTCTATTCCGCTGTGTCTGTCCAATCTGACTGCATGGAGGTCTCTATTCCGCTGTGTCTGTCCAATCTGACTGCATGGAGGTCTCTATTCCGCTGTGTTCAATCTGATTGCATGGAGGTCTCTATTCCGCTGTGTCTGTCCAATCTGACTGCATGGAGGTCTCTATTCCGCTGTGTCTGTCCAATCTGACTGCATGGAGGTCTCTATTCCGCTGTGCCTGTCCAATCTGATTGCATGGAGGTCTCTATTACGTTGAGTCTGTCCAATCTGACTGCATGGAGGTCTCTATTCCCGCTGTGTCTGTCCAATCTGACTGCATGGAGGTCTCTATTCCGCTGTCTCTGTCCAATCTGACTGCATGGAGGTCTCTATTCTGCTGTGTCTGTCCAATCTGACTGCATGTAGGTCTCTATTCCGCTGTGTCTGTCCAATCTGATTGCACGGAGGTCTCTATTCCGCTGTGTCTGTCCAATCTGACTGCATGGAGGTCTCTATTCCGCTGTGTGTCCAATCTGACTGCATGGAGGTCTCTATTCCGTTGTGTCTGTCCAATCTGATTGCATGGAGGTCTCTATTCCGCTGTGCCTGTCCAATCTGATTGCATGGAGGTCTCTGTTGTGCTGTGGTTGTCCAATCTGACTGCATGGAGGTCTCTATTCCGCTGTGTCTGTCCAATCTGACTGCATGGAGGTCTCTATTCCGCAGTGTGTCCAATCTGACTGCATGGAGGTCTCTATTCCGCTGTGTCTGTCCAATCTGACTGCATGGAGGTCTCTATTCCGCTGTGTCTGTCCAATCTGACTGCATGGAGGTCTCTATTCCACTGTGTCTTTCCGATCTGATTGCATGGAGGTCTCTGATCCGCTGTGTCTGTCCAATCTGACTGCATAGAGGTCTCTATTCCGCTGTGTGTCCAATCTGACTGCATGGAGGTCTCTATTCCGTTGTGTCTGTACAATCTGATTGCATGGAAGTCTCTGTTGTGCTGTGGTTGTCCAATCTGACTGCGTGGAGGTCTCTATTTTGCTGTGTCTGTCCAATCTGACTGCTTGGAGGTCTCTGATCCGCTGTGTCTGTCCATTCTAACTGCATGGAGGTCTCTATTCTGCTGTGTCTGTCCAATCTGACTGCATGGAGGTCTCTATTCCGCTGTGTCTGTCCAATCTGACTGCATGGAGTCCTCTATTCCGCTGTGTCTGTCCAATCTGACTGCATGGAGGTCTCTATTCCGCTGTGTGTCCAATCTGACTGCATGGAGGTCTCTATTCCGCTGTGTCTGTCCAATCTGACTGCATGGAGGTCTCTATTCTGCTGTGTCTGTCCAATCTGATTGCATGGAGGTCTCTTTTCCGCTGTATCTGTCCAATCTGACTGCATGGAGGTCTCTTTTCCGCTGTATCTGTCCAATCTGACTGCATGGAGGTCTCTATTCCGATTCGTCTCTCCAATCTGACTGCATGGAGGTCTCTATTCCGCTGTGTCTGTCCAATCTGACTGCATGGAGGTCTCTATTCCGCTGTGTCTGTCCAATCTGACTGCATGGAGGTCTCTATTCCGCAGTGTCTGTCCAATCTGACTGCATGTAGGTCTCTATTCCGCTGTGTCTGTCCAATCTGACTGCATGGAGGTCTCTATTCCGCTGTGTCTGTCCAATCTGACTGCATGGAGGTCTCCATTCCGCTGTGTCTGTCCAATCTGACTGCATGGAGGTCTCCATTCCGCTGTGTCTGTCCAATCTGACTGCATGGAGGTCTCTATTCCGCTGTGTCTGTCCAATCTGACTGCATGGAGGTCTCTATTCAGCTGTGTCTGTCCAATCTGACTGCATGGAGGTCTCTATTCCGATTCGTCTCTCCAATCTGACTGCATGGAGGTCTCTATTCCGCTGTGTCTGTCTAATCTGATTGCATGGAGGTCTCTATTCCACTGTGTGTCCAATCTGACTGCATGGAGGTCTCTTTTCCGCTGTGTGTCCAATCTGACTGCATGGAGGTCTCTATTCCGTTGTGTCTGTCCAATCTGACTGCATGGATGTCTCTATTCCGCTGTGTCCGTCCAATCTGACTGCATGGAGGTCTCTATTCCGCTGTGTCTGTCCAATCTGATTGCATGGAGGTCTCTATTCCGCTGTGTCTGTCCAATCTGACTGCATGGAGGTCTCTATTCCGCTGTGTCCATCCAATCTGACTGCATGGAGGTCTCTATTCTGCTGTGTCTGTCCAATCTGACTGCATGGAGGTCTCTATTCCACTGTGTCTGTCCAATCTGATTGTATGGAGGTCTCTAGTCCGCTGTGTCTGTCCAATCTGACTGCATGGCGGTCTCTATTCTGCTGTGTCTGTCCAATCTGACTGCATGGAGGTCTCTATTCCGCTGTGTCTGTCCAATCTGACTGCATGGAGGTCTCTATTCTGCTGTGACTGTCTAATCTGATTGAATGGAGGTCTCTAGTCCGCTGTGTCTGTCCAATCTGACTGCATGGCGGTCTCTATTCTGCTGTGTCTGTCCAATCTGACTGCATGGAGGTCTCCATTCCGCTGTGTCTGTCCAATCTGACTGCATGGAGGTCTCTATTCCTCGGTGTCTTTCCAATCTGACTGCATGGAGGTCTCTATTCCGCTGTGTCTGTCCAATCTGACTGCATGGAGGTCTCTATTCCGCTATGTCTGTCCAATCTGACTGCATGGAGGTCTCTATTCTGCTGTGTCTCTCCAATCTGACTGCATGGAGGTCTCTATTCTGCTGTGTCTGTCCAATCTGACTGCATGGAGGTCTCCATTCCGCAGTGTCTGTCCAATCTGACTGCATGGAGGTCTCTATTCCGCTGTGTCTGTCCAATCTGACTGCATGGAGGTCTCTATTCTGCTGTGTCTGTCCAATCTGACTGCATGGAGGTCTCTATTACGCTGTGTCTGTCCAATCTGACTGCATGGAGGTCTCTATTCTGCTGTGTCTGTCCAATCTGATTGCATGGAGGTCTCTATTCCGATTCGTCTCTCCAATCTGACTGAATGGAGGTCTCTATTCCGCTGTGTCTGTCCAATCTGATTGCATGGAGGTCTATATTCCGATTCGTCTCTCCAATCTGATTGCATGGAGGTTTCTATTCCGCAGTGTCTGTCCAATCTGACTGCATGGAGGTCACTATTCCGCTGTGCTTGTCCAATCTGATTGCATGGAGTTCTCGATTCTGCTGTTTCTGTCCAATCTGACTGCATGGAGGTCTCTATTCCGCTGTGTCTGTCCAATCTGACTGCATGGAGGTCTCTATTCCGCTGTGTCTGTCCAATCTGATTGCGTGGAGGTCTCTATTCCGCTGTGTCTGTCCAATCTGACTGCATGGAGGTCTCTGTTGTGCTGTGTTTGTCCAATCTGACTGCATGGGGGTCTCTATTCCGCTGTGTGTCCAATCTGACTGCATGGAGGTTTCTATTCCGCAGTGTCTGTCCAATCTGACTGCATGGAGGTCTCTATTCTGCTGTGTCTGTCCAATCTGATTGCATGGAGGTCTCTATTCCGCTGTGTCTGTCCAATCTGATTGCGTGGAGGTCTCTATTCCGCTGTGTCTGTCCAATCTGACTGCATGGAGGTCTCTATTCCGCAGTGTCTCTCCAATCTGACTGCATGGAGGTCTCTATTCCGCTATTTCTGTCGAATATGATTGCATGGAGGTCTCTGTTGTGCTGTGTTTGTCCAATCTGATTGCATGGAGGTTTCTATTCCGCAGTGTCTGTCCAATCTGACTGCATGGAGGTCTCTATTCTGCTGTGTCTGTCCAATCTGATTGCATGGAGGTCTCTATTCTGCAGTGTCTGTCCAATCTGACTGCATGGAGGTCTCTATTCTGCTGTGTCTGTCCAATCTGACTGAATGGAGGTCTCTATTCCGCTGTGTCTGTCCAATCTGATTGCATGGAGGTTTCTATTCCGCAGTGTCTGTCCAATCTGATTGCATGGAGTTCTCGATTCTGCTGTTTCTGTCCAATCTGACTGTATGGAGGTCTCTATTCCGCTGTGTCTGTCCAATCTGACTGCATGGAGGTCTCTATTCCGCTGTGTCTGTCCAATCTGACTGCATGGAGGTCTCTATTCTGCTGTGTCTGTCCAATCTGATTGCATGGAGGTCTCTATTCCGCTGTGTCTGTCCAATCTGACTGCATGGAGGTCTCTATTCCGCTGTGTCTGTCCAATCTGACTGCATGGAGGTCTCTATTCCACTGTGTCTGTCCAATCTGACTGCATGGAGGTCTCTATTCCGCTGTGTCTGTCCAATCTGACTGCATGGAGGTCTCTATTCCGCTGTGTCTGTCCAATCTGACTGCATGGAGGTCTCTATTCCGCTGTGTCTGTCCAATATGACTGCATAGAGGTCTCTATTCCGCTGTGTCTGTCCAATCTGACTGCATGGAGGTCTCTATTCTGCTGTGTCTGTCCAATCTGACTGCATGGAGGTCTCTATTCTTCTGTGTCTGTCCAATCTGACTGCATGGAGGTCTGTATTCCGCTGTGTCTGTCCAATCTGATTGCATGGAGGTCTCTATTCCGCTGTGTCTGTCCAATCTGACTGCATGGAGGTCTCTATTCCGCTATGTCTGTCCAATCTGACTGCATGGAGGTCTCTATTCCGCTGTGCTTGTCCAATCTGATTACATGGAGGTCTCTATTCCGCTGTGTCTGTCCAATCTGACTGCATGGAGGTCTCTATTCCGCTATGTCTGTCGAATCTGACTGCATGGAGGTCTCTATTCCGCTGTGCTTGTCCAATCTGATTACATGAAGGTTCTATTCCGCTGTGTCTGTCCAATCTGATTGCATGGAGGTCTCTATTCCGCTGTGTCTGTCCAATCTGACTGCATGAAGGTCTCTATTCCGCTGTGTCTGTCCAATCTGACTGCATGGAGGTCTCTATTCCGCTGTATCTGTCCAATCTGACTGCATGGAGGTCTCTATTCCGCTGTGTTCAATCTGATTGCATGGAGGTCTCTATTCCGCTGTGTCTGTCCAATCTGACTGCATGGAGGTCTCTATTCCGCTGTGTCTGTCCAATCTGACTGCATGGAGGTCTCTATTCCGCCTTGTCTCTCCAATCTGACTGCATGGAGGTCTCTATTCTGCTGTGTCTGTCCAATCTGACTGCATGGAGGTCTCTATTCTGCTGTGTCTGTCCAATCTGACTGCATGGAGGTCTCTATTCCACTGTGTCTGTCCAATCTGACTGCATGGAGGTCTCTATTCCGCTGTGTCTGTACAATCTGACTGCATGGAGGTCTCTATTCCCTGTGTCTGTCCAATCCAACTGCATGGAGGTCTCTATTCCGCTATGTCTGTCCAATCTGACTGAATGGAGGTCTCTATTCTGCTGTGTCTGTCCAATCCAACTGCATGGAGGTCTCTATTCCGCTATGTCTGTCCAATCTGACTGCATGGAGGTCTCTATTCTGCTGTGTCTGTCTAATCGGACTGCATGGAGGTGTCTATTCCGCTGTGTCTCTCCAATCTGACTGCATGGAGGTCTCTATTCCGCTGTGTCTGTCCAATCTGACTGCATGGATGTCTCTATTCTGCTGTGTCTGTCCAATCTGACTGCATGGAGGTCCCTATTCCACTTTCTGTCCAATCTGACTGCATGGAGGTCTCTATTCTGCTGTGTCTGTCCAATCTGACTGCATGGAGGTCTCTATTCCGCTGTGTCTGTCCAATCTGACTGCATGGAGGTCTCTATTCTGCTGTGGTTGTCCAATCTGACTGCATGGAGGTCTCTATTCCGCTGTGTCTGTCCAATCTGATTGCATGGAGGTCTCTATTCCGCTGTGTCTGTCCAATCTGACTGCATGGAGGTCTCTATTCTGCTGTCTCTGTCCAATCTGACTGCATGGAGGTCTCTATTCCGCTGTGTCTGTCCAATCTGACTGCATGGAGGTCTCTATTCCTCGGTGTCTGTCCAATCTGACTGCATGGAGGTCTCTATTCCTCGGTGTCTTTCCAATCTGACTGCATGGCGGTCTCTATTCCGCTGTGTCCATCCAATCTGACTGCATGGAGGTCTCTATTACGCTGTGTCTGTCCAATCTGACTGCATGGAGGTCTCTATTCTGCTGTGGTTGTCCAATCTGACTGCATGGAGGTCTCTATTCTGCTGTGTCTGTCTAATCTATCCGACTGCATGGAGGTCTCTATTCCTCGATGTCTGTCCAATCTGACTGCATGGAGGTCTCTATTCCTCGGTGTCTGTCCAATCTGACTGCATGGAGGTCTCTATTCCACTGTGTCTGTCCAATCTAACTGCATGGAGGTCTCTATTCTGCTGTGTCTGTTCAATCTATGTGACGTTCTGCATTTATCCTGACACTAACATGATTTGCAGCAAGACTACTTAGTCTGCTGAGTGAGTCGTGTTTCCTTGGGGCAACCATATGACATGGGTGACCCGAGTTTGGGACGTGGTGAAGAGCAAGGGTGTAACGACATTCCATGGGGGCCTCAGCAGAACTTTGTTACACCCCTCTCCGTAGGTGAGTATCTGTTTTGTTTTTTACTTCAGACTTCATTTACATTTGATCTTTGAATCTTTACCATCTCAGTTTGTAATTCTGAGTTGATGTAAATATTATGTTCATTTTATACCTATGTAGCTGCTGCATTTGATTGGACCATTTCCATAGTGAGTGACTGTCATGCAGAAAGAGGATGATGCAGACAGTGGATGGCAATAGTGCAGATAGTGGGTGATGGTGGTGTAGAAAGTGGGTGATGGTGGTGTAGAAAGTGGGTGATGGTGGTGCAGGAAGTGGGTGATGGTAGTGTAGAAAGTGGGTGATGGTGGTGCAGGAAGTGGGTGATGGTAGTGTAGAAAGTGGGTGATGGTGGTGCAGGAAGTGGGTGATTGTGGTGCAGGAAGTGGGTGATGGTAGTGTAGAAGGTGGGTGATGGTAGTGCAGGAAGTGGGTGATGGTAGTGTAGAAAGTGGGTGATGGTAGTGCAGGAAGTGGGTGATTGTGGTGCAGGAAGTGGGTGATGGTGCATAGTGGGTAGCAATAGTGCAGGAAGTGGGTGATGGTGGTGCAGAAAGTGGGTGATGGTGCAAACAGTGGGTGGCAATAAATGCAGAACGTCACATAGATTGGATAGACACCGAGGAATAGAGACCTCCATGCAGTCAGATAGATTGAGTGGTGCAGATCGTGGGTGATGGTAGTGCAGGAAGTAGGTGAGGGTGGTGCAGATAGTGGGTGATAGTGGCATATGTAAACGCAGGGGGGATTACAGCTGCCCACATTCTCCCCTCAGACTATGGCCGGTGCAGTGTGTGGGGAGAGGCACTGCCCCCTTTCTTTCCCTGCTATAGTTGACTTTTGATGGAGCAGCAGTGTGTGTACAGTAGAGATGGCCTGAACAGTTCACCGGTGAGCATTATTCTGCGAATATCGGCTGTTCACATTCGCGGCACATAGTGAACATTTGGCGTGTTCGATTTGCCCCCTATACATCATCATTGAGCTAAACTTTGACCCCTTACCTACCAGTTGCGATGGCCATATTGGCCATATTGGATTAATTTTCTGCTGGTTGCTGACTGGTAGTGAGAGCAGGGTCAGACTTGCTGCAGATAGGTAGGGAAAGCATTAGCTAGGCCTGTGTTCTTGTTCCTCACTTGCTGTTAAAGCACTTCAAACAGCCCTATTGAGGGCTACGGTAGCACATCGGTCTCCTGTGTTTTGTTTGTGTGTGACACTCCAGCCCACTGACACCCAGAGCTGTGTGCACACTACTGCTGTTGCCTCATTAAGTTGCAGGCACAGTACCAGTGCATTATTATTATTTCACCTGTATTCTGATAGTACTATTGCATTTCTCTGTTAGTGACACTCCACAGCCTACTGATACCCAGAGCTGTGCATAATGTGATTCCTGCCCTTTAGGAATTAAAACCCGACTTTGCGTCAACTCCGTAATTTTTGGTGAGACTTTTGGCATGGATACCCCTCTGGCATGCCCCTGTCCAGGTGTTAGACCCCTTGAAACAACTTGTTCATCACTTTTGTGGCCAGAAACAGTCTTTGTAGGTTTTAAAATTCGCCTGCTCATTGAAGTCTATGGCGGTTCCCCAGATTGGCCTGTTTGCGAACATTTGCAGAAGTTCGCGTTCGCCATTTGCGAACAGAAAATTCTATGTTCACAACATCTCTAGTACAGGGCACAGAGCAACAGCGTGTGTACAGAGCATGGAGCAGCTCTGGGTATACCGAGCCAGGTATGAGCACAGCCCTGTGCCCTGCTGTGCGAATGCTTCACTTTCCCCTTCATGAGCAATGTCGGCTGTCCTCATTATTATCTGTATCCAAACTGCTCCTGGTCGATCCCGGTGTTGATCGGGAGCAGATCAACATGTTGGAAATAATAGTCAGATCCTGTCAGTCGGAAGGCAAATTGCATTATATGCACACAGCATGATGTCCTACCATATTATTACTCTGTACTGTGAGAGGCTAAGGAAGACCTTTCAGGAACCCCCCCTTGAAAATCCTGGGTTTGCCCCTGGGTGATGCAGATAGTGGGTGGCAATAGTGCAGATAGTGGGTGATGGTAGTGCAGTCATTGCAGATAGTGGGTGATGGTAGTGCAGGAAGTGGGTGATGGTAGTGCAGGAAGTGGGTGATGGTGGTGCAGATAGTGGGTGATGGTTGTGCAGGAAGTGGGTGATGGTGGTGCAGATAGTGGGTGATGGTAGTGCAGGAAGTGGGTGATGGTAGTGCAGGAAGTGGGTGATGGTGGTGCAGATAGTGGGTGATGGTAGTGCAGGAAGTGGGTGATGGTAGTGCAGGAAGTGGGTGATGGTGGTGCAGATAGTGGGAGATGGTAGTGCAGGAAGTGGGTGATGGTAGTGCAGGAAGTGGGTGATGGTGGTGCAGTAAGTGGGTGATGGTGGTGCAGGAAGTGGGTGATGGTGGTGCAGATAGTGGGTGATGGTAGTGCAGAAAGTGGGTGATGGTGTTGCAGATAGTGGGTGATGCTGGTGCAAATAGTGGGTGATGCTGGTGCAGGAAATGCGTGATGCTGGTGTAGATGGTGGGTGATGCTGGTGCAGATAGTGGGTGATGGTAGTGTGGGAAGTGGGTGATGGTAGTGCAGGAAGTGGGGGATGGTGGTGCAGGAAGTGGGTGATGGTAGCACAGGAAGTGGGTGATGGTAGTGCAGGAATTGGGTGATGGTGGTGCAGATAGTGGGTGATGGTAGCGCAGGAAGTGGGTGATGGTAGTGCAGGAAGTGGGTGATGGTAGCACAGGAAGTGGGTGATGGTAGTGCAGGAAGTGGGTGATGGTGGTGCAGATAGTGGGTGATGGTAGTGCAGATATTGGGTTATGGCAGTGCAGGAAGTGGGTGATGGTGGTGCAGATAGTGGGTGATGGTAGCGCAGGAAGTGGGTGATGGTAGCGCAGGAAGTGGGTGATGGTAGTGCAGGAAGTGGGTGATGGTGGTGCAGATATTGGGTGATGGTGGTGCAGATAGTGGGTGATGGTAGTGCGGGAAGTGGGTGATGGTAGTGCAGGAAGTGGGGGATGGTAGTGCAGGAAGTGGGTGATGGTGGTGCAGATAGTGGGTGATGGTAGTGCAGATAGTGGGTTATGGTAGTGCAGGAAGTGGGTGATGGTGGTGCAGATAGTGAGTGATGGTACTGCAGGAAGTGGGTGATGGTGGTGCAAATAGTGGGTGATGGTAGTGCAGATAGTGGGTTATGGTAGTGCAGGAAGTGCGTGATGGTGGTGCAGATAGTGGGTGATGGTAGCGCAGGAAGTGGGTGATGGTAGTGCAGGAAGTGGGTGATGGTGGTGCAGGTAGTGGGTGATGGTAGCACAGGAAGTGGGTGATGGTAGTGCAGGAAGTGGGTAATGGTGGTGCAGATAGTGGGTTGCAAACCACATGAATAAAAATCCCAGCGTTTCTGCCTTCAGTCAGGCAGGGGCAGGGTCTCAATAAACATCCTCATGGCCCTGCTCTCTCCATCAACCCTAGCGGCACTGAGCGGCTAAACGTACTCGCAGGGTGGAATGATGGACTATGGGTGGAGCTATAGCACAGCAGCAGCTGCGCTAGAGCTTGGTGAGGATGGGGGTGAAAACGGACGAGGTGGTTTAGAAAGAGGAGGCTACCCAGAGCAAGCTCCATGGGCGGCACCCTATGTGCTCTCCCTCCCACCATTCACAAGGGCAATTGTTATGCCCCCCGTCATTGACCATTTATAATCATGAGATTTAGATCCTATAAGTAGAAGGTTTTTATTCCACACAGTCCGCCATACTGAAGCTTATTCCAACAATTGGTTAATTCTATTGTTTACCTGCCTGGACAAAGCAGACCCTGTGTGAAAAGGGAGCCCGCTATGCGAACTGCGTCTCCTGCTATTTGTAGCTCTAATTCGCATAGTTAAGGTTAGGTGGGGAGGGGCAGTTTAAGGGAACCTGGGGAAGAAAAAAAAATGTATACATACCTGGGACTTCCTCCAGCCCCCTCCAGGCCGATCGCTCCCTCCGCCTTTACCTGGCTACTCTGATCCCCTGCTAGATGGCCTGGTACATCTCAGAAGCCATGCTTAGTCACACATGTGCAACCCGGTCATGCTCCCTTGGCCAGGAGCCATGCGCCTGTGCAGTACTATGGGAGCATAATGTGCTAACTGGCGGATTTACCTGGCCGTCTAGCGAAGATTTGAGGTGCCCCAGGAGGCCGGCAAGGGAGCCAGAGGAAGCCCCAGGTATGCATTTTTTTCTCCCCCACTAGGTTCCCTTTAAAGAGAACCCGAGGCGGGTATTTTATATCTTAAGAGAACACAGAGGCATGTTCTGTGCATAATGACATGCCTCTGTGTCTCTGTATTGCCGCCTCTAATCCCCCCCGGGGTCTGCTGTGCCCCCCGAAAAAAAGCAATAGGCTAGCGACAATCGCTAACCTTGTATTTACCTGCAGCCTGTCATTCTATATTAGCTCCCCCGCCTCTGTCCCCGCCGCTGCCCGCCTCAGTGTGCTTCCTCCAATCAAAAGCTAAGTCACGACCTGGTAGGTACAGTGGCTTGCAAAAGTATTCGGCCCCCTTGAAGTTTTACACATTTTGTCACATTACTGTCACAAACATGAATAAATTTTATTGGAATTCCACGTGAAAGACCAATACAAAGTGGTGTACACGTGAGAAGTGGAACAAAAATCATACATGATTCCAAACATTTTTTACAAATCCATAACTGCAAAGTGGGGTGTGCATAATTATTCAGCCCCCTGAGTCAATACTATGTAGAACCACCTTTTGCTGCAATTACAGCTGCCAGTCTTTTAGGCCCCCAACCCCCGGCCCACTGCTGGTCCGTGGGCCCTTTGCTGGTGGTCCGCGGGTCTAGCCTCTTGCCACCCCCCTCCGTGGCTACCCCGACCCCGGCGGTCGCTGCTGCGGTTACCTTAGCTGGCGGCCGCTTCCTCTCTTATATTCCCCTCTCCTGCGTGTGTGATTTTGCTTCACAGCAGCGCGCCCCGTGGCTGCTATGATGAGGCAGAAGCAGGAGAGCGGCTTCCTGTAGCGGCAATGTGTATCGCCGTTACTATGATTATTCCAAACATTTTTTACAAATCAATAACTGCAAAGTGGGGTGTGCGTAATTATTCAGCCCCCTTTGGTCTGAGTGCAGTCAGTTGCCCATAGACATTGCCTGATGAGTGCTAATGACTAAATAGAGTGCACCTGTGTGTAATCTAATGTCAGTACAAATACAGCTGCTCTGTGACGGCCTCAGAGGTTGTCTAAGAGAATCTTGGGAGCAACAACACCATGAAGTCCAAAGAACACACCAGACAGGTCAGGGATAAATGTATTGAGAAATTTAAAGCAGGCTTAGGCTACAAACAGATTTCCAAAGCCTTGAAAATCCCACGGAGCACTGTTCAAGCGATCATTTACAAATGGAAGAAGTATGGCGCAACTGTAAACCTACCAAGACAAGGCCATCCACCTAAACTCACAGGCCGAACAAGAAGAGCGCTGATCAGAAATGCAGCCAAGAGGCCCATGGTGACTCTGGACGAGCTGCAGAGATCTACAGCTTAGGTGGGGGAATCTGTCCATAGGACAACTATTAGTCGTGCACTGCACAAAGTTGGCCTGTATGGAAGAGTGGCAAGAAGAAAGCCATTGTTAACAGAAAAGCATAAGAAGTCCCGTTTGCAGTTTGCCACAAGCCATGTGGGGGAAACAGCAAACATGTGGAAGAAGGTGCTCTGGCCAAAATGCAAATTGCTCTGTGTGGCGGAAAACTAACACTGCACATCACTCAGAACAACAACAACAAATAACATTTGTAGAGCATTTTTCTCCCATAGGACTCAAAGCGCATAAGCATGGCTCAGACCATCGTGGTACAGAGGAAGAATTTTATAAGTCCGGAAATGCCAGGCTAAACAGGTGGCTTTTCAGTCTGGATTTGAATAGCTCCAGGGATGGTGCTGTCTTTACTGGGTGTGGCAGGGAGTTCCAAAGAGTAGGGGCAGCATGACAGAAGGCTCTATCTCCAGATTTTTTGAGGTTCACTCTGGGAGTGACTAAGTTTATAGAACTAGCTGATCTGAGGTTGTGAGAGGTTTGGTGCAGCTTCAGCAAGTCCTTCATGTATCCAGGGCCCAGATTGTGCAGGGATTTGAATGTCAGCAGTCCAATCTTGGAGAGTATTCTCCATTCTACTGGTAGCCAGTGCAGTGAGCGAAGGATCGGTGTAATGTGACAGTGGCGAGGCTGGTTTGTTAGCAATCTGGCAGCAGCATTCTGCACTAATTGCAGGCGACGCAGGTCCTTTTTGGGGAGGCCAGCATAAAGGGCATTGCAGTAATCCAGCCGTGATGTGATGAAGGCGTGAACTAGGGTTGGAAGATCCTCTGGGGGAATCAGATGTTTAATCTTTGCAATGTTCTTCAGATGAAAGTAGGAAGATTTAACCTTCCTGGCGGTAAGCCCGAGCTGAGCTCGGGCTATGCCGCCGGAAGGCACCGCTCAGGCCCCGCTGGGCCGATTTGCATAACTTTTTTTTTGCTGCACGCAGCTAGCACTTTGCTAGCTGCGTGCAGTGCCCGAACGCCGCCGCTACCCGCCGATCCGCCGCTATCCGTCGCGCCGCAGCCGCCCCCCCCAGACCCCGTGCGCTGCCTGGCCAATCAGTGCCAGGCAGCTCTATGGGGTGGATCGGAATCCCCTTTGACGTCACGACGTCGATGACATCGGTGACGTCATCCCGCCCCGTCTTTGAACGGGATCTCCTGATCGCAGGGGCTGGGGGGATGCCGCTGAGCAGCGGCTATCATGTAGCGAGACTTTGTCTCGCTACATGAAAAAAAAAAAAATTTAAAAAAAAAGATTTGCTGCCCCCTGGCGATTTTTTAGCAAACCGCCAGGAGGGTTAAATACAGATGAAATTTGGTTTCTGAAACTTAAATCCCCATCGATTAGTACGCCAAGGCTGCGCTCAAGGTTGGAGCTGTTTATGTCCGAATTCCCAATCCTGATTGGTGTTGCTTTAGGATAGAGCTGTTTTGATGGCGAGCACTGGCTTTGGACAAAGAGGACCTCAGTTTTGTCAGCATTCAGTTTCAACCAGTTATCATTCATCCATGCCTGTAGCTCAGCTAAGCAAGAGTTTATTTTTGGAGTAGGGTCTGTTCCACCAGGTTTGAAGGACAGGTATAGCTGTGTGTCATCGGCGTAGCAGTGGTACGTCAGGCCATGTCGTTGGATAAGTGTACCGAGTGGCAACATGTAGATTGCAAACAGCAGAGGGGATAAGATTGATCCTTGTGGCACTCCGAATTGTAGAGGTGCAGGTTTGGACATTATAGGTCCTAGGGATACTCTCTGTGTTCTGTCAGTCAGGAATGATCTGAACCACTGGAGGACTGATCCACTGATGCCACAGTACTCCTGCAGTCTGTTAAGCAGAATTTCATGGTCAACTGTATCAAAAGCTGCTGAGAAATCCAACAGGATTAGGATGGAGCATTCCCCTCTGTCCCTTGCCATGAGCAGATCGTTGCAGACTTGGATGAGGGCTGTTTCACAGCTGTGGTGTTTCTTAAAGCCAGATTGTAGAGGGTCCAGGATGTTGTTTACTGACAGCCTGGTTTCAAGTACACACCATCCCCACCCCACTGTCAAATATGGTGGTAGCAGCATCATACTCTGGGGGTGTTTCTCTTCAGCAGAGACATGGAAGCTGGTCAGAGTTGATGGGAAGATGGATGGAGCCAAATACAGGGCAATCTTGGCAGAAAACCTCTTGGAGTCTGTAAAAGACTTGAGACTGGGGCGGAGGTTCACCTTCCAGCAGGACAACGACCCTAAACATAAAGCCAGGGCAACAATGGAATCGTTTAAAACAAAACACATACATGTGTTAGAATGGCCCAGTCAAAGTCCAGATCTAAATCCAATCGAGAATCTGTGGCAAGATCTGAAAACTGCTGTTCACAAACGCTGTCCATCTAATCTGACTGAGCTGGAGCTGTTTTGCAAAGAAGAATGGGCAAGGATTTCAGTCTCTAGATGTGCAAAGCTGGAAGAGACAAACCCTAAAACAGGGGTCCCCAACCTTTTTCGGCCCGGGGACCGCTATCTGACCAAACTTTTCTCTGGGGCCCGGGGGGCGTGTGTGTGTGTGTGTGTGGGGGGGGGGGTGATGGACAGTGTCTTGCGCACCGGGATATGGGGGGGGGGGGATCGGGTGTGGCGGCATAGCTTGCATAGTTGCCCTAATATAGGGAGTTTGGTTTAGTTGCCCCAGTATGGCTAGTATAGTTATCCCAGTATAGCTAGTATAGTGCCCTAGTATAGCTAGTATAGTTCCCCAGTATAGCTAGTATAGTGCCCCAGTGTGCCCCAGTGTGCACCAGTATAGCTAGTATAGTGCCCCAGTATAGCTAGTATAGTGCCCCAGTATAGTTAGTATAGTAGTATAGTACCCCAGTATGGATAGTATAGTGCCCCAGTCAGGGCCGGAGCTACCATAGGAAAAAATGGGCAATTGCCCCAGGGCCCCAGAGCCTGTAGGGGCCCCCAAAGTGTCCCTCCCCCATCTTAACTGTTGCTCCCCACGGACTTTGCAGAGTATTTGGCAGAGTAGTGTCTCATCTATGCTGGGGGGCAGGTGAGACACTACACTGACAGACACTGCAGAGGTCCTACGGAGCACAGTTAAGTTGGGAGGTGATTGGGGGAGGGTTAGTAGCCAGCTCAGAGGCCCAGGAAGGAAATTTGGCTGCAACAAAGGGCCCCTAATGATGGTTTTTGGTGTGGGGGTTGTCTGTTGGGGGCCCCCAGGCTAATTTTGCCCTAGGGCCCAATTGTTACTTGAACCGGCCCTGGCCCCAGTATGTGTAGTATAGTGCCCCAGTATAGCTAGTATAGTGCCCCAGTATGGGTAGTATAGCGTCCCATAATAGTTGCCCCAGCATACGTCCCCCCCCCCCCCCCCCCCCCGCGGCCGCCGCGGCGGTTACCTTAGCTGGGGGCCGCTTCCTCTCTTATACTCTTATATTCTCCTCTCCTGCCTGTGTGATTTTGCTTCACAGCAGCGCGCCCCGGAGCTGCTTTGATGAGGCAGGAAGCAGGAGAGCGGTTCCCATAGTAACGGCAATACACATCGCCGCTACAGGAAGCTGCTCTCCTGCTTCTGCCTAATCACAGCAGCCACAGGGCGCGCTGCTGTGAAGAAAAATCACACACGCAGGAGAGGGGAATATAAGAGAGTAAGCGGCCACCAGCTAAGGTAACCGCAGCAGCGACTGCCGGGGTCGGGGTGGCCGTGGAGGGGCAAGAGGCTAGACCCGCGGACCACCAGCAAACGGCCCACGGACCAGCAGTGGGCCGCGGACCGGGGGTTGGGGACCTCTGCCCTAAAAGACTGGCAGCTGTAATTGCAGCAAAAGGTGGTTCTACAAAGTATTGACTCAGGGGGCTGAATAATTATGCACACCCCACTTTGCAGTTATGGATTTGTAAAAAATGTTTGGAACCATGTATGATTTTCGTTCCACTTCTCACGTGTACACCACTTTGTATTGGTCTTTCACATGGTATTCCTATAAAATTGATTCATGTTTGTGGCAGTAATGTGACAAAATGTGGAAAACTTCAAGGAGGCCGAATACTTTTGCAAACCACTGTACTTCCTATTCTCTTTAAAGGGAACCTAAACTGAGAAGGAAAATAATACCAGTTGCCTGACCCTCCTCCTGATCTAATATTTTTAGCCACAGCCCCTCAACAAGCATACAGATCAGGTGCTCTGACTGAAGTCAGACTGGATTAGCTGCATGCTTGTTTCAGGTGTGTGATTCAGCCACTGCTGCAGCTAAAGAGATCAGCAGGACTGACAAGCTACTGGTATTGTTTAAATTGAAACATCCATATGCCTCTCAGTTTAGGTTCCCTTTAAGGTTAGGTGCAAAGGGGGGGGGGGAGGGATGTTAAGGATGGGCGCCCACCGGGGCAGAGTTCCGCGTGAGAGTAGGGAGAGGTTAGGTCATAGTAAAATATTGGTTAAAGGATACCCGAGTTGACATGTTGAAATAGACGTGTATGTACAGTGCCTAGCACATACAGTGCTGTGAAAAACTATTTGCCCCCTTCCTGATTTCTTATTCTTTTGCATGTTTGTCACACTTAAGTGTTTCTGCTCATCAAAAACCATTAACTATTAGTCAAAGATAACAAAATGCAGTTTTAAATGATGTTTTTTTTATTATTTAGCGAGAAAAAAAACTCCAAATCTACATGGCCCTGTGTAAAAAAGTAATCGCCCCCCTTGTTAAAAAATAACTTAACTGTGGTTTATCACACCTGAGGTCAATTTCTGTAGTCACCCCCAGGCCTGATTACTGCCACACCTGTTTCAATCAAGAAATTACTTAAGTAGGAGCTATCTGACACAGAGAAGTACACCAAAAGCACCTCAAAAGCTAGATATCATGCCAAGATCCAAAGAAATTCAGGAACAAACAAGAACAAAAGTAATTGAGATCTATCAGGCCGGTAAAGGTTATAAAGCCATTTCTAAAGCTTTGGGACTCCAGCGAACCACAGTGAGAGCCATTATCCACAAATGGCAAAAACATGGAACAGTGATGAACCTTCCCAGGAGTGGCCGGCCAACCAAAATTACCCCAAGAGCGCAGAGACAACTCATCCGAGAGGCCACAAAAGACCCCAGGACAACATCTAAAGAACTGCAGGCCTCACTTGCCTCAATTAAGGTCAGTATTCACGACTCCACCATAAGAAAGAGACTGGGTAAAAACGGCCTGCATGGCAGACATCCAAGACGCAAACCACTTTTAAGCAAAAAGAACATTAAGGCTCGTCTTAATTTTGCTAAAAAAACATCTCAATGATTGCCAAGACTTTTGGGAAAATACCTTGTGGACCGACGAGACAAAAGTTGAACTTTTTGGAAAGTGCGTGTCCCGTTACATCTGGCGTAGAAGTAACACAGCATTTCAGCAAAAGAACATCATACCAACAGTAAAATATGGTGGTGGTAGTGTGATGGTCTGCAGTTGTTTTGCTGCTTCAGGACCTGGAAGCCTTGCTGTGATAGATGGAACCATGAATTCTACTGTCTACCAAAAAATCCTTGTAACGATTGTGGAATTCTCTCCGTGGTCAGCGCACAGGACGCACGCTGACACTGCGGAAATCCTCCACAAGTGTATAATTTGAGAGAACCCAGCAAAAGGTGCAACGCACCTGTAGTGGGAAATTCCTGTCGGCAGATGGAGCTGTGGAGTGCAGAGGAACAGATCCTCTGCCCTGCCACAGACGCCAGACAGGAATTGTACGAAGGGAAGAAACGCAGGGCAAGATAGCCCTAAAGAGAGAGAGTAAAGCGACAGAGTGTATGTGTGTCCACCAATCTAGTCACCACCCTGCGACGATGAACACACAACCATGAAGATCAGATGAGAAGGCAATCGTAAGAGATGGCGATTGCTAACAGCGACACAAGACCGAATAAGCACAGATGAGGAATGTATGTATGTCCACCAATCTAGCCGCCAACCTGCGACGGTGGACACACAACAGAGGAAACCAAGTGAGAACGCAATCGCAAGACAAGCGATTGCGAATGAGAATGAGCACAGGGACAGAATGTATGTATGTGCACCAATCTAGCTGCCAACCCGCGACGGTGAACACACAACAGCAGAAACAAAGTAGGAACGCAATCGTGAGAGAGGCGATTGCCAGAGGTGACACAAGGCTTAAGCAAGACAGGGCACGAGAGTAGCAAAGGCACAGCAAATCATACAATGAGAAGATAAGGAAAATAACAAACGCTAACTAAACGCGAACACCGCACTCATTCGCAACAGCGAACGCGTTTACAGCGCGATCTCCGCACGTTAAGCGCAACAGAGACAAGCACGCCTAACTAACCCCCGCCACACAAACACGAAACAGAGAACGCGAGCGCTTGCTTAACGGTTACCTCACCGAGCCTACAGCAAGCGTTCGTATCAGACAAGACAGACAGACGGACGGGAAACAGGATAGGAGAGATCCACTGTTCTTTCCGCCAGAGCGAGTGCGAACCAAGTAAAGCAACAGAGCTTAGCAGGATCCACTGCTCTTTCCGCCAGAGCGAGTGCCATCCAAGTTCAGGGACAGGATAACAGATCAGAAGGATCCACAGCCGCTACCGCTAGGGGCTAGTGCGATCCAAGCAAGACAGGCAGATGAGATAGCCGGTAGCAACCGCTGCCCCAGCTATACTCCAAGAAAGCAGATCAGAAGGAGCCACAGCCGCTACCGCTAGAGGCTGATGCGATCCAAGAAGACAGATGAAACAGAAGGGGCTACCAGTAGCATCCGCTGCACTGGTTAGCACCCACAGACAGGACGATTTCCTATCCACCACCGTTGGCGACAGGATAATCACAACAGAGAGGTAACATAGACAAAACAGATAAGCAGGCTAACTACACTAGAGGAGCTGCCTATTGCAGTCCCCAGAATTACTCTAAGATACCTATAACAATCCAACAGGGAAGACTGACACTCCAGGAGTGTATTAAACAAACCGTTATGACCAGCAAAGCCTTCTGGTCAGCAGAAGGTCTGTATACTGCCAGCCCTCAAAGGAGACAGCTGGGCAATTTGCATGTATGCAAATCCCTCAGCAAAGCAACTCTGAAAGTTGCAAGATGAAGCCAGGTCTCTTTTCCAGAGACCTGCATCTCTCAGACATAAGGAATGGTCAAACAGCTGTCTGCCTGTGCAGCCAGCTGAGCGGACCATTACAATCCTGAAGGAGAATGTCCGGCCATCTGTTCGTCAACTCAAGCTGAAGAGATCTTGGGTGCTGCAGCAGGACAATGACCCAAAACACACCAGCAAATCCACCTCTGAATGGCTGAAGAAAAACAAAATGAAGACTTTGGAGTGGCCTAGTCAAAGTCCTGACCTGAATCCTATTGAGATGTTGTAGCATGACCTTAAAAAGGAGGTTCATGCTAGAAAACCCTCAAATAAAGCTGAATTACAACAATTCTGCAAAGATGAGTGGGCCAAAATTCCTCCAGAGCGCTGTAAAAGACTCGTTGCAAGTTATCGCAAACGCTTGATTGCAGTTATTGCTGCTAAGGGTGGCCCAACCAGTTATTAGGTTCAGGGGGCAATTTCTTTTTCACACAGGGCCATGTAGGTTTTGAGGTTTTTTTCTCACTAAATAATAAAAACCATCATTTAAAACTGCATTTTGTGTTCAATTATGTTATCTTTGACTAATAGTTAACGGTTTTTGATGAGCAGAAACATTTAAAGAGGATCTGTAACATGAAAAGATCCCCTGGGGGGTACTCACCTCGGGTGGGGGAAGCCTCCGGATCCTAATGAGGCTTCCCACGCCGTCCTCCATCCGTCAGGGGTCTCGCTGCAGCCCTCCGTGGAGTCCGGGCAGCGGTGACGTCAATATTTACCTTCCTGGCTCCTGCGCAGGCGCTCTGACGGCTGTCGGCTCCGAACTACACGGAAATACCCGATCGCCGTCGGGTCTGCTCTACTGCGCAGGCGCAAGTTTCCTGCGCAGTAGAGCGGACCCGAATGAGATCGGGTATTTCCGTGTAGTTCGGAACGGAAAGCCGCCACAGCGCCCCCGCTGGAGCCAGCAAAGGTAAATATTGAACTGACAGTCGGCACAGTCGCCGGCTGTTCGGAGGGCTGCGGCGAGACCCCCGTGGGACAGAGGACGGCGTGGGTAGCCTTATTAGGATCCGGAGGCTTCCCCCACCCGAGGTGAGTACCCCCCAGGGGATCTTTTTAATGTTACAGAGTCTCTTTAAGTGTGACAAACATGCAAAAGAATAAGAAATCAGGAAGGGGGCAAATAGTTTTTCACATCACTGTAAATAACTATCGCTGATAAGAAATTACAACTATAAAACACTTTCCTAGCAGAAAATGGCTTCTGAGAGCAGGAAAGAGATAAAAAGGGTCAATAGTTCATAGATTTTAGCTTTGGCATACTTCAATGAATGTGTCATTGATCAAAAACAATAAAACAGTAAAAACATAAAGTAGATTTAAATATAAAATAAAACTGTGGAATATCTTAAAAAGTCATTTTTAGGAGAAGGAAGGTAAATACAATTGTTTATTTCATTCGTTTATTTTCACCTCGGGTGTCCTTTAATACTACCAATATTTTACTATATGAATAAAGTAGTAGAATATCTGTAAATTTACCAATAATGTACTACCGCTATTGCTGCAGAAGCAGGTCTTCTGCCTTCTTCAGCCAAGCAGTGCCTGCTTTAGGCACCGCCATAGACCATAATGTTATTACGGCTATAGTGGCACTGCAGGGGTCTAGTCCTAGGAAAAGAGGTGAGTGGGCTCACCCCGAAAACCTCTGCGCTGCGCATAGTGCGGCACATCAATAATGGGCGTGGTCAAGCATAATGTGGGTGTGGTCATGGGTGGGGCCAAATATACATGACCTTAGCAGTCATGTAAAAGGTCTGCCAGGGAAGTTTGAGCTCTGCCGTAGTGTATCCCCCAAAAATAGATGTAATTTGTCAGCATTTCACCAAAAAGACACCAGCACAACTGTCATCTTCGTGCTTACCATTTATCTGCATCAGTGTTTTACTTCACCTAACATCTGAAAATATGCCTGAAGAAGGGGACTAGATCCCAGAAAGCTTGCATCATTTAACTCTATTAGTTAGCCATTAAAAGGTATTATTTTTTACAAAACGTTGTTTTTTTCTACCTATACCAAAAAGACACGTAATCTGGTAGAAGTTCCTCCAAAATACAGATAATATGGCAGTGGTTCCCCCAAAATAGACAATGAAGCAGAAGCAGTTCCCCCAACATACACATAATCTGGAAGCAGTTCCCGAAAATATGCGAAACCTGGCAGCAGATCACCCAAAATACACGTAACACCCCAAATACATGTAATCTGGCAGCAGTGGTCCCCCAAACATACACAATCTGGCAGCAGTTCCCCAAAATGCGTAATCTGGCAGCAGACATTCCCCTAACATACACATAATCTGGCAGCGGTTCCCCAAAATACACTTAATCTTTTAACAGCGGTTCCCCAAAAATGCAGATAATCTGACAGCAGTTCCCCCAAAATAGGTACCCCCAGCATAGGTAGCCAGGTATATAGGTGTCCCCAGTATAAGTAGCCATGAGTATAGTTGACCCCAGAATAGGTAGCCAGGTGTATAATTTCCCCAGAATAGGTAGCCAGGTGTATAATTTCCCCAGAATAGGTAGCCAGGTGTATTTATGTCCCATAGGTACCCAGGTGTATAGATGTCCACAGAATATGTGACCAGTTGTATATGTTCCATAAGTAGCTGGGTTTATGGCTGTCCCCAGTATATGTAGCCAGGAGGTATATGTGCCCAGTATATGTAGCCAGGGGTATATGTGCCCAGTATATGTAGTCAGAGGTATATGTCCCCAGTATATGTAGTCAGGGGTATATGTCCCAGTATATGTAGGCAGAGGTATATGTCCCCAGTATATGTAGCCAGGGGTATATGTCCCAGTATATGTAGTCAGGGGTATATGTCCCAGTATATGTAGGCAGGGGTATATGTCCCCAGTATATATAGGCAGAGGTATATGTCCCCAGTATATATAGGCAGAGGTATATGTCCCCAGTATATGTAGCCAGGGGTATATGTGCCCAGTATATGTAGCCAGGGGTATATGTCCCAATATATGTAGTCAGAAGAATATGTCCCAGTATATGTAGTCAGGGGTATATGTCCCAGTATATGTAGGCAGGGGTATATGTCCCAGTATATGTAGGCAGAGGTATATGTCCCCAGTATATGTAGCCAGGGGTATATGTCCCAGTGTAAGTAGCCAGTGGTATATGTCCCAGTATATAGTCAGGGGTATATGTCCCCAGTATATGTAGCCAGGGGTATATGTGCCCAGTATATGTAGCCAGGGGTATATGTGCCCAGTATATGTAGCCAGGGTTATATGTGCCCAGTATATGTAGTCAGGGGTATATGTCCCCAGTATATGTAGCCAGGGGTATATGTGCCCACTATATGTAGCCAGGGGTATATGTCCCAGTATATGTAGTCAGGGGTATATGTCCCAGTATATGTAGTCAGGGGTATATGTCCCCAGTATATGTAGGCAGGGGTATATGTCCTCAGAATAGGTAGCCAGGTGTCCCCCCAGCAGGAGGGGATCAGCGCAGAGAAGGGGAATTGTGGGGAAGGGTGGACGTCTCCCCTCCTACCCTCACCTTGGGGCTCCCCCTCCCTCGCTCTCCCCTCCAGAACTAAGTGTTGTGCGGTGGCTGGCAGTAGGCGGAACTTACCTCCGTCTCGTTGCAGGCACGGGATGGTCTCTGGATTTGCTGCTTGTCTGGTCTGGTCCAGAGCAGCGGCACCAGAACTTCCGGCGCTTGGAACGAGACGGAGGTAAATTTCGCCTATTGCCAGCCACGGCACAACACTTAGTTCTGGAGGGGAGAGTGAGGGAGGGGGAGCCCCAAGGTGAGGGAAGAAGGGGGGAAACGTCCCCCCTTCCCCACTGCTGTCCCTACAGCTCCCCTTCTCTGCACTGCTCCCCTCCACTATAGATGCTAAGCAGGTGGACGTTGTCCACCTGCCTTCACGCCCCACTCGACCCCTGCTGCAAGGCAAACACTGTAATTCAGGAGTCGGCGATAGCTGGAGCCCGCCACCAGAGGACAGGCTAGATAATCAGTAGAACATATTTACTGTATTCTCCTACTTTGCTGTATGCAGGGAGCCATGACTTGACTTCTTCCCGCACCCAGATCGACATTGCTGGGAACATGTGTACTGTATTCCTGAACCCTTTAACCTCTTGATGACCGTAGGCTTACACCCCCTAGTGATCAGGCTATATTTTACAATTCAGGTCACTGCAGTTTAAGGGCTTGCTGCAGGGCCATACAACTCAGCACACAAATGATCCCCCTCCCCTTTTCTGCTCACCAACAGAGCTTTCTGTTGGTGGGCTCTGATTGCTCCCACAATGTTTATTTATTTGTGCCTTCTTTTTATTATATTTCCCTATTTATTTACCCCCTCCCTCTGCCAGCCAATCCCAGCAATTGTAATTTTGTAATTGCTACTTATACTTTTGCACCTGCGCAGTACCACAGATCTGCTTAGCCTTCAGTGGACAAAGCCAAGACCGATCGGTTCCATGCTACTGTGCAGAGGTGGCTCATGCATGAGCAGTAGCACAGACCCGATTAAGCTCTGCTTTTTTTTGCCAAAGCCTGAGCAGGTCCATGCTAGTGCGCATTTGCGAACCATTGATAGGGGGGGGGGGGGGGGCGAAGCACTGAAACAGGAAGGAGGAGGATGGCTGAACTCTCTGGAGGATCCAGAGGCTTCCCCCTCCCGAGATGAGTAACCCTTAGCAATTCTTTCTTTCCTTACAGGTACACTTTAAAGAGAAACCGTGACCAAGGATTGAACTTCATCCCAATCAGTAGCCGATACCCCCTTTCCATTGACAAACCTATTGCTTTTCTCAAATGGATCATCAGGGGGCTCTGTTTGGCTGATATTGTGTTGAAACCCCACCCACAGTGGGATGTCAGGACCATGGTGCTGACAACACACTGTGGGAGTCTTGTTGCATTGTGGGAAATGACTTCCAACTGCCAAAAAAGCAAGCAGCAGCTACTTCCACTGACATCACCTGCCAGCAGTAAAAATGTCACCATGTGATATATGTCAGAATGTAAATCAGTGAGAGGAAAGATTTTAGAATGGGCAAACAAACAACCAAACACTAAATTGGTCAAATACTGCTACTTCCGCTGCCGAAGGGAGGCATCGGCAGTCTTCGGGAATCCGAGTGCTCCCGAAGACAGGCCGCTCCAAACTGAGCACGTGCGAGCGCCCTCTATCACGTCATCGCACATGCGCAGTATGGAACCGCCCGTCTTCAGGAGGACTCGGCTCCCAAAGTCCCCGGGATTTAAACGGGGGAGCTGCCGCTGCGACGAGGGCATCGGGAGAGGAGAGGGGAGGCTCATTAGGACACAGAGCCTCCCCTCTCCTTAGGTAAGTAGCTGGCTTTTTTTTCAGTAATCGGGAAACATTGGCTTTAATACTAATAAAGAAAATGAGGAGAACTCAACCAGCAGTAAAAGAAACTAAGAAAAGTTGTAATTACTCCACATAATTCTGGCTTGCACGGACCAATCAAATGAACCGTCCTTTCAATCTTGATTGGTCCAGTTTTAATTGGCATACAATTTGCCTACAAATTTAAATGCAAGCCAGAATCAGTTGGTGAATGACTAGTCTTAGCTCTGTAGCCCATATCATACTACTCCTCCTAATAAACCATTCCAGTATGTCTATTATGCCTTGGGGCTTTCAATTGGCAATACATTCTTCAATGACCAAAACAATTGAAACAACGTTTGTTTATTCAGCATAAAAAGTAACAAAAGCGACAATAATGCTTATGAAAGATGGATCTGTACACATGAAAAGAGCAGCAAAGTGCAGATTAGCTCATAAATTGCGATCAACACAACATTTACCATATAAAACTGAACATTTGATGGTCCCGCATGCCCCTCTATTGACAAAAAAATAAGCATAAAAAAATCATAGCAAGAACGGCAATACCTCTCCTCCCACTAAAGTAACCACCCACCTCCCCCAGTAAACAAGCGAGCTGTCAGTGGAGCCCCGCCCTCCTACGCCGTTACCATGGTGCCAGCTACCAGAACGTGTAGCCAATAAGATAAATTTGGTTGTTTTCAAAGTTCTACAATAAAGCCGATGGATACATTGTAGCAGGTGTGGCAGTTAGAGAAAAGGCAATCAGTGCGAATAGAGATCACAGGGACCGGGGAGTCAGGGTGCCCGCACCAGCCTCCATCATAAGGACGATAGTAAATGGAGATCAGGGGGTCCAGTTCAGCCATCAAGGTGAGTAGAGATCAGAGACGGGTGTCCAGACCAGCCTCCATCATCAGGACTGCAGCAGTAGAGATCTCAGAGACAAGCGGGTCCAGGGTAGACCAGCCTTCATCAGGACTGCAGTAAAGTGAGTTCACAAATGGCCAGGAGGGGTGGGGCAACCTTCTTCATAAGGGGTCGGCGGGGGTCTACAGGAGAGTCACTGCTGCACATCACAATAATCCAGCGATCTTCTCGGCCACATCGGTAAAGTCACTGATTGCTTTAGACAGTTGTTGGCTACTATCCCAGTCCTCCCCAAGCTTGCTCACGCCTTCCTGGATTTGTGCCCCTTTGGCTTGCCAGCTTTCTTTACCTTCTTGCCCCCTCCAGTGGCTGCTGCATTCTTCTTCTTCTTGGCGCTTTTGGCCACCGCCTTGGGGCTGCTCTTCTTAGCCTCCTTCTTAGGCTCGGGCTTAGCTTTCGTCTTTGAGGGGCTCTTCTTGGGGGGCGCTTTCTTAGCAGCAGGCTTGGGGGAGGGGGCCTTCTCAGGGGTCCCCCCCTCCAGCTTCTTCTTGTTGAGCCTGAAGGAGCCGTTGGCCCCCACCCCCTTCACCTGCAGCAGGGTGTCATTCTGCACCAGAGCCTTCACCGAGTACTTCAGGTAGGTGCGGCCGTTCTGCTGGTCGAACCAGGACACCTTCTTGGCCTCGCTGTAGATCTTGGCCAGAGAGGAGCCGTTCCTCTCGCCCAGTTTGCGGATGGTGTCCACCACCAGCTGGCTGTACTTGCCCGGCTGGTTCTTCTTCTTCTTACTCTTCTTCTTGGAGCCAGAGGAGGGGGCTGCTGCTGCTGTCTTCTTCCTGCTGGAGGACCTCTTCTTATCACTGGGGGCTTCCTCATCCTCCTCTTCCTCAGTGCTGGGGACATTCTCCTCTAGCTCTAGTGACATGATGCTGCTGGATGATGATGGTGCTGATGCTGGATGACGATGATGGTCTGATCCGCCTGTGGGTGGTGTGCTGCTCTTGTAGTAGCTGAGCGGACCAAGTTGAGAACATCAGCAGCCTCACCGGCTCTCTGCATCAACTTGTGTTTCTTGCTCCACTTCTGCTCCTTCTGCCTCCCCATCCAGGAAGCCCCTCATCTCTCCCGACGCCGACCCACCCCCTCCAGACGCTTCCCCGTGTAGCCGATGGCAGATCTGCCCTGAAGATGCCCCCAGTGCCCTCCCCGGAGGCATTTTAAAACAAGCACCCTTTGCTTGCTTGGCAGCCGCGGATGGGGGGCTGATCTTCTCACGCTTGTAGCGTCCTCCCCTGTCCACCCCAGGCTTATTAAAGTACAGAGGTGAGAAGACAAGAGTTCCAAGAGAATGATGGCGGGGTCAGCGGGTTGTGCCCGGCCAGGGGGTCTTTAGATTAAAAGGATTAATTTGTTGTAACTAACACAAGGAACTCCCTCTAGTGGCGATACAGTGCAAAGTCACGCCATCATACACAGGTCTAAATTTATCGAGAGGCACGCCTCATCCCTGTATTTATAAGTTGATAGCTTGTTTATATTCAGCAATGTCGTGGAAGGATCTGAAGGAACCTTGAACACTTGATTTGGCATATTATCGCTGTTTCGCTCATCAAAAATTGATTGGGAAAAATCTATTGAGGTAGCCATATGTATGGGCAGATTCGACCAAGAGACAAAACAAACAGTTTCGCAACGATCAACGAACACGACGAAACCTCCTGGCGCTTTCCCCCTTAATGAAAAATGCCCCCCCCCCCCCCCATTGCCCCGTGCATGTAATACATTACCTTTCCGCCATCTCTGCTAGTCTCCGCATTCCACTTGCCATAAGCGCGCACCACGCAGTTGCCTAGTAACAATGTCGCGTGTATGACGTCTGACGTCATACACGTGTCCCTTACTAGGAAACCACGTGGGTTTCATCGCGTTTTTTGATCGTTGTGAAATTGCACGCTGTTACCGCCATATGAAAAGGGTCCCAGGCAGGGCTGGTAGTCTGGAGGAGGGCTTGGGATCCAGAGGCTTCCCTCTTTTTAGGTAAGTAACTAATTTTTTTTGTTTTCTGCCACCTCGTTTTCTTTTTACCCACTTCACCACGGTTTTTACCAGAGGACCAGAGCAATTTTCACCTGTCAGCGCACCTCCCTTTATTCACCACTAACTTTATCACTACTTATCACACTGAAATACCTTGTTTTTTCCACCGCAAATCAGGCTTTTTGAGGGGGATTTTTGTTTTCAGTAATTACTTAACTTTCTATTAATTTTAAAGGGAAAAAATACACTATTTCTCTAAATCCATCCCCTAAAGTTTTAAAATACTACTGTCAATAAAACTCCCTTATTTTATTTGCCCATTCGACCAGTTCTTACAATGGTTAAATTATGTTCTTAGTACAATGTATGGCAACAATTTATTGTTTTGAAATAAAGGTGTATTTTTTACTGTTTTGTGGTGGTGGTGGTGGTGGGGGGGGGGGGGTTGTACTCGATCAATAATCAGAAGCCCTTATTTACCAAAATTCTTGTTGTAGCCATGATCTTTCCATTACAGGCACTTTGTTTGGCTTAGGGAACACTTGTTCCTATTCACCAATCAAAGATGTGTCACTCTTAGCAGGTACGTGCGGTGGGAGCGTGCACACGGCAGCAGCAAACAGCGTTTTAAAACATCCATTTGCCAATAACAGAGGTAAACTGGACTTCAAAAAAATTTAAAATGTAACGAATAAAGAAAAAGCGTACTAATTTATATTGTTTTCTCTTGCTCCTAATATGTATAAACAAAACAAAAAACAAAACAGCATGCTCTGCTCAAGTAATCGCCACGTACAGTATATTTCCTACAGTTTGTTTCCTTCTATTTCTCCAGCAATGTCAGTGATATGTGTGTCCAAGAGGAAGGTCCTCCCATCAGTTGTGTTGTCTGAAGTATCGGCAGAAAAGTGACTACTTTGATGTGATCTTCTTCAGCACTGGAAATACAGGAAAGAACGAAGCCCTTTTCTTCAAGGAGGCTGATACGGGGCTCCAGTGAGTGACACAGTATATCCAATTTTTTATTCCGTTATAACTCTAACAGCTATTGGCATGGTATTGTAAGTGATTGACACTCCTCTACTTAAAGTGAAGCAGAGGCGAAGCACCCTCATGTATATTGCCATATAAATCAGTGGGAACATTAGAGAAAACACCTACCCTGCTCTCTGTTTCATTCTTCACTGCTTAGCCTGCTTCTTATCAACCCTAATGAAATCCCCCACTGAGCATTCAGTCTAGCTTTGCTCAGGAATCATTAAAGCTGAGTCTGTCTTCTCTGATGTAATTTCAAGCCCAAGCCTACCCCCTTCTGGCTCTGCTATAATAACTCAGCTATAATGATTCCTGAGCAAAGCCAGACTGAATGCTCAGTCAGGGATTTTATCAGGGCTGATAAGAAGCAGGCTGAGCAGTGAAGAATGAAACAGAGCACAGGGTAGGTGTTTTCTCTAATGTTCCCACTGATATATATGGTAAAATACATGAGGGTGCTTCATCTCTGGTTCACTTTAAAGGACAACTGTAGTGAGAGGTATATGGAGGCTCACATATTTATTTCCTCTTAACAAGACTCTGAAGTCTCCTTTTTTTTACCTGATTTTCTTATTTAGTTCTGTTCAGCATTAAATTGTAAGCGGATTCGCTGCATTCCCGTAGCATAACGAGTGATTTACAGCAAATAAATAGACCTGCAAATTTCCACGACTTTGCAGGTTGCAGATTTTGCTGCCTTAGGGAGGCAGAGCTTTGCGCAGTAGCTCTGTCTCCTGTCTAGTCAATCCCTGCCTCTCCCCGCCCCTGTCAGTGAAAGAAGACTGAGAGGTGGCGGGGAGAGGCGGCTATTTCTTTGCTATAAATCACTAGTTCTGCCACAGCAACGCGGCAATTCCGCTTAGAATTTAATGCTGCACAGGACTAAAGATGAAAATCAGGTAAAAAAAAAAAAAGAGACTTCAGAATCTCTTTAAAGAGACTCCGTAACAAAAATTGCATCCTGTTTTTTATCATCCTATAAGTTCCAAAAGCTATTCTAATGTGATCTAGCTAACTGCAGCACTTTCTACTATGACAGTCTCTGTAATAAATCAATGTATCTTTCCCCTGTCAGACTTGTCGGCCAGTGTCTGGAAGGCTGCCAAGTTCTTCAGTGTTGTGGTTCTGCTATGAACTCCCCCTTCCAGGCCCCTCTCTGCACACTGCCTGTGTATTATTTAGGATTAGAGCAGCTTCTCTCTTCTCTCTTATCTTTTACAAGCTGGATAAATCATCCTCTGAGCTGGCTGGGCTTTCACATACTGAGGAATTACAAACAAGGGCAAAGCTGTTTGCAGGAAGAAAAGAGCAGCCTGAAACTTCAGTGCATGGGGGAAAGAAACACACAAATGATCTCTTGAGATTCAAAAGGAATGCTGTATACAGCCTGCTTGTGTATGGATGTATTTTCTATGTGTGGACATACTGTACATCAACCTACTTCCTGTTTTGGTGGCCATTTTGTTTGTTTACAAACAAACTTTTTAAAACTGTTTTTAACCACTTTTAATGCGGCGGGGAGCGGCGAAATTGTGACAGAGGGTAATAGGAGATGTCCCCTAACGCACTGGTATGTTTACTTTTGTGCGATTTTAACAATACAGATTCTCTTTAAGCAATACCAGTTGCCTGGACTCCCTGCTGATATATTTGGACGCAGTACTGTCTGAATTACACCAGAAACAAGCATGCAGCTAATCTGGTCAGATCTGACAAAAATGTCAGAAACACCTGATCTGCTGCATGCTTGTTCAGGGTCTATGGCTTAAAGTATTAGAGGAAGAGGATCAGCAGGACAGCCAGGCAACTGTTATTGCTTAAAATGAAATAAATATGGCAGCCTTCATATACCTCTCATAACAGTTGTCCTTTAATTCTAGCTATTCCTGTTCCAGTGGCATTTTCCATTCACAGGTCCCCTCTACTTTACCTTCACCGTGGCTTCCTTGATGCTTTTTTTCACTGGACACTTACGCAGTTTTCCCTCACTGCACTTTGGGTGTTGTTTTTCCAATAATATTAGTCACCTTGAAGGTTTGTTCTGAACATTGCTTAGGGAAACTGCACTGCACCTTATTTGTGGCACTGTATGGTTTCTTAGATGAAACAAGCACCACGTTTTTTGAATTGGATCAACTATCTGGTTGAGTGCAATTGCTTTATATCACTCATCTTCCTATTGCACTGCTGCAATTTAGTCTTTAAGGCCTCTTTCACAGTAGGACGTTGCGTTTTGATGCAACGTTAAAGTCGCAACGCAAATTACAACGCAATGCCCCAAAAAAGTCGCAATGCAACTTAATGCCCTGTTACGGTCGCATACAGTAGAGCATACAGGCAATGAAAAGTATGTTTCCAAGTCATTACTGAGCATGTGCAAACAGTCCAACGCATCTAATATTGTGTATAGCGCACTGTATGCAGTACTTTCACTTAACGTGCAGCACTAGACACCTGCGGAACGTGTGCACTGTGAATGGGGCATTGATTTTTCATTGCAGTGAGTTATTCTGCGTCAGTCAGCTCTCCAAGCACCCTATTAGCACCCCCCAGCGTGAACTGACTTTCGGCGTCAGTTCACCGGCACCAGCAGCCCGAAGCTGCGGCAGAGCAGGGCTATGGTAAAATGGCGCCTGAAGCCCTGCTCTGGAGACTTCGAGTCTGCAGTTCAGGGCTTCGGGCGCCATTTTCCCGTAGCCCTGTTCTCAGCACGGGAGTTTCAGTTGCTGGCTGCAGAGGATCGTGGGAGCTGCGCACCGGACGGAGGCCAGGACAGGAGGTCTGCTGCAGCCAGGTGAGTAAATGTTTTTTTTTATTTAGTAGCAGGTGTATTTGCTGGGCAAGTCTGCCACATGATTGAAGTGTTTTCTGGTCAGGTCTGCCACATGATTGAAGTGTTTTCTGGGCAAGTCTGCCACATGATTGAAGTGTTTTCTGGTCAGGTCTGCCACATGATTGAAGTGTTTTCTGGGCAAGTCTGCCACATGATTAAAGGGTTTTCTGGTCAGGTCTGCCACATGATTGAAGTGTTTTCTGGGCAAGTCTGCCACATGATTGAAGTGCTTTCTGGGCAAGTCTGCCACATGATTGAAGTGTTTTCTGGTCAGGTCTGCCACATGATTGAAGTGTTTTCTGGGCAAGTCTGCCACATGATTGAAGTGTTTTCTGGTCAGGTCTGCCACATGATTGAAGTGTTTTCTGGGCAAGTCTGCCACATGATTGAAGTGTTTTCTGGTCAGGTCTGCCACATGATTGAAGTGTTTTCTGGGCAAGTCTGCCACATGATTGAAGTGTTTTCTGGGCAAGTCTGCCACATGATTGAAGTGCTTTCTGGGCAAGTCTGCCACATGATTGAAGTGTTTTCTGGGCAAGTCTGCCACATGATTGAAGTGTTTTCTGGGCAAGTCTGCCACACGATTGAAGTGTTTTCTGGGCAAGTCTGCCACATGATTGAACTATTTTCTGATCAAATCTGCCACATGATTGAACATATTTTCTGGGGAAATCTGCTCACATTACGTGTATTTTCTTGAGAAAGCCTGCACACCTATGCGAATTTTCTGTGGAAAGGGTCACAGAAACTTGGGCCCACTGTCTTTGCGTTGCACTTTTAAAGGGAACCCAAGGTGAGAATAATATTGAGGCTGCCATATTTATCTCCTTTTAAAGGGAAGGTTCAGGGACAATAAAAAAAATTAAAAATCCATATCCAGTTACCTGGGGCTTCCTCCAGCCCTTGGCAGGCAGGAGGTGCCCTCAGTGCCGCTCCGCGGGCTCCCGGTGGTCTCTGGTGGCCGACCCGACCTGGCCAGGCCGGCGGCCAGGTCGGGCCTCTTCTGCGCTCCATTATGCGTTTCACGCCGCCGTGCTGACGTCCTCCGGGCTGTACTGCGCAGGCTCATGGGGAGAAAAAGTCCCTGCGTCTGGAGACAGGACACAGGAGGACACATGGAGACAGGACACAGGAGGACACATGGAGACAGGACACAGGAGAACACATGGAGCCAGGACACAGGAGGACACATGGAGACAGGACACATGGAGCCAGAACACAGGAGGACACATGGAGACAGGACACAGGAGGACACATGGAGACAGGACACAGGAGCACACATGGAGACAGGACACAGGAGGACACATATGGGAGACATGACACAGGAGGACACATGGGGAGAAGGGACACACAGGACACATGGGGGAGAGGACACGTGGGAGATGGCGCACACAGAAGGGAGACATGGGGCACACAGAAGGAAAGATAAGGTACACAGGAGGACACAACATGTACAAAGACGCTCCTGGAATATAGACGTACCAGATTTAATATATTTTTTCCCCCAAGTTTTTGCCCTCTAAACTTGGGTGCGTCTTATATGGCGAAAAATAGGGTACATCCAAATTCAACCAGAACTTGATGGAAGTATTTAGATTTATATAAAAAAAAAATTTCAGTGCACCACCTCCCTCTGAGACCACCAGCATGCTTAACTTGCTGAGCGGTCTGGACGAGCTCAGCTCGTCCAGTACCGCCGGAGTCTGCCGCTCAGGCCCTGCTGGGCCGATTTGGCTCAAATAAAAAGCAGCACACGCAGCCGGCACTTTGCCAGCCGCGTGTGCTGCCTGATCGCCGCTGCAGTGCGGCGATCCGTCGCATGCAGCGGCGAAAGAGGGTCCCCCCAGCCGCCTGAGCCCAGCGTAGCCGGAACAAAAAGTTCCGGCCAGCGCTAAGGGCTGGATCGGAGGCGGCTGACGTCAGGACGTCACTCCGCTCGTCGCCATGGCGACGAGGTAAGCGAAACACGGAAGGCCGCTCACTGCGGCCTTCCGTGTTACTTCTGGCTGCCGGAGGCGATCGGAAGAACGCCTCCGGAGCACCCTCTAGTGGGCTTTCATGCAGCCAACTTTCAGTTGGCTGCATGAAATAGTTTTTTTTTTATTAAAAAAAACCCTCCCGCAGCCTCCCTGGCGATCTTAATAGAACGCCAGGCAGGTTAAGGACCGATACCAGGCACACTGTAGATCTGTCCATAATCGTGTGGGTTGGGTTATAGAACATATGCGTCAGGCCCACGGGGGTGATGTAACTCAACTTCGATTTTTTGGCATAGAACAGGTTAAGCATGATAGAAGAGGGGATGATTGGCATCGTAAACTTACCTGCCTTGCCTACAAAGCTGTGCACAAGACCTGCCCAACCTACATTTCTGAGCTCGTCAACAGATATATACCTGCCCATCCCCTCCGTTCCTCCAATGATCTCCGCCTGACCACCCCACGTATTTCTCATTTCCATGCATGCTTACAAGACTTCTCAAGAGCTGCCCCCACCCTATGGAACTCCCTTCCATTCCCCCTCAGACTCGCTCCTTCCTTCAACACCTTCAAGCAAGCCCTTAAAACACATTTCTTTAAAGGAGAACTGTAGTGGGAGGTATATGGAGGCTGCCATATGTATTTCCTTTTAAGCAATACCAGTTGCCTGGCTGCCCTGCTGATCCTCTGCCTCTAATACTTTTAGCCCTAGATCCTGAACAAGCATGCAGCTGATCAGGTGTTTCTGACATTTTTGACAGATGTGGGAAGATTGTTTCTGATTCACACTACTGCAGGCAAATAGCTCAGCAGGGCTGCCAGGTAACTGCTATTACTTAAAAGGAAATCAATATGGCAGCCTCCATATACCTCTCACTACAGTTCTCCTTTAAAATGGCCTACCCCACATCTACCACACTCTAACGCTCTCAGTCAATCACCTTTTACAAGGCCCTACCTTATGTGTCCCCCCCCCCCCCCCCCCACCACCACCCTTTAGATTGTAAGCCGTGGCAGGGCCTCCCCTTCCCTTAGTGTGTCCTTAATTTTACTACCCCAGCAATGACACCCTTCTCATGGACTAACTCGTACTTGTTTTGCCAGGTCTTTGTAAAACGCATTTTATACCCTGATTGTATGTATAACCGTTTGCTACCTCTCTGTCACCCCTTGTTGCAATGTATGTATCCCTATTTATTGTCCAGCGCTGCGTAATATGTTGGCGCTTTATAAATACAATAAATAATAATAATAAACTCCTTCAGAGAGAAAGTTTTTGGAAATCCTTTTTTGATGTGGTGGGACCATTAGGATTGAATGAGAGAAATAACCTCTCTGTATTTATTTGAGGATAATGGTGTTTGGTTACATCGATTTTAATGATTCACTTTACCATTTATATATGGTTTTTAAACTATGTGATGTGATATTGCTTCTATCCCTCCTTACCTTGTCTTTTCTATCCCCTTTAGATATGAATGGCTGGCCCTGCCTCATCAGGCTGTCCCATGTGGGGTGGTGAGTGAATTATTTTGGACCAAGATAGTTATAAATATGGTATGTGAAAATTATTGGAAATATCTCCTCCTCATTGGACACCACATGTTGTCAAGGACTTTGGTTTTTATAACTGTTTTTCAGACATATTTACTGTATATGTCACATGGAGAAACAGCTTTTCCCCTTTTTTTCATTTTTCTTGCAGTCTCTTTTTTGGACACAAGATGGCATAACGATGCCGTCTATATGGCTGCGGTCGTGGGCCTATTAGTTTTTTTTACAGGCGAATATGTTGATCATTGATCGATGCGCCCAGTTTGCTGTTTTTTCGCGTTCCACGCAAATTTCGAATGCGTTCCAGGTTCCACTATTGTTTGCAGCCATCCAGAAATCACGTCATTGCCTCTTCCGGGAGGGCGTTCCATGGGGCAGGAAACTCAGTACACGCTATATGTGGCGTGCGCTCCATGTTTTTCGGGCTAGTACACAGCCACGCCCACGGGACCTCTCTGTTCCTTTGTGTGGAGAGCATCAATTTAAGGGGTGATGCTTCTTGGGGCGGGTTGTCGTGATGATGCGCCACAGTGTTTGACGGCACGAAACGGCTGTAGACCTCTTCCTGCCTGTACCTCTCTCCATTGTTTGCTACAATTGTGTTGAAATGAATTTTAACCAACTGGAACAAAAGTGAAGTTTTACTTGGATGTGCACGACCGCTGTATCTCTGTCTTGCACCACCTCCCTCTCGTTGCATCTCTGACCTCACCCTTCCTAGATTCACTGACTCCTACATTGCCCAATCCAACGTTAATATTATCTGGGGAATGCAACTGTGGTGACCAACAGACTACTCTATTGCTGAGACTTCTGCCTGGCTGCCAGAAAGGGATAAAAGTTTTATTTTACAGGAATGATCTCCATTTGGCAACAGAGACCCACTTTAGGCCCAGTTGACATCTGCATTTTTTTTTTTTTACGGAGCCGACAGTACGGATCCAGCCATCTGGATCCTGGAAACCGGTCCGTTTTTACAGCCAGTGTGCTCTCCATAGGTTCCCATTGTACTGCAAAACCTTCCATTCCGCTGAGCGATACAGTCTGGAAAATTGGGTCCTGCTGCATTTTTTAGTCTGGTCAGCGGAACGGACCACAGAACCGTACGACCAGTTCTGTTGGCAAAAGCTAATGTAAACCGAGCCTACTGGTGCAGGTTAATGGGAGGGAACACTACCAGCAATCTTGCTACCAGAGTTTAACTGAGTCATCATTTGAGATGGACCTTGTGCTTGTAGCCTTGGTGGGTGCTTTTGCTGGAGTACCTCTACTTTTTATTAAAGGGAACCTTAAGTGACAGGATAAGATAGACATGTGTATGTATAACGCTACATAATATGTTGGCGCTTTATAAATACATACAGTGCCTCGCACACAAATAAATATGCTGTGGTGTTTTTCTTCTTTCTCTGCCTGAAAGAGTTAAGTTTCAGGCAGAGAAAGAAGTTTGTTTGTTTTTCCAGTTGGGACCCAGTCTGACTACTGATGAGGAATTACAGCCACAAAATACTTTGCTTTAGGAAGTCCAGTTCTCTGGCAGGAGTGGATAGATAACAAAAATTGGTTAATCATTCATATATTTGACCACCGCAAGACACAGAGACAGACTGTTCTATTGAGCCGGTGTAAAACAATAAATCTGCTTTTTAAATATAACAAAACTGTTGGATATCTAATGCTGGGCATATATGGTTTGTCTTTTCTGCTCAATCGATTTTGCCGATCAATTCTGCGCTCAATTCTCTTATCTTCCGCTAGTTTTCGTTATCTTTTTCCATTCACATCTATCAGGAATCGAGCGGCAAAACTATAAACTATCAACCCCGTCACTGCCACATAATGCCAGTCCTGCACGCCCTTCACTGGCTACCTATAAAATGGAGGGACCTATTCAAGATCAGCCTAACATTTAAATCACTAAATAATCTGGGCCCTGGATACATGAAAGAAATGTTGCAGCTGCGTAGCAATCCCCGCATTCTCAGATCCACAGGTTCTAATAATCTAGTCATACCCAGAGTCCACTTGGAAACTTTTGGTCCCAGAGCCTTCTGTCATGCTGCCCCTACGTTTTGGAACTCCTTACCTCAGCAGATCAGGACAGCTCCATCCCTGGACGTGTTTAAGTCCAGATTGAAAACCTACCTGTTCAGTTTGGCAGAAATATAACTTTTGTTGTGTGAATACTTCATCCAACTACTGAATCTGAAAGAGCCTAAGCGCTTTGAGTCCTATGGGAGAAAAGCGCTATAGAAATGTTATTGTATTGTAAAATGATCGAACATGTCGGAAATTATCTAACCATCTAATCACCTCAAAAACGAACTGTGTATTCCCAGCATAAAACTCATTTTTAGGAGTAGGATGATAGATACAATTGTTTATCTCTTCACTTTGTTTTCACTAAACCACTTCAGCACCACAGGGTTTTTTGCTTAAAAACCAGAGCAATTTTCACATTTCAGCGCTCCTCCCGTTCATTCACCAATAACTTTATTGCTACTCATCAGATCTAAATGATCTATATCTTGTTTTTTTTGCCACAAATTATGCTTTGTGAGGGTGATATTTGTTTTTAGTAATTATGTTATTATCTGTGCATTTTAAAGGGAAAAATGAGAAAAAAAAAAAAAAGAAAAAATACACTATTTCTCCATTTCCATCCACTATAGTTTTCAAATAAACAATGTTACCATAGGTAAAACACACACATTGTATTTGCTAATTTGTCCTGGTTATCTCAACATTTAAATAATGTTTCTAGTACAATGTATGGCTATAATATATTCGTTTCTGGTTTGTGTTTTTTGTTTTCTCATTGTACTCTATCAGTAATTAAAAGCCCTTATCTTCATGATTAACAGTAATACACTCTCATGGCATACATATTTTAAAAGCTAAGTCCCTATGGTAACTATGTATTCTCTTTTCAATGCTGTCACTTTTGTTTTTGTTTTTTACAAGTATTTATTTAGGGGTACAGAGTACATGAAAAATAACAGTTTTATTGCTTTTCATTCAGTTTTCCGGTAAAAAAAATAAATCACATGACTTAGCCCTCAGTTGTCAAACAACACAAAATCTATTCTCTCACTTGTCACGGTTAAAATGATACCCTATATACATAATCAGATAGCTTATTGGGCATACAGCACACTGTTTACCACAAGTACGCCTATCTACTCCCCTGAGCTTCACATGAAGTTTTGTGGGGAGTAGATAAGCGTAGCAAGGGATTCAAAGTGGTTAAAGGACAAGTGAAGTGAGGGGAAATAGGGAGGCTGCCATTATTTCCTTTTAAGCAATACCAGTTGCCTGGCTATCCGGCTGATCCTCTGCCTCTACTACTTTAAGCCACAGACCCTGAACAAGCATGCAGCAGATCAGGTGTTTCTGACATTGTCAGATCTGACAAGACTAGCTGCATGCTCGTTTCTGGTTTTATAAAGACACTACTGCAGCCAAATAGATCAGCAGGGCTGTCAGGCAACTGGTATTGTTTAAAAGAAAATAAATATGGCAGCCTCTATATACCTCTCACTTCAGTTTTCCTTTAAGCTCCCTAGCGGTATGATTACTTACAGACTTTAGATTTCAAAATAAAATCATGCCGCTAGAGAGATCTGCAGCAACCCTGCATATAATTCACCTCCCCTGGATCCAGCACTCCCTCCATACACTAGGTGGCACTCTACCTCTATAGTAAGTTTGTCATCTGTCATCATGGCAATATCAACAGAGGGATTGAGAGCCTTCAAGGATCAGAAGAATGGCTGCCAGTGTCTGGATCACGGGGGAAGAGAGTTGAAACGCTGCCACTCTGCACGGTCTCTCCATCCCTACTGGCGTCTACCACGAGTCAGGCTCGGGGGTTACCGCTCTGAGCTGTGGATTTCCAGCCCAAGTTACTGCTAAGGAGGTTAAAGTGAACCCGAGGTGGAAATAAAGTGATGAACTAAACAATTATAGTTATTCTCCTACTCCTAAAAATGACTTTTTTTTATAGACATAACATGGTTTTATTTTATATTTACAAAATAGATTGAATGTGTTGTTACTTCTGCTCAGTGCCAATGTAACAAGTGTCCCAGAGTTAGAAAAAGGTCAATAGTTCATGTACTTTATCTCCCCTTGCTTTTAGAAATTTTATTCTGTCAGGAAACATTTTATGGCTGTAATTTGCATATCAGTGATGTTTACTATATTCCAGACAAGGTACCAACAAGGCAGAAGTTGTCACTTCCATGTCTGAAAATTAACTCTTTCAGACAGCAAAATAAAGCAAGTAAACCAGGCTGGTTATTAATGTTTTGCACTGTACATACGTTTAGCTCATGTCACCTTGGGTACACTAACTACTAGCCGACCGCGTCACACCAATGGGCATGGCGGCAGCCCTAGGATCGCCTAACACCAATTGGCATAAAATCCTGGGGCTCTGTTTTGCAGAAGATCGCGTGCAGGCTGCGCGCGCATCTCCTGCTTGGTGGGCAGAGTGGAGCTGAGCCTTCAGTCTACGTGTGGCGATCACCGCTTGGGAGACTGTTAGGCTGCGAAACCATTGTCTACCTTGACAGCGCTGCGATCTACAGCAGTGCTGTACTGGGGGCAGCCGTGTGACACGGCTGTACCCCTGTGGGACACAGCCGTGGGACACGGCTGTACCCCTGTGGGACACAGGAGCGATCCGCTGTGATAGGCTGGCCAGGGGAGGGAGGGAAAGGGAAAAAAATACATAAAAAAAAAAAATTAAAAAAAAAAAGATAAATATTAGTCAAAAAATAAACAAACATCTGGGAGACGATCAGACCCCACCACCAACAGGAAGCTCTGGGGGAAGGGGGAGGGGTGTGTGAAAAACTTGTGTGCGGTGTTGTGCAGCCCTGCAGCTTGGCCTTAAAGCTGCAGTGGCCTATTTTTTTACAAAAAAAAGCCTGGTCTTTAGAGAGTTTAACACTGTGGTCCTCAAGTGGTTAAGTATCACTTTGCTGATGATGAGAGTTAGGCCCAGTTCACATTAGCGTTCCAGGTCCGGCTTCCCCGGACCCGGAACGCTCCGTACACAGCGGATGGTGAATGAATACATTGTTAATCAATCTATCCATTCACACTCGTGCGCCGTCCGGATCAGATCCGGGAATGCAGCTTCGGGACGGTCCGGCTTTTTTTTTTTTCCAACATGCGCTATTTTTCAGTCCGTCCCGGTGCAGCTGCAGACCCGGGCCAGATCCTGACCCTTCGCATGCGGCCATGCTGTGCAATGAGAAACGGATGTTTCTCATCACACTGGCAATAGGACCGGATGTTTCCAGCACCGGTCCAATGCCACTTGGGGGGCCCGGACTACACGCCGGTATCCCCCATGCTTGCTGTGCCTTTCTGGCACTGCAATGTATCTAGTTCCAGCTACTTTATTGTAGCCGGAACTGATACATTCCGGATCCGCAACTTGTGCCACCTTGTGGCCACCGCAGAGACCCGTACGGTCTCTTTGCCGCCCCCGGACACTTGCGGACTTGAACTGCAAGTGTGAACGGGGCCTTAAACAGGAACTCCAGTAAAAATAATGTAATAAAAAAAGTGCTTCATTTTTACAATAATTATGTATAAATGATTTAGTCAGTGTTTGCCCATTGTAAAATCTTTTAAATCCCTGATTTATAATCTGACATTTATTACACGGTGACATTTTTACTGCTGGCAAGTGATGTAGCTGCTGTATGCTGTTTTGGCGGTTGGAAACAGCTGTACACACCTATTTCCCACAAGGCAACAAGGTTCACAGACAGGAAACTGCCATAAGTACCTCAGTACTCAGAGCTTCTTGTGGGAGGGGTTTCACCACAAGATCAGTCATACAGCGCCCACTGATGGTCGGTTTGTGAAAATGAATAGATTTCTCATGTAAAAGGGGGTATCAGCTACTGATTGGGATTAAGTTCAATTCTTGGTCGGAGTTTCTCTTTAAGGCACTGCTCTCTACTGTGAAAATAAATGACTATACTCTGGGATTGCTTGGTGGGAAGGCTTCCAAGTGTTATTTTATGTAATTAAGAGCAGTTACCGAAGTTTTAGGAGTAGAACACTTTAAATGAGTAGTTGCTTTCTGAACAAACCTTCAGACATTCTATTGTCTTAACAGGAAAGTGCATCATCCTTGTAGTGGTTAATCCTCCTGGCGGTACGCAGTTTGTGGCTGCGTCCGCAGGAGGGATTTTTTTTTTTTTTTTAATAAAATGTGTTTTTGTTAGCTAGCACTTTGCCAGCTAACTATGTGCTCCAAGTCCCCCGGCACCTCTCTGCCCCCCACCCCCCTTGATCGCCGCCGGCAAGATTTACCAGTCAACGATCCCGCAAGAGCCGCAGCTTCACCAATGAGCTTCACTCGTCGCAATGGCGACGATCAGACATAACGTCATGCGCATTCCCAATCCTCCCCATAGCGGAGCCTGAAGCTGAATGGGAGGCTGCGCCATCACGGGATCCCTGGGAGGTATGTATAACGGCGGCGATCGGTGGGGACCAGAGGGATTTGGGCCACATGGTTAGCTAGCAAAGTGCTAGCTTAACAAAATACAACCATTTTTATTTAAAAAAACCAAAACCTCCCGGGGCCATGTGATCTCCTGCAGCGTAGCTCGTGCTTACCGCCAGGGAGGTTAATAGAGTACCATCTTCTCTACTTACATGTCAGATTCATTCAAACACCACGAGTCAGACAAGAGACTAATTCAAGGAGTTCAACTTTTGCAGCTGGTAAGTTTTGAAGATCAAACATTTTTAAAAATTCAGCATCCAATCTAATGACAATCTATGGTGGTTCATATAGTTCTCTATAGAACCATCTTGTCCACTTCAGTAAATCAAGGTGTTACATATATTGTAGTGTACTTTCAAAGCTTTGCAGTCAAACCAGCAGATGGTGCTGCAAGCAAAAAGCATTTTCATTGCTAACACTAGATACAGTATTTAGAAAATGTTTTAGTAATAGACCAATTTTGTTTTCTTTTACTTTGCACTTTATTGGGGAGTGTAGAAAAAAACAATGAAAGCTAGATACTGATGTAGCTGAAATCAACCTACGTGTTAGTTTTCTGACCATAATGCTAATCCTCTGGCTTGAATACTGTTGTAAATCAGTGTTTCTCAACATTTTATAAGTGTGTACCCCTTTTAAAACCCTGTACTCATCGAGTACCCCCTATCATAGTAAACATGATCACAATTACCCCTTGACAAATATATATTTAATCGTAGTACATGGTAATTGGTTCTAAACAATGTGCAAGCATTTATTATTGCTTTTAATTTGCTAAAATACTAATTTGATGCTGTTTAAATAAGAATTATAATTTTCTAAATCTCTAAATTTGTTATTCTTGGTTAAGTATATCAAGCCCAAGTACCCCCTGGACCCATCAGAAGTACCCCCTGGGGGACGCATACCGCATGTTGAGAACCTAGGTTGTAAATGACTCGCCCTGAACCAGGGCCTATATACAATTTAGCTTTTTCACCTCAGTTTTCTCCTAAGAGATAATTTATCTTCTGTTTAAAAAAAGTTTTGAGCGCACTGCATTTGAAAAATATCCAAAAAGCAGGCCGGCTCTCGGGAGGACCAGCGCCCCCTGGTGTCGGGAGGGGGCAGGCGGGCTGGATGATGTCAGCCGAACCTAACCGAACCTGAACATCTAGGTATTCGATCATCACTAGTAGCTACGTACTCTTAGCCAACATCACTATCTACAAACCCTCTGGTGCTGCGTCAGGAGCCTCCTCTTCTCTGCAGCCGTGCTCCTCTGTTTACGAGTGCGGCAGGCTTTTGCACCTGTGCAGTAGTACAGAGCCACTTGTGCATGGGTTTTTTTTTTCCCCCCTCCATGCACGAGCAGCTCCGTGCTACTGCACAGGTGCAAACCCTACAAGTGCCTGCGCAGTGTGTTCACGCTAGTGCACACAGGGAAGCACAGCTGCAAGCAATATTAATATGTAATAATTTCAGCTGATCACAGTACAGAAAAGGAGGGGGTGCAAGTAGACGGGGAAAGCCTCTGAACTATCCACAGGCTTCCCTCTACTAAGGCAAGTATGCACTTCATGTACCCGTTAAGCAGCAAAACTAGCCTCTCAGATGCTGTAACCGTTCAACATGGTGCTAACTGTGCTTTTAAATGGCACCTATTAAAGCAGACCTGAACTCAGAATGTCCTCTCTGCTCTAAAAGATATGCAACAGCATAATCTTTAAAAACAAAAACATTTCTTTGTTACACCAGATACAAATCCTAAAATAATTCTGCAGTGTTTCTACTTCCTGATTTCATGGTAGCAGACACTTTGTTAACCTCCTGTGCTTTCAAATGGCCTTATCTGCCATAGGCAGTCGTGTGACACAGGGAGAGATCAAATTACAACTTGTGATTAGACACAAATGAGGGGGAATTAGACAGGCGAAACCCTCTAAATACATACAGGGTGCATTTCTCTATGTGTTTCTTCAGTACTGTGCAAGAGTTTAGGTCCACTTTAAGAGATGGTAATGAGATGCAAATTATTTCATCTTGCATGCAGCTTACAAAATGGTTCTGTCAAATGCAATGCCTGATCATTTTCCCTTGCCTGTATGACGTGCAATCTTCTCCATCCGATCGAGAGTTCCTGCTGCCCTTGGTGATTGCCAGCGGTGTCACAGGTGCTGCATTGCATGTCAGGATGAAGCATGTATGCGAGACCAAACACACAAACACACACACACCCACCTTGGTGGAGAAGGTGACGCAAGAGGTGCAGCAGCCAATAGGAAAGTAAAGATGCTCTTGCCCCTCCCCCCCACACACACCATTACAATTCTCCCTTAAGCCCAATCTACACGATACAATTCTTTGTGCGATTCAATTACGATTCTATTTACAATTCGATTAAATCCGACATGTCCAATCAGGATACAATTTAGTTCAAATTGCAAAACAATGGCAAATCAAATTGCATCGAATCCTGATCGGACATGTCGGATTTAATCGAATGGTAAATAGAATCTTAATCGACTCGTACCATGTAGATTGGGCTTTACGGGGAAGTTTTTATTTTTTTTGAGGAAGGGAGGCACTTCTAATCAAGTGATCAAGTCACTTTAAAGGGTGGGGCCGGGCAGAAAAAGGGTATGGCTGGTCTTCCACATCAGGAAATCCTTCCAATCTCTGGAGGAAACCATGAGTGATAGTAGGTGGTTCAGGTGTTTAGGCTGCACAGCGATACCAGCAGTTTAAGTGACAGGAAGCCACACAGCCAGAGACCTGGTATTTTCAATTCCTGTTAGTGCAGAAATTCTTCTTAAGGCAGAACTGTGTCCAACAAACAGTCAACCACATCAGTCTTTTCTTGTTAAGTTTATTGGCATCATTTTCATTTTTACAGAAGAAACCAGCCTACGCAGTAGGATGTAGACTGCCCGGAAGAGAGGGGGGAAAAAAAACATAAAAAAGGCAGAAGAAGTGATATATGGAAGCAAGCCACAAATGCAAGAACAGAAAAGTCGGGGTAGCTAAACTGCCAAGGGGGTTCATACAGAGAAGGTCAGATTTTCAGCAGGAGAGGGGGGGGGGGGGAGAAATGAGGGTCTAATACTACATTGTCTGAAAGTGAACAAGTGTGGAAAAATACACCCCATACTGGGAGGAGCAACTCCAAATCTACAGGGTTCCCAGGGAACAGAGCCCCAAGAAGAAAAAAAAAAAACGGTAGTAAATATCCCCTGCAGACCAGACAAGATTATAGAGAAAAGAACAGAAGACCCCCCGATAAAGTGTCTGAAGCAAGCACTGTGCCACCCATAGCAAGACTTGTCACTTTATTATTTAACCTGAAGAAGACAGCAAGTACCGCAAATCCAGACACTTCAAAGTGTTCTACAAGAAAGAGTTAAAAGCTTTCCTCCTACTGACATAGGCACTGTCCCGTGAATAAGCAGTCCTGACTTTTATAGTGTATGAGTGAGTGCACTGACACGCATGCGTTTGCCAGGGTATCTAGTGATGAAGGGTTGCGTTGCAGTGCAATAATCAGAAGTTCAGCTCTTTTCCCTCTACAGACACTGCGAACAGGAGGCTTTGTTTACTTGTCAAACTACAGAACTGACAGCAGCCAGGGCCAAGTCATGTGTATAAGACTAAAACAGATTCCTCATCTTTTGTTATAGTGGTCCCGAGCCGAAACGTGTGGACAAAATCATATACCTACCTAAGGATAGGGAAGCCTCTGGTTCCTAATGAGGCATCCCTCACTTTCTTCCAATCCCCTCATCACTAAGTGTGGAGCCTACACAGATTACAGGCAACGGCTTATCAGTAATCTGGTCGGGCCCACGCTCCTATTCAAGCATGAGTGTAGCTATGCTTGCACAGTAGGCTGCAGCCACTCGTGCATGACCTGCTTGGTGGTACTGCGCAGGTGCAACCGTGCTCTTGTGGCTGCAGCACAGCCATTCTTGTGCCAGAAGAGGAGCGCAGCCCCGATCAGATGGAGGATCTGCCAGTGGCAACAGGGAACTAGAAGACTAGAGAAGCTGGTGTTTACGTCTGAAAAGACAATGCAGAAAAACGGATTCTCCTGCTGGCTTCAGATACTACAGCCAATCACAGATGAGAAAAGGAGAGATCAGCCCAGCCGCATGGGAAAAGTCGCTTTAACTAGCACTTACAAATGTAAACAAACCTCCCACAACAAAGTATCTGAGGGTGAAGTAATCAGACTGCTGAGAGTATTAAAATGAAATGTTACACTGATTATATTGAATCGATTGCTAAATACACAATTTGTCATTGCCGTTATATTCTACGCAACAAAGGCTGTATAAAATTTCGAGCCCTCATCTAAGATCAGTCATGCCAAGATGGACTGTCTGCAGCCTGTAGGGCAGTGATGGCTAACCTTGGCACTCTAGCTGTGGTGGACCTACAAGTCCCATGAGGCATTGCAATACTCTGACAGCTCTAAGCAGAACTCGGGGAGGCAGAGGCATGATGGATTTGTAGTTTTGTCACAGCTGGAATGCCAAGGTTAGCCATCACTGCTATAGGGGGACAAGTACATATATACATAGATGGGAGTTATACAACTAGTTTTTTATATTCTATGCTTTTTTTCTCAATAACTTCCATATTAAACTGCCCTTAAACTGTATGGATAGTTCTGTACCGTTTTGCTGAAACCGCACGGCAAAGTAGTGTGGATATGATGTTAGAGTTCACAACATCCATCACAGCACAGACTGATTCTAGATAAGGGTTTGGGCTATAGACTCCCCCCACCCCCCACTGCTCTATCCTGTAATTAAAATTAGAACTCCAGCCACTGTTTGATAGCATGGGGAAAAAGAGCTTTTCAACATTAATCTACTTTTATACTGCTGTGTCCAACTGTCTGCTATGATAACCAGGACACTGCTGTGGCCAACTGTCTGCCATGACACCCAGTGCATTGCTGTGACTGATTGACTGCCATGGTACTCCAGACACTGCTGTGGTTGACTGTCTGCCAAGACCCCCAGTGCATTGCTGTGGGCGACTATCTGCCATGATACCCAGGACACTGCTGTGGCCAACTGTCTGCTGTGATGCTAAAGACACTGCTGAGACAGAGACAGACAAAGAAAGAGAATACCTCTGTCAAATTCTATCAAGCAATAAAACAAATGGCTGGAGTTCCAGAATAACATGCAGTGGAGTCTACGTCACTTGCATTCCCACTCAGAACAGGAAAAAGCTCAACTCTTTCCTAGAGAGTCCGTTTAATAAAAACAAGGCCAAAATGACAATACCAGTACAGAAATATATTAAAGTCCATTATGCACATCATGAATAGAGACCTAACTGCAGTTACAGAAGAGCCAAACAGCTCAGATACTGAAATGAACAAGGAGCTTTACTTATAAGCCTCTTTAAAAAAAAAAAAAAAAAAAAAAAACAGAGGTCCCTCACCTACACACTCGGCAGCCATTTTGTCCCTGAACCTTTGCGACCCACAGGCATAAACTGGCTACCGCCAACAAGCAAGACGACAGGTACACTTTGACTACTACCAGATTCTTACCTACCTAAGAACTTGCGCTTACTGAAGGGGGCTAACATTTTTCAGGCCAAGCGTGCGAAACATGATGCAGGCCCTCGTGTACTGCCTATATACCTGCACTTCAATACATAAATCAAAAAACAAAGAAAAAAATATTCTTACACTAATTTATACATTTTAATTGGTTGCATATATTAACATGTACTATATGATTGATTTTTTTTTTTCATTTTTGCCCTAACGAAGCATTACATAATAAATGGAGTCTGTAAAAAGGTACTGATTAGTTTAAAAGTAACAAGCAAATAACCGATACATACAAAAAACTGGAAAAAAAAAAAAAACCTAGATGGGACTGGATGCTGTAAAGGAGTACAACAGAAGTGGGCAACAGGGAAGAGTGGGGCCTTACCCGCTGAGAAACTACAACTCCCAGAATCCCACACCAGTAGCTTCCCATGCAAGCTAAGGAGTTGTGGGCCGTCTACCTCTACAGCATGGGATAGGCCTCCTGATTTGAGCGTTCGTTGGGATGCGGAACGATTAAAAGGATTACTTCATGTCATAGGTTAATTATACACAAAACTGTATAAAGAAACAAAAAAAAAGTCACGAAAGAAAACCTGTCTCCGCAAGACACGAAAAATTTAAGTTATGTTCAAACAAAACAGTATGTAATGTTAACCACTCAGTGCTCAAAGGGGCTGGCAAAGGGACTGCAGGCCTCTTGGCTACTCGGGGTTAACCAGACAAAAAAGGGGGGAGATGGGGGAATAGTCCACAGGGAGTGGGTTGTCGAGAACAGCTGTTCTGCTTTATAACACGTGTTGGTTCTGTTTTTTTTTGTTGGGTTTTTATCTTGGACCGGTGCCTGGGAGCTGGAGAGGGTGCAGGAGATTAATATTGATTCCTTGACACTCTTGGGCAGGGAAGAGAGGGTTTCGTGTTCGAAGGCCTAAGTGTGATAACTGTTAGTGAAGGGCTTCGCCGTCGTCTTCCCCTCCCTTTCAGCAGCTGCAGCTCTCCGCCGAGGCCTTTGCCCGGTCGTTCTTATCCAACTTGATGGGCTCTGGGAATTCATTGTACAGCTCAACCTCTGTTTCCTAGAACGACCAAAAGAAAAGAAATACATGAATAAAAAAAAGACCTTCATCGAGTGCAAAGATCTCCACTCAATGTGGAATGACAGTCTGGCATAGCATACAGCTCCTTAGCATTCTTATAGTAATCCTACCTGACTTTCTCCCAAAGTAAAATCATTCTGACTGGTGACAAATATTAAAGTGTACCTGTGCCCATAGGGGGTACTTACCTTGGGAGGAGTAAGCCTCTGGATCCTAAAGAGTCTTCCCTCGTCCTCCCCCCTCTGCAGGCCATTCTGCGGGGGTTCCAGCGCTGGAACAAGCTGACATAAGAGGATGGGGGAAACCTCTTTAGGAACCACAAGCTTCCCCCTCCCGAAGTAGGCATCTAAATTTGCCTTTGCTTGGTCCACCTCCTAATGAAGCCAAAAGCTGTGAATACAGCCAAATATTTTATAATGGTGCTCAAAGTGTACCAGTAATGAAAAAAAACTGCCCCTGGGCTTGGGAGCATCCTAATGAGGCATCCCCCCGCCCTACTGTGCAGCCCGGATAAATGTGCACAGACGCAGTAGCTGCTGCAGCTCGTCCTGTGACTCTTCTTCGTTCCTAGTTCTGTCTGCTAAACAGAACTTACCAGTGGAACAGACTGCATGCAACAGGTCCTCACAGAGCTATAAAGGACAGCAGATGGTGCCACATGACCATTACCTGTTTAAGTGCGTTCCGTGCAATCGTCTGGAAAGCCTGCTCCACATTGATGGCTTCTTTAGCGCTGGTTTCAAAGTACGGGATGTTATTTTTGCTTTGACACCAGATGTGTGATCGCTTCGTGGTGACCTGTATGGATAACAGCACAGCAATAAATGCCATGTACATACAATAGTCAACTTGTCCATATAAATGTGCATAAAAACTCCAGCAATTGCCCATTTCCTTCTAAAGCCTACTTTTTTGAGACTGAACTGATACGTTGTAGATCTGGAGTGCAGCATTACAATTCTAATGCTTCTCTTAAAGCAAACTTGAGGAGTTTAAAAAAACAACAGATAGTTACTTATGGAGGGGGAAGGCTCTGGGTTCTATAGATCCTTCCCCTTCCTCTTGGGTCCCCTCGTTCCAGCGCTGTTTCCGCCCCTTCAAATCTCCCACTGCGGGAGGCTTCGGAAGTCGCGCAGCTCCGTATTGTGAGGGCATGCTCGCGCATGCACACTACGGAGCCGACCGTCTTCGGAAGCACTCGGGCTCCTGAAGACTTCCAAAGCTTCCCGTGGCTGAAGAGAGCAGTCTCTGACCCATCGATTGGGGACTGCTAACAGGGGTGACCGAGCTGGAATGAGGGGACCAAAGAAACAAGGCTCTATAGGACCCAGAGCCTCCTCTCCCCTTAGGCAAGTATCCATTTTTCATTTTAAAAATGCTTCAGGTTCATTTTAACCTAGGAAAGAAGATTTTTGTTTTGTTTACAAAAACAGCAACATGAAAAATGACCCACCACTCTATTTGTTCTGACTTTAATAAACTGGAATGTGATTGGTTGCTGTGGGTTGTTACACAATCGTTGCTCTCTACACCGCTTTACTGAACAGGTCTACCTATAGCATTGGTGCTAAACGGAGTCTTACTTGTCTGTTTTCAAGGTCTATCTTGTTTCCCAGGACTACAAATGGGAAATTCTCGGGGTCCCGTGGACTGGCCTGAATAAGAAATTCATCTCTCCAGCTGTCGAGGGTCTTGAAAGTGTTGGGCGCGGTAACGTCGAACACCAAAACGCAGCAATCAGCCCCTCGGTAGAAGGCCACGCCCAATGACTGGAATCGCTCTTGTCCGGCTGTGTCCCATATCTGCACAAAGAGGAAAAAAAAAATACATAATTGAACGGTAGTTCCTGCATAAAGACCTCAATAGAGCCTGCAGTAAGTGTGACTGCACAATTCCATGTTGTAAAGGAAAAAAAAAATGCTCATTAGGGGATAGAACGTGTGGTAATCTTATAAGAGCAGTTGGGCATGGAACTCCCAGTACTCACAGTCATGTGACAGCCTCGTGTAAAGTATTAAGGGGAAGTGGTTGCCATAGAAACCCGCACAATACTGACTTCTAGAAACATGCTAAGATGACTTCGATGTGAGCTTTTAGGGAAGAAGAAGCCTTGAAATTAACAGTAGAAAGCGTAACATGCTGAGCTAGAGGATAGACCTAGAAAAACCTGAAGAAAATGATTGATCTAAAGTAGACACTTCAATTAAGTTCTTTTTTTTACGGAAGGCCCTATTTTTATTGCCAACCAGACAGTAACATTTTTCATTGTATATTTAGCAATCTTCCTAACCATTACTCCATTGCAGGTAAGACGGTCTTTCCTAACGTAGGTTTGAATCAACAATGTCAACTTTGACCCTGAAGTGAAAAAAGTGCCCCTAGGGAGTACTGGCCTTAGGAGGGGGAACCAGTAGGTCCTAAAAGGGCTTCCCTCGTCCTCCCCTTAAGCCTCGTTCCAACAGTGGGCCCCCCTGAAAGTCCGGTGGACAAGGGCTTGTCAGCGCCGTGTGCAGGTACACCGGCGGCTTTCTGCCCAGGCTCCGGTGGAAATAGCGGAGCCCAATTGGGTCCACTCTACTGAACAGGCGTGAGCAGTCTTAGTAGAGCAGACCCGATCGGGGTCAGCTATTTCCACCACAGCCTGAGCAGAAAGCTGCTAGAGTGCCTGTGCAGGTAGACTGTCATTGTTTTTGACTGTTCAGGGGTGCCAGCGTTGAATCGGGCTAGCTGAGGACAGTGGATGCCTCATTGGCAACCAGTGGTTTCCCCCTCCTGAGGTAAGCATCGTTTTTTATTTCTAATTGCATTGTGTCATGGATTCTCTTTAAATGATTTCCAAGGTGAATAAATGAATGTAGCTTTACTTACCTGGGGCATCTTCCAGCCCCTTAAAGTCATTTGTCCCTCGCCGCAGCTCCGGTCCTCTCCGGGGTCTCGCTGGCAACCTCTGAAAGGAGGTCTTCTGCATATGCACGTGTGAGTGATCACAGTCACGTCATCAGAAGCATACTGCACAGACAGTACGCACCTGGTGATGTAGGTGCGTTCTCGCACCAGGCATGTGCAGAAGACGCCAACCCATCGGGTGTTGCTGATCCTTCAAAGGCTGGCAGCAGGACCCCGGAGAGGACAGAGGATGCAGCGAGAGATACAAATGACTTCTAGGGACTGGAAATAGCCCCAGGAAAGTAAAGCTACATTTATTTATTTTTTTAACTCAGAAATCCTTTAAGTGGCACGTTTGATAAAAGATTTCCAGAACACAAAAGTCAGCTTGTTCTCCACATCAGTAGTGAGTAGGTGGGGCTACAGGCTCTAGCAATGTAAATTTCCCATCATGCACCTAGTCGGGCACAATATCGAGGCAAAAATCACATGGTCAGGAACCCCTCTAGAGGTTTAGCGTTTACAGGATACATAAAAACATCAAAGTCAAGGAAAATGACAGGATAAAGCCTGCTAGCAAGTACTGAAATGTCATAATGATCATGGGTGGTCAATGAGATACAAACAATTCTGAGCTAATAAAATAGAAAAAGTGACAAAATGCAGGAGCAGCAGATGCTGCAGTCTGCTCCCGACTATTCAACCATCTTTCACCAGCAATTGCCATCTGGACTGGTTTGTGAGCAGAAATTAGGACTATCCATTTTTCATATGAGCAGCCCTCTACTTGTAGTACAGTGTGGTAGCATGTAGAGTGCACCTCAACTACAGTGTGTATATCTCCAATGATATACAGTGGCTTGCAAAAGTATTCGGCCCTCTTGAAGTTTTCCACATTGTGTCACATTACTGCCACAAACCTGAATCAATTTTATTGGAATTCCACGTGAAAGACCAATACAAAGTGGTGTACACGTGAGAAGTGGAACAAAAATCACACATCATTCCAAACATTTTTTTTACAAATAAAATAACTGCAAAGTGGGGTGTGCGTAATTAATCAGCCCCGAGTCAACATTTTGTAGAACCACCTTTTGCTACAATTACAGCTGCCAGTCTTTTAGGGTATGTCTACCAGATTTGCACATCTAGAGACTGAAATCCTTGCCCATTCTACTTTGCAAAACAGCTCCAGCTCAGTCAGATTAGATGGACAGAGTTTGTGAACAGCAGTTTTCAGATCTTTCCACAGATTCTCGATTGGATTTAGATCTGGACTTTGACTGGGCCATTCTAACACATAGATAGGTTTTGTTTTAAACCATTCCATTGTTGCCCTGGCTTTATGTTTAGGGTCGTTGTCCTGCTGGAAGGTGAACCTCCGCTCCAGTCTCAAGTCTTGACCTGTATTTGGCTCCATCCATCTTCCCATCAATTCTGACCAGCTTCCCTGTCCCTGCTGAAGAGAAGCACCCCCAGAGCATGATGCTGCCACCACATTTGACAGTGGAGATGGTGCATTCTGAGTGATGTGCAGTGTTAGTTTTACGCACACATAACGTTTTGCATTTTGGCCAAAAAGTTCCATTTTGGTCTCATCTGACCAGAGCACCTTCTTCCACATGGTTGCTGTGTCCCCCACATGGCTTGTGGCAAACTGCAAACGGGATTTCTTATGCTTTTCTGTTAACAATGGCTTTCTTCTTGCCACTCTTCCATAAAGGCCAACTTTGTGCAGTGCACGACTAATAGTTGTCCTATGGACAGATTCCCCCACCTGAGCTGTAGATCTCTGCAGCTCATCCAGAGTCACCATGGGCCTCTTGACTGCATTTCTGATCAGCGCTCTCCTTGAACGGCCTTTGTCTTGGTAGGTTTACAGTTGTGCCATACTCTTTCCATTTCTGAATAAATGCTTGAACAGTGCTCCATGGGATGTTCAAGGCTTTGGAAATTTTTGTAGCCTAAGCTTGCTTTAAAATTTCTCAATAACTTTATCCCTGACCTGTCTGGTGTGTTTTGGACTTCATGGTGTTGTTGCTCCCAATATTCTCTTAGGCCTGGAACCCACTGAAAACAGCAAACGCAAAACGCTACCGCTAGAGTTTTGTCTGAGCGGTTTGCAAGCGGATTCATGCGCGTTTGCGGTCGCGTTTTGCAACATTGTATTTTTTTGCTCAGCGGTTGTGTAGCGTTTTGCGTTTTTATCCTGATTGGTCCTGTGAATTATTTTTAATTTTGTTAGTGTGCTGAACCGCAAAACGCTAGCAAAACCGCTCAGTTTAAGTTTTGCTGAGCGTTTCTGCTAGCGTTTCAATACTTTACATTGAAGCGCTAACGCTCCCAAAATGCTGCATGTCCTGCGTTTGCGTTTCTAGGAAACGCAAACGCTCCTGTGGAAGTTGCCCCATCCATTAACATCAGCTGAGCGTTTTGGCAAAACGCTAGCGTATCGCAGCGCTGCCAAAATGCTCAAAAAAACGCTCTTGTGGGTTCCAGCCCTTAGACAACCTCTGAGGCAGTCGGAGCAGCTGTATTTGTACTGACAGATTACACACAGGTGCACTATTTAGTCATTAGCACTCATCAGGCAATGTCTATGGGCAACTGATTGCACTCAGACCAAATGGGGGCTGAATAATTACGCACACCCCACTTTGCAGTTATTTATTTGTAAAAAAAAATGTTTGGAATCATGTATGATTTTCGTTCCACTTCTCACGTGTACACCACTTTGTATTGATCTTTCACGTGGAATTCCAATAAAATTGATTCGTGTTTGTGGCAGTAATGTGACAAAATGTGGAAAACTTCAAGGGGGCCGAATACTTTTGCAACCCACTGTATATGCCAGAACAATCTGACTCTGTAGGTGTCAAACAAAGAAAACCTGAACTGAAAATTAAAAGACAAACATACACAAGTCATATTTACCTCCCATGTAGTCTACTCCTCAACCTCTTTCTCCTCTCCTGGGCCCTGTTTGTCCATTGTGATCTAGAGAATTCTCCGTCCTCCATTTTGAAAATGGCCATCACCCCATAACAGCTTTCTGGTCAGCACACAGTTAAACTAACATCGCCCACTTAAGCCATAGGGAAACATGGAAACATGGACATTAACTGGCACCACATCAGTTGTCCTCTCAGCTATAACTGACAGCAACTGATATATTTCAGTTCTGACAAAAACGCTGTCAGAACTGGAAGGGATCATTGTCAGAAGAAAATGGTGAGCTTCTGAGAGGAACTGATGGCAAGCTAACTATGTAATGTTCATTTGAAGTTATCTCATATGTTTATTTAAAATAATTTTACTCAGTACAGGTTCCCTTTAAGCCTCGTACCAACATACAAGGCATGTCATCAGGACTCAATCCCTAGGTTATGTTGTAGGGCCTACACTGTACAGACATCACTAGCCGGCAGGTGGGTGAGAGGGCTAAAAAAGCTTTGTGCAAGTGATGTCACGTGACCGAGAAGAGCAATGCTTTTGGCTAGCACTTGGCCGAGTAAATCTACCAGGCTGATCGCTGGCCGAAGTGTCGTGGGTGCTGTACACACGCTAGGTTCTCAGCAGAGGCAATCTTTATCGGCAGAGCTTCATCTCGCGCGTGTACAGATTTGAGTCGAGGTAAATTTAAATATAAGGAGACAAGATATAGATATATTTAACATTTTCATTCGTAGCAAATACTGTACCTGCATTGTGACTAGCCGATCGTCCACCATGACCTCTTTGGTCAGAAAGTCCGCCCCAATGGTGGCCTTGTACTGGTTTGTAAACTTTTTGTTAACATATTGGTTCATAAGGGAGGTTTTCCCAACCCTGCAGAAGTATGAAAAGAGGAGATGCAAATAATTCTCAGTTGATGCATAATTATGTAAATTTGGTATGCAAATGTATGCAGCTTCAAAAATGTAATCAACCATTTACTATTTCACAAGCAGTGCTGCCTGCAGAAGACTCATTATAACTAATAAAATAGTTCTCTACATTATAAGAGCGGATATACCAGAGGGGATACAACAGCAATACTAACAAGGGTGAAGGATAAGGATATCAGATTTTAAGTATCCCCCACCTTTTACCCAACCATACAGTTTACCACTCCAAGAACAAATCTGACAAGCATAAAGCTACACCCCTAATACACAAGGAACTTCCTATATCCCATCCCAAGAGTGGAACATGTAAATGCAATGGAGGCAGCTCTGCTTACCCAGAATCCCCCAGGATGATGACCTTCAAAAGTACTTTCTTTCTTGACGTCATCTTTCAAAAACTGCGTGGGTAGGAAAAAAATATGAGTTAATATGTGTCAGGAGCAGAGCAGAGACAGGGAAGGTACTGCACAATTTCATTGAGGGAGGGTAAACTTACAAAGATAGACAGTAAATGCAACTGAAATATTAAGATTTGGTATACAGGCCCAATATGACCGCCCTCCAATCTTTTCAACAAGCATGTTAGACAGGATCCCCCACCCAAAAATTGTGTGTAACTGAATAAAATGAGAAGCTATATAATACCACCCAGATCTTTCATAGGATTAAACCCACCAGAAGTGCCGGCCCAACTCAGTGCTGATTACCCAAGCAGAAAGTACAGAGCTCTGACCAACTGTAACCCCCCTCCCACGCCTAAGGAATGCAGAGTAGTTGTCTTTTATGTGACCATTCATATGACAAACACAGCTGCATTACATAATCCAGAGAACTGGGATACAGCCCATAGCAAACACAAGTGCTTCACAGAAATGAAAGTATCCAGTTGCTATGCTACCAACATCTGTTTATTACTGACGGAGCATTTTTTTTTCACTGTTCAACACAAAAAAAAAAAAAAAAAAAAAAAGCAGACCGTTCTAAAACATATTATGGTTACTGTTTTCACAGAACAGAAAAAACTGAAAAGTTTTACATGGTTCTTTTCAATCCAAGCCTTGTTCACTTGAATGAGGACTGCTGCCCAGCATGGGTCTGTACAGAGGCTTTGGTAGTCTGCAGGCTAACAACACGTTCTATTGCTATGGAGGAGAAAGGAGGGCTGATGGCATGGTGCACAACAGAAAGACAGACAGAGTGGGCGGGGCAAGTAAAACTATGCCCGTGGCTGAGATGACCCACCAGACAGATTTTAACAGAAGTGTACACAGCAGTAATGTCAGTGTGATGTACAACAGCTCCTGACAAAAACAAAGAATAGCTTTTGAGCTTTTCAGCACTCATCAGGACTGCTTACTCAGAGAGCGTTTCTGTTTATCATGCTCAGGTACGCTGTAAAGGTGGCCACACAGTGATTTGGCAGTCGATCGACCATCCTATTAGCTATCAAATTGAGGGGCGGGTGGAAATCGGTCGGTGCCGCAGCAAGCATGCCAATCAATGATTCGACCAATTCCGGGTGTGCGGCAGTAACGGTGTGCAATATCGCGAACGACAAAATACACGGAACCCTGGCAGCTGTCCCTCCCAAATAATATATGAGCAAATTGAGGTAGATTTCCAAAAGATTTCACGCTGAAAAAAAAATCGATCGGTAAGCGGCCTGCGGTGTATGGGCACCCAACAGATCTGTCACTTAGTCTACTCTAGATCTTAATTCTCATATACACCTTGGATAATCCTCGGCCGAGATGTTAGTTTTGGGTTGTCCCAACCATGAAGCTACCATGTGGACAGCTGCCACCCCTCAAAGTTGTTTACTACCAACTCCAGGATGGTGGCTGGATGGTGTACTGGTTAAGGGCTCTGCCTCTGACACGGGAGACCAGGGTTCGAATCTTGGCTCTGCCTGTTCAGTAAGCCAGTAATTCAGTAAGGAGTCCATTGGGCAAGACTCCCTAACACTGCTACTGCCTACTGAGTGCGCTCTAGTGGCTGCCTCGCAAGCGCTTTGAGTCCGACAGGAGAAAGGCGCTATACAAATACTGCCATTATAACTCCAACCGGAAATTTCTCAAACAGTACAAAAACAAATCCAAACAACCCTTTTTTAACTATAAAACGCCTGCCAAGTGTCAACAAGGAACTATTTTTTTAATTAAAATTATTTTGGGTAGCAAAAGAATAATCTCACATCCCTTTAAATGTGTTTCCAGCAGCGAATGCTGTAGGTAGAACACTCCGCACTATAAAAAGGCTAATGAATAGGGTACATCAAGTGCTCTTCACTACTCCTCCACTGAATGGCACTTGTTCAGATGAATCTATGGCACACATGACACTCGCACTGCCGTTATTAACCGGCAACAGGTCAAGCTCACGTTTCCCATACCAACAGTCTACATAGCTGGAGGACACTGAAGACAATATGCTACTTACTCATGGAGCTGACAAACACAGGAACTTCCAATTCCAAAGGGAGTATATTACGCTGTTTATAACTTTTTGTTTAGCATCTAGGCGAAATAAGTTGCCTGCTCTAATGGAAAGATCACAAGAATCTCTGTTTTCCTGCACAAGATTACAATAAGATACCTTAAATCAGGGATGTCAAATTCAAAGTGGGCCAAAATTGAACACTGGGACCTAGTCAATGTTTAATGGCCACGTTCCTCCTTTATAAAAGTTCCTGGTGTCTAATAGCTCCACTCCAATCCCTGTACAGTTTCCTGGTGTCTAGTGGCCCTCTTACCTCCCCTATACAGTTCCCTGGTGTCTAGTGGCCCCCACCCTCCCCTAAAGAGTTCCCTAGTGTTTAGTGCTTTGCCCCTATCTCCCCCAAATGGATTCCCTGGTGTTCTAGGGCTTCACCTCAAATATAGCTTCCCTGGTGGACTAGAGTGGGCCAAACATAATGCAAAGTGGGGAATCCACTTGGAGGCCAAATTTAATGGCTCTAAAGGTTCTGATTGTGCCAAAGTGATCTAGGGTCTTAATGGGATTTAAGGTGCCTATACATCTAGCAATTTTGCAGTACAGTACGGTCGACCATTCAATTCGATAATTTTATCGAATCGAGAGAGGATCGAGTGTGTTCCAGAATTCCCAATCCATGAAAAGTGGCCAATTTGTCGAATCGACCAGCTTACTCGATCGAGCAAAATGCAATATATCAGTCGATAGCACAGGAATCGGCTACTGTTCACATATCAATCGATCGATTTTTTTTCATTCAGAGCATGGAGACACAACATTGGTCAGATCGATTAGTGAAGGTGAATAGCATAGGAGTCGCTTGTAGGTGTGGGTCACTAGTCGATCGATTTTCGATCAACTATACTGAAGTCTATTCCCCAATAAAGTTGATCATTTTGTTGATTGAATCAGAATCAAGTGTTTTTTTTTCTACATCTATGAAAGCAGCCAGATACTACAGTACACTACTGCTGAGGTTTCTCACTTCCTGTCTCTCTGACCTCTGTGAAGCTCTGTGGCTTTATTATAAACACACAGTCTCAGAGAAATGGACATCAATAAAAACTTAATGAAGGCACATTTCTTTTTTTACCCAACGCATAAGATTTAAAAAAAATAAAAAAAAAATGACTAGTGGTCCCTTTACTTGCTTTCTGTCAGGACAGTGAATGAGGGAACATTTAGCAGATAAGTGCACAGAAAAAAAAAAGCTAAAAGCCAGGTTTTTATTGCTTTCCGCACAATCCAAAACTAAGGGTGAAAAAAAAATAAAAATAAAAAAAAAAAAATCATGAAACCTTTGCTCCTAGGTTCACCTTAAATTACAAGCAGTCCCCAGTTAACGAACGAGATAGGGTCTGCAGGTTCGTTTTTAACTTGAATCTGTTAAGTAAAACACTGTCATCTGTCCCCTGTACCTCCAGTGCCCTATGCCCCCCTCTTCATTCAGTGTCCCCATGACTCCCACTGTGCACGGACACAACCTTCCAAAGGGCCCCAGCGTTCGATGACAAGTTTGCTTTAAAATCTATAAAAGGTTTCTGCAGAAATCGGAACTTGCTGTATAGTATACTGCAGCAAAATGTACGGTAAACATTTTTGTCTGAATAGATAGATTTGCCACAGGATCAAACTTTGCCTTTTCAGGCCTGTGTTCTGTGCAGCCAATGAGCTTCAGATTCCCAGATGCACACTTCCTGCGTTGTGAACACTGCTCCAGTGCCACCCCCTGCCATGTGCCAGGACTGATCATCGCAAAGAGTAGATCAGAGATGTGAAGCACAATATTTACAGAACAGAGGCATGTAAGGATCAACAGAAAAGTTCTGTACAATCCCCTTCAGGGCCGGCGCATGCCTGGATGAGATTGTTTTTGCTGAACTAGTTCTGCTTCACCAAATCTCAACAGCACTCGAATGTGAAAGGTTCTGAAGCCGTCACTCCTGCACTACCGGAATGCAAAGCTGCCCAGGCAGAGACAAGGACAAGCCGGCTCTAGAAAAGCATTACCTATGTACCGTGACCTGCTGCAAAATAACCAGAAGGCCATAGAGTAGTCTGACACTGCCGCAAAAATAACCACTAGACACTCGCCAAGGTGCAACCTTCATCCACATTCAGGGGGCGACTGATCTGACAGACTAATGTACTCATCAGAATTCAGTATATATAAAAAAAAAAAAAAATTATATAAAAAAATTATATATATATATATATATATATATATATATATATATATATATATATATATATATATATATATATATATATATATATATATATATATATATATATATATATATATATATATATATATATATATATACACACATACACACGGAAGACAAATGTCTCCAGCTGAAAGGCAGAGACAAGACACTTCAGCTTGCCGTTAGAAGAGACAGTTCCTCACGACACTTGTACACACGAGACAATATCCTTAGCGATAATCACAGCGGGAGTTGTCTTTCAAGACTACATAACGATGGCTGTCACACTATCAGCATCTACAACATGAAACTAGCCTCAATTGTCTTTGCGCCGTCTCTAGCTAACTGTCGTACACACTGACTGCACATCTCTCCGCATCTTCGCAATGGTTTGCACGACAAAAGTCGCAAAGAACGGAATTTTAAAATCGATCAGAACGAACGTAATCTGAAGACAGCCTTTCTTGCTTGCTGCATACACACACAATGCAATTGTCGCACGAACAGTCGCTCGTCGCATGTTTGCAAACACATTTGTCTTCTGTGTGTATGAGCCTTCAGTGACGTCACTGGTTTCCAGAGAATGGATAGGTTACATCAATAATGTCACTTGGATCTAGAACAAGCACAGGCTACATTCTCACAGCAATAACACAGGCTGCTAAGCTGCATCGATGAGACATTTCTTTGCTGTGTTGGGATGTGGCTGATGGTGTACTGTCCTGTTTATTACCCCACTAACAGTTCAAGAATCGCTATGGAGAACAATGATTGCTTCAATTACAAAGCCTGTATTGCAGGTAGGGTGGTGTTTGATCACACATCTGCTGAAGATCAGTTACAGCCACTCCCCAGTGCTAATTTAAAAAAAGAAGGATCTGAACTCAGAACTCCCTTTATGCTCTAAAAGATAAGCAACAGCATAAAAACCTTTACAGAAAAGCATTTCTTCGTTACAGCTGTTACAAATTCTGCAATACATGTGCAATGTGTCTTCTTCCTGCTTTCCTGGAAGCAGACCAAGATTTAACATCCTGTTTTTACAAATTAGCTGCTCTACCGAGAACTGCAGATTCCCAAACTGACAAAGCTGAGAGATCAAATTGCAGTGGTGATTAATCACATATGAGGGGAAAGTAGGCAGGCTAAACTCTCTAAATGCATACAAGGTGCATTTCTCCTGGTTTTCCTTCTGCCCTGTGCAAGAATTCAGGTCCACGTTAACAGGGTCAATGTGGCAATATTTTACAAAATAAGCACTATACGGTCTAGTACGGGTGATCTTATCAATGGAAAGGAATGACAGGGGGGGGGGGGGGGGGAAGTTAGGTTAAGCACTGTACACACAATAGATTCCTGGCCAAGGTCTCACAGGACAACTGCCTTGGCTTTGTTTTTTCAAGCACGTTTATAAGGGTCAAAGGGCAACCTCTTAAAAAGACAGATAAATCTAGGTTCAATAATACAATACAATAACATTTGTAAAGCACTTTTCTCCCATAGGACTCAGAGCACAGTTATGTCTCAGCTCAATACAGAGTTGCAGGCTGGACTGTTACAGAGGAAATAGTCAGGTGTTCATAAACGCCAGACTAAACAGGTGGCTTTTGAATTGGTGCCATTAAGGATAGTGTGGGCCAAGAATCTAGCATGTACAAGTGTCCCCCAATGTCACAAATATCTCATACACCAGATCTTTAGTGACAGCAATGCCTGACCACGTCTGTCTCCTCACCACTGAAAAGCCAGTCCATCGTCTGCTACGTCGTTATAGCAACCCATAGAAGCAGATGAGTCACACTTCTATAGATCGCTGCGGGTGACATCTGTGTGTGTAGGTACCTAAAATAATGCGTAACAATATAAAGCTACGTACACATGCTGAACTGAACTTAGCCATGGCGGCCGATGAAGACAGCCTCATCCAAGTGAGTCCAGCATGCGTACACAGACTGCCTAAGGCATGCTGATACAACACCCAAGCAAGAAATAAGCTCATTGTTCTCCCCACTCACCCCACTGGAAAGCTGCTCAGTTATGTGCCGCTCATTGTCCCTCTCTTTTACCACCAGGCCCGGATTTACCTCCCAGGAGCCTATAGGCACAGATGTCCTGGCACTATAAGGTGGCCACTTATGATACAATTTGCCAAACGAACGATTAAAAACAATTCTTCGTAAGAATGATCGGAAATGGAAATCTCCAAGCCAATCTGATCAGACTGATGGGATCGAACTGAAAATTGGATCAATTTCATTACTCTGATCGGATTGGTTAGGAGATTGGGTTTGTGGCCTCAATCATTTCCGAACGTTCATATGAAGAATTGTGTTCAACAAATTGTACAATTAGTGGCCACCTTTAGACTTCACCCTCCAGGAACAAACAAAACCCCCACCAAAGTGCACCACAAATGTGCTGGCTGTCCCTTCTCCCTTACCCATCATGGGTAGCTACAGGTGTCTTAGTGAGTACTTCTAGCTACCTAATACTATTACATAGCTAGAGGTGCCCCCAAGTATTAGGTAGCTAGAGGAACCTCAGTATTAAGTAGCTAGTAGTGCCCCTGGCTGAAGGGAGATCTCGTCAGTGGAATGCCGAGAGCAGGATGAGCAATTTACACACTCATCATGACTCTTAACCCTCTGGGCGATACAATTATATCGCTCAGGAGGGGGCGCAGCACTTTTTTTTTATTTTATTTTTTAAATCATGTAGCGAGCCATGGGCTTGCTACATGATAGCCGCCGCGCAGCGGCATCCCCCCACCCACACCGATCGCCTTCGGCGATCAGAGTAAGCAGGAAATCCCGTTCAGAACGGGATTTCCTGCTGGGCTTCCCCGGTCGCCGTGGTGGGATGACGTCACCGACGTCATAGGGAGTGCCGATCTACCCCTCAGCGCTGCCTGGCACTGATTGGCCAGGCTGCGCAAGGGGTCGGGGAGGGGGGGGGGGGGGGCTGCATGGCACGGCGGGTAGCGGCGGATCGGCGGCGATCGGAAGTTACATGCAGCTAGCAAAGTGCTAGCTGCGTGTAACAAAAAAAAATTATGCAAATTGGCCCACTAGGGCCTGAGAACTCCTCCAGCGCGACATACCCCGAGCTCAGCTCGGGATTATCAGAATCATTTTATTTCGCCAAGCATGACTGGGTCACGCCCGGAATTGGATTTGGCACAATGGAGCGGTACATAGAGAGAAAGGCAGGAAAAATGTCAGAACAACAGTAAAAACATACACAATTCAGAATAACAGTAAAAGATACGCAAATATACAAACAGCATCAGATATACATATAGCTCTGAATTCATCTTTCAGAACCGCACTGCTGAAGACTACCGCTCCTATGCAGGTGGTAGGGCGCTGATAGAGGGTGGTAGAATGTTAAGGGAGTTCAGGAGGCTGACGGCCATAGGGAAGAAAGTTCTTGTGTCTGGTGGTCTTGGTGGAGATGGCCCGGAGTCTCCGACCCAGTGGAAGTGGGGTGAAGAAACAGTGGCCTGGGTGAGAGAGGTCACCTGCCATCCTCAGAGCCCTGGTTCGCAGCCTTGTGTTATACAGGTGGTCAAGTGGGGGCAGAGGTCTCCCAATGATCCTCTGCGCCGACCTGATGGTCCTCTGTAGCTTGTGTGTCACTGGCGGTGGCTCCCGCATACCAGACCAGGATGGTGGAGCAGAGGATCGATTCAATGGTGGCAGTGTAAAAGCATGTTAGAATCTCCTGCGCCATTATCGCCCAGGAGGTTAATAGGGAAGAATGGAGAGGCACTCGGGGAGTAGAGTGAGCCACCTTTCCAACATCATGCGCCTGTAGGCATGTGCCTACAGTGCCATATGGTAAATCCGGCCCAACCCCCATAGTAACACACAAGTCACACATCTGTACAGTGTCAGCACAGTCCTGACACTCAAGAGACCGGCAATCTGTGTGTGCGTAGCTTAAAGCTGAGACAAAACTAGACAGATGGCCTTGCAGACAGATCTGTGAGAAGATCAATACATGGAACTTCTGAAGCTGCAGCAATTGTTCCACAAAGACAGCAGAAGGGACTGCTTCTCTCCAGAATGGACAGAAAGCTTCACATTATCAATCATTTACCTTCTCCTCCAGAACACCGCATAACGCTTCCCAACAACACATGATAATCTTTCCAAAGATACATGATGCATTTTACCGACAACCTAATTCCTAATGTCTAATGCTGAATGCCTGTCTATGATGGGACAAGATGCTTCAGCGCTGTGGGAAGCCTGCTGCATGTGGCTGAAATGGCCAAAGCGCACCCAATGCAAAGATGTTACCATAAATCACTCACCTCAATAACAGGAAGTCTCTGAATAAACCAGGAGCTGCTCAAATCATCCTACAACCGTGCCATATATACTTTTCATGGCCACACCCCGGCTGTGTACAAGTGCGTCCATACTGGGAATGCCACAATACATGTCCAGTAGAATGAAGCCGCTTTTGCACAACTTTTTCCTCTGCAGACAAGCAGCTTCGCTCTACTGGGCATGTGCGGGGCCTACTTGTGCATGCCCAGTATGGATGCACTCATACATGGCCGGGAGCATGACCAGGAGGAGGAGAACATTGCACTTTAACAGTTGGCTCTTTAGATTAGAAGCTTTTCACAGGATCCGCCCTTCCCTTGAGTACATGATCGCAAGCTCCATTCCTATGACCACCTCTTAGGGCTGGGCACACCAAGAGCACTTCTGAGCGCATTTAAAAACACTAGCGCTTGGAAAACTGGTTGGCTAATGTATTTGTAGGGCATGGATCACACCAGAGCAATGTGATTTTTTTTCCCACGGATCCTGCAGCATTGTAGAGGCGATTCAGCCTCAATGTTAAGGGAAAAGTGGAAAAATCACTCTAAAAACACTAGAACGATTTTTTTTTTTTTAACAAAAAGCACTTTCAGTCAGTGTCAAAAAGATAAATTTCTACACCAAAACACTCCAAAAATCGCCAGGCATAACTAGAAAAATCGCTAGGCACATGCCTGGAATCTCTTAGAAATATCACTTCTAAAAACACTTAGCGTTTGCGATTACACTAGCAATTTTTGGTGTGCACAGGCCCTTAGGCCCCGTTCACACTGCACGCGTTTCCAGCCGCGTTTTGGAAACGCGTGCAGGTGGCCGACACGCACGACATCAGACATTGCATAGAGTGCAATGTCTGATGTTCACACTGCATGCGTTCGACCTGTGCGGTCCGGGAACGCATGCTGCACGCATTTTTTGTAAAAACGCATGGCTGTCCCATTCACTTTTCAGTGATGGGATCAGCCACGCAACGCATACAAACGCGGATGGCGTGCGTTCGTACGCGTTGCGGTCCGCATGCGTTGCGGTCTGCGTTCTGCAGTCTGAACGGGGCCTTACTTGTATTACTGGGCCTAACTAAACAGCCCAAAATGGCATGTTCCTGTATTTAGTACAGTTTGCCTTGTATAAAGAATAGTTTGTATTTATTGTCAGCCAATGTTGCATAACAATATAATAATAATCTGGGAAGCCTCTAGACCAAGTATCCAAATCCATACCCAACAGCAGGGCCGTCAGCCATGCACTGCTCTCACACCGCTCTCAATTGCCCAATTACGAGGCCGTTGGTCAAACACTGCTGTCCTGTACCAAAACATGCAGCAGTGGATCACACTTTCTCGCCAACCTATATTCCCATTAGATTTAATATTTTTATTGAATCTAACGTCTACTAAACATATATTGTGTACGGACAGCTCATTGATTGACGAAGCTATGTGAAACTTCAGTCTAGACGATAAGTTGATTATCTGATCATCAGCTGAGAACACGCAAGTTCCAGAGTGACTTGTACACTTACCAACGTGTAAACATGTAACTGTATCCCTGCATAACCTGTCTGCTGCCTCCTGTCAAACTTTCTATTACCACTCAGTGCCACCCCATTACACACTTGTTATAAACAACTCATTTAAGCCCTGCATTCCTGAAGGTATGAATCGGACAGGAGGGAAAGCATAGGTCGACGGGTTGGACCTGAGGGGCAGTAGATTGGCAGCCAATCCCAATGAGAGGAATCGATAAGTGGAAATCTGTGTTTGGTTCACTTTCAGACAATTTGTGGGGAGGGAGGGAGAGTTAACTTACCAGTATGTTTTTGGTATGCGGGAGGAAACCCCAGCAGGAACGGGGATAACATACAAGCTCCATGACTAGATCAATAGTGCTATAATTTTAATCGATTTTCACAAGATTTGTATTATTTGCCTTGGTGAATATAGCTTTTAATCTACTATAAACAACCTACGGTAGCTTTTACAGTTTAGAAAAAAAACAGAGGCATCATCTTTAAAACACCCCTTAAGTTTATAATGAAACTTTAGATATTTAGCTCAGTAGTAGGAAGCATCTGGATAGACCAGTGACTTCCCGTTTCTTCTTACACCCAACCATTCCAGCGAACGGTTCCTCTGAACTTATCTGACTGAAACCAGTTGAGTAGGTTCCATCCAGCAGTGCTGTCTGTGGACTGGGGCATTTCTACTGGGCATGCTCGAGTTAGGCCCCCGCATGCTCAGTAGAAATTTCACTCATGCGTGGAGGAATAAAGCCACGCACTAGCCACTGCATTCTACTGGACATGTGCTGACCTTACTAGCACATGCCCAGTCAGGATGCTCTAGTCCATGGCCAGGAGTGTGGCCAGAAGAGAAGGGAGACCTGCATTGGCATAGTTCTCTCAGTGATGCATTAGAAAGGATAAGTGGCCACCGTACTCGATAAATTCTCGGCAGAAGAACCAGCTTCATTCATTGTTCTAAAACAAACTAGCGTGTGTACGAGGCTTAAGGCTACAGCTGCAGGCATCAGCTTATTTTTAGCCCTTATACAGTCATAAGGACACCTTAGTAGTAGCAATCAATATAAAAGCAAAGACTGTCAGACATTTCCTGGGACTGTTAAGGTGGCCATACATCTGGAGATTTTGCAGCTGATTGACCACCAAAAATAAATGGTTCATAAAGATGAAATAAGCATGCCCAATCAACATTGAACAGTTTTCTGGCAGTAACAGTGTGCAATATTGGAACGAGCATCAAAACACACTGAAACTCCCACCCACTGTGTAACCCACAAACGTGCCCGTGCATTGAAATACTTTACCTGTCAGCACCAGTGTCCAGCCACTTCCACATTGGCGCCACACAGGACTACCGACATAGCACATGGTGCATGTATGTTGCCAATATGCACAGGGGCTCATACCAAATTAGCCCTCTTTGCAGACGACCTTCTGCTTTACATCTCTAATCCACGCATTGCATTCCCTAATATGATGCGAGAAATGGCAGAATACGGCCATATGAGCAACTTTAAAATTAACCTTTCTAAGACAGAGGTTCTCAATATCTCTATTCAAATAGAGGTAGTAAGGGAACTTTCTAATTCATTTCCATTTCGTTGGCAGAGAGATGAGATAAAATATCTAGGGGTTTACATACCCAACGACCTCTCCAATCTCTTTAGCCTAAACTTCCCACCCCTGATCTCAAAAATTCTCAATGATCTAGCTAGGTGGAGCAACTTATTTCTCTCCTGGTCAAGCAGAATATGTGTGGTTAAGATGGACATTATGCCCAAACTACTGTACGTGATGCAGGCCTTGCCCATTCGCCTTCCCAATCCTTTTCTTAAAAAGATACACACCTCCTTCCTACAATTTATATGGAATAAAAAATCACACAGAATTAACCATAGGTTATTAAGCAGACCTAAGGTGGGAGGTGGAATGGGCCTGCCTGACATACACTCATATTATCATGCAGTCCTTCTTACAAGAGTTTTAGACTGGTTCCAAAATAGACATAACAAACAATGGGTAGTGTTGGACTCTCTATTTTCGGATGCAGACCCCAGAGCACTATTGTGGACACTCATCCCATCTAGACCCAAAGATCATTTACTCTCCATTAACACGCAAGTTGTCCTGAAGGGGTGGGATATCGTCTGGAAAAGGTATGAGCTTTCCTCAATACCGGGACCTCTCACACCCCTACTTGACAACCCAGACTTTGGGGTTGGAGTAAAGGCCCAGAATGTACTAGGCTGGAATAGAGAATTCTGGCCACAGGTAAGACACATAATTAATTCCAGAACCCTTAAAGACAGATCAGAACTGGGTAATCCTGAGACTAAACCAGATATTAGCTGGCTCCTATGGAAACAGACTAGATCTTTCTACCATTCCCTTAAACCAAGCTCCAATTTACACAGAAAACTCACATCCTTCGAATCCCTGTGCTCCTCATCTGTATCCACAGATCATAAAATATCTATACTCTACTCTGAATTAACATCCTTTTTGAGCTCATCTCAACTTCTAAATATTACTAATAAATGGGATCAGGATATAGGGCACGCATTAGAAGGTGAACAATGGGAAAAAGTCTTTACCTTACTTCACAAATCCACAATCTCAGCTTCCTTCCAAGAACGAAACTACAGGTTGTTCGCCAGATGGTATAGATGTCCCCAGCTGACCTCCAAATATAATCCAGCCGATTCAGACATATGCTGGAGATGTCTTCAACAAAATGGGTCGTATATACACATATGGTGGCACTGCCCACTAATTAGGCCCTTTTGGAAGATGGTTTTTGATATCAATGAGTCTTTATATTTAGAGAAGCTTCCATTTCTCCCAGAAGTTGCCCTCCTTAATCTTATTCCAGGGAAAATATCCCAAGCTAAGAAAAACTTAACAAGCTCACTTTTAATTGTAGCCAAGCTTCTGATAGCCCGTAACTGGAAAAGCACCAATATACCTACCCCTCTTCAGGTATTTAATGAGCTAAATGATATCTGCAGACTTGATGATCTCTTCTACAGCGCCTATGACCGAAATGAGGCTTTTACTAGGAAGTGGGCAGTATGGTATGAATATAGGGACTCAGAGGTGGCTAAAGCAATCATCTCATAGTGATTAATTCTAGTATCAAAGGTTAATATCCTAGACATAACCCACAAGACAATTATAGGATGTATTTTCTATCTGTTGCTGCAAAGGGCTGGATTCGATTTAATACTATCTAAAGGAGTGTTTTCTATACTCTCTCTTCTTACTTTCTTTCTCTTATTTTCCTTCTCTTTCACCTTCTTTCTCTATTTGTAAGTTTGTTTGTTTTTTTCTATACACCTAGATACAACGGTTAAGTATATCTAAAGACTTCAATATGCATACAATCTGTTTTTCATCTGACTGTTGTATTGATATGGTATACCCTGTATTTTCCTGTTTTATATTCTAATAAAATGTTTTATTACAAAAAAAAAATATGCACAGGGGTGTCTGCGGGCTTCAGGCAGTAATTTTATCACGGGGAGTTCCTATGGCAGGAAGGGTCACCAATCCTCCTATAATCCAGTCAATCCACACAATTTCCATAAGGAACTCAACCCTTATGTAAGATGTGGTCAGGTGTAATGGTTGTATAAATGTGCTATTCCTGTGAGAAACTTCGAGCACTTGAGAAAGGGCACTTCGCCCGAAACGTTGTGCTGGTAGTGATATGCTGTGTATACTTCCTGTAACACTTTAATAAATGGAAATCGTTGGATAAGCATCCGCTGAGGGTTGAGTTCCTTATGGAAATTGTGTGGATTGCATGTATGTTGCCACACAGGCCACCACCCCCCCCCATGTGCCACACATGAGGCGCAGATATGGAAGCAGCTAGACACTAGCGGCACCAGCGGACAGGTAAAGTATTTTAATACATGGGCACATATAACATGGGTTGGGGGGCAGCAGTGGAGGTGGCATCTCTAGGCCGATTTCCATAATGTTGTGCTGAAATCAATCAGGAATCAGCCTGCGGTGTATGGGCTGCAGACATGATCTGACAGAGAGACACTTGGCAGCAAATGTTTTGTAAATAAAGGGAATAGTTCATCTCAAAATGTTCAATCAGGGGCAGCTATTGGGTGAATGTGACATACAAGAGGACCGGTGAGCTCCGCTTCACAGATCATAAGTGCCAGATAAAGTCATATGAAATGTTATGCGACATCCCACACTCGCTTTTATCCACAGATCCCTTCGTGCATCGTTCGCAAGTGATAAAACCGTTTCATAGCAACAAAAATTCAGAACGTTAGTCACACATTATTTCCCACATTCTCAAACTTTCTGCTGCAAAGAGGAAATCTGTAGGTTTTATAGCATAGGATGGATTAGGCTGTAGCGCAGGGGGTGTCAAATTCAAATACAACACTGGTACCTATTCGCTGGCCAACCTCAATATCTACTGGTTACCTTCCTCCCTTATAAAGTTCCCAGGTGTTAAATGGTCCTCCCTTCAACTCCTATACATTTCCCTGGTGTCTAGTGGTCCTACCTCCCCAATACAGTTCCCTGGTGTTTAGTGCTTTTACCCTACCTCCCCATGTGGTGTCCCCGGTGATCTAGGGCTTCTCCCCCAATATGGCTTCTATGGTGGTCTAGAGTGGACCAAACATAATGCAAAGTGGAGAAACCACTTGGGAGCCAAATTGAATGGCTTTGAGGGCCAGATCTGGCCCATGAGCCAGAGTTTGACACGTATACTGTAGCGTAAGCAATATAAAGTCTCTGTGTCCAGGCAAGAGTCTTCCCTCAAGCCCCTGAACACTCTGACTTCATAGGTGTTGGTTTTTAGAAATGGATATAAATGCCTTTAAAAAGGACACCTGAAGTGAGAGTGATATGGAGGCTGCCATATTTATTTCCTTAAAGGGAATGTCCAAGCAAAATAAAAAAAATGAGTTTCACTTACCTGGGGCTTCTACCAGCCCCATGCAGCCATCCTGTGCCCTCGTAGTCACTCATTGCTGCTCCAGTCCCCCGCTGGCAGCTTGCCGACCGCGGAGGTCGGCGGGACGCATTGCGTACATTTTTACGTGTTCCCGCTGGCGCAGGAACATTAAATTAAAAAGTAAAAATGTACGCATTGAACCAGTAACGCGTAAAAATGTATGTGTCAATGTTCCTGCACTAGTGGGAATGCGTAAAAATGTACGCAATGCGGCCTGCCGACCTCCGAGGTCGGCAAGCTGGCAGCGGGGGACTGGAGCAGCAGTGAGTGACTACGAGGGCACAGGATGGCTGCATGGGGCTGGTAGAAGCCCCAAGGTAAGTGAAACTCATTTTTTATTTTGCTTGGACATTCCCTTTAAGGAAATAAATATGGCAGCCTCCATATCACTCTCACTTCAGGTGTCTTTTTTAAAGGCATTTATATCCATTTCTAAAAACCAACACCCATGAAGTCAGGTAATTTTTTTATTTTGCTTGGACATTCCCTTTAAAAACAATACTAGTTGCCTGGCATCCTGCTAATCTTTATGGCATCAGTAGTGTGTGATTCACACACCTGAAACCAGCATTGCTTGTTCAGAGTCTGGCTAAAGCCCAATCTACACGATACGATTCTTTGTGCGATTCATTTACGATTCTATTTACGATCAGATTAAATCCGACAAACCCGATCAGACATGTCGGATTTAATCGGAACGTACATAGAATCGTAATCTAATCGCACAAAGAATCGTATCGTGTAGATGGGGCTTAAAAGTATGAGAGGCAGAGGATCAGCTGGACAGCCAGGCAATTTGCATTGTCTGAAAGGAAAGGATTACGGCAGCCCCCCCCCCCCCCCCCCATTTGTCATTTCAGATGTCGTTTAATTTTTTTTGGGTTAACCTCAACAGCATCGCAAGTACTGCTTTTACCTGTATGGGACTATTTCCGCTACGCCCGAAACCAGGCAGAATCTGCAGTGTTTTTATTTTTGCATACGAGAGAGGCGGAGAAACGCTGCCTAATGGCTTTCCGTCCAGATCGCACTGCTGTATGAATCTGGAAAGCATGCTGCAGATTTATAGCGAGCCAGAGGAGAGGGCGATATGGAGGCTGTCAAATTTGTTTCCTTTTAGGCAATCCGGCTGATCTCTTTGGCTGCAGTAGTGTCAATCACACCAGAAACAAGCATGCAGCTAATCCTGTCAGACCTGACAATGCTAGAGGCAGAGGATCAGCAGAACAGCCAGGTAACTGGTATTGCTTAAAAGGAAATAAACATGGTAGCCTCCATATACCCCTCATCTCGGGTTCACTTTAAGTTGCACGCAGCCGAATCACTATAGCTGTGCCGATTGCGCTAGGTGAATGTTGTACAGTTGTGATACTTCCTGATGCTTTTATCCAATTTCTCAGGTGGGAATATAAAAAAAAGTTACCAGGAAATTACTGTAATGGGAGTTCTCCAGACAGAAGACAAATGTACAGATTCTGAGACTGGTAAACACTGCTCCGGTCAGCTTACATGTCCTTTTACACAGTCATAGCATCTAACATACATGAAACGCTAACATGAAAGAATTACTTCTATAGCAGTTTGTTTTCTTTTAAAGGTGGAATTTCGCTGTAAGACGAGTGACACTGAATCCGTGTGTTGGTGGCCTGAGATGTCAGAGGATCAGTGTTCCTGTCACACAGCACAGGCTTCTGTTTTGCAACTTCTAGGAAACAGGAGGTACTATTGGGCAATCGCTTCTGCAGGGCCAGTAAATGGAAACAGAAAGGACGTACTCTCTACAAAACACACAAGAGCTTGAACATTAAAAGGATTGTGAATTCTGCATCTTCAGCCTCAATTTCCTATTAAGATAAAAGAGGGCCTCGTTTAAAAAAAAAAAAAAAAAAAAAAAGGACTGCAAAGTCCTTAAGGCCATGTTCACATCATGAAACGCAGATGGCCGTGCGGTCGGAACGCAACGCGTACGAACGCACGCCATCTGCGTTTCTATGAGTTGCGTAGCTGATCCCATTCACTGAAAGCAAATGGGTCAGCCGTGCGTTTTGGTAAAAAATGCGTGCAACATGCGTTCCCGGACCGCACTGGTCCGGATCGCATGCAGTGTGAACATCAGACAGTGCAGTGTATGCATGTCGGCCTCCTGCACGCGTCGCCGAAATCCGGATGGCAACGCGTGCAGTGTGAACAGGGCTTAAAATTGCATACCTTTCTGTAGCTTGTGCTCTACTCCTTTCATTTGATGCCTGAATCGCCATTATATACCAAATAGTTTTCGCTCGATTTCAATTTAAAAACCGCTGCTGCCATCTTGGCTATGTTATAACTTCCAGGTCACCCCTGTCTTCTCTGTTAAAGAAGTGCATCACTGAAGGAAGCAGGAAGAGGAAGTGACACACATGGCCATTGCAAGAGGCTCCTCCAGAGGGGTCATAGCCCGACTTTGTTTGAAGTAGTCTGTCTTAAAGGCCAGGTGTAGCAAGAGAGATATGGAGGCTGCCATATTTATTCCCTTTAAGCAGTATCCGTTGCCTGGCAGCCCTGCTGATCCTCTGCATCTAATACTTTTTGCCATAGAAACACCTGATCTGCTGCATGCTTGTTCAGGGCCTGACATTGTCAGATCTGACAAGATTAGCTGTATACTTGTTTCTGGTGTCATTCAGACACTACTGCAGCCAAAGATCAGCAGGGCTGCAAGGCAACCGGTATTGTTTAAGAGAAAACAAATATGGCAGTCTCCATATACGTCTCACTTCAATTGTCCTGTAATGAGCAAGGAGAATTTTGACAGGCAAAACAGCCTAACTCCGTGATCTGCAAACTCAGCTCTCCAGCTTTTAAAGTGGACCCAAATTAAAAATACAAGATTTCAGAAATAAAATCTATTTTCTAAGTAATAAATAGCAGCCTTTTTTCAGCTGCATGATGACAAATATAAAATATTTTACATTTATTGGAGGAACCCCTCCCTTCCTTTCAAATTGCCAGGACAAAATCCGGCAAACTGGTGAAGTAGGTGGTGTCTGGCAATGGAGGAATTGCTAATGGCTGCCCCCAGTATAATCCTAGTTCTGAAAAGAGAAGGGTAAAAAAGCATGCATTGAAATGCTCATAGGCTTGGAGTGTTTATCTTTGTATGTGTCAGAGTGGTGCAACTAAATATTAATTTAAAAAAAATTGGTTTGGGTCCGCTTTAAAGAGACTCTGTAACAAAAATTGCATCCTGTTTTTTTATCATCCTACAAGTTCCAAAAGCTATTCTAATGTGTTCTGGCTTACTGCAGCACGTTCTACTATCACTATCTCTGTAATAAATCAACGTATCTCTCTCTTGTCAGACTTGTCAGCCTGTGTCTGGAAGGCTGCCAAGTTCTTCAGTGTTGTGGTTCTGTGATGCATCTCCCCCCTCCAGGCCCCTCTCTGCACACTGCTGTGTGTTATTTAGATTAGTGCAGCTTCTCTCTGCTCTATTATCTTTTACAAGCTGGATAAATCCTCCTCCGAGCTGGCTGAGCTTTCACATACTGAGGAATTACATACAGGCAGAGCTGTCTGCACTCTGCAGGAAGAAACAGCCTGACACTTCAGTGGAAGATAGCTGCAGGGGGAAAAACACACAAATGATCTCTTGAGATTCAAAAGGAAGGGTGTATACAGCCTGCTTGGGTATGAATGTATTTTCTATGTGTGGACATACTGTACATCAACCTACTTCCTGTTTTGGTGGCCATTTTGTTTGTTTATAAACAAACTTTTTAAAACTGTTTTTAACCACTTTTAATGCGGCAAGGAGCGGCGAAATTGTGACAGAGGGTAATAGGAGATGTCCCCTAACGCACTGGTATGTTTACTTTTGTGCGATTTTAACAATACAGATTCTCATTAAGGAACTACAAGTCCCACAATGCATTTGATTTTATGAATCAAGACTGTGGCTGTCAAGACTCCTGCAATGCATTGTTGGACTTGTAGTTCCTTAACAGCTGGAGAGCCAAGTTTGAGGACCACTGGCCTAACAGGATAGAATCCCTGGCTCCAAGTAACAACTCATTGTACTATTCTCTTGGTGAGCAAGACGTTGCAGCCATGGAGGTGTAACTGAAAATCTCAGCAGAGAGGTCCAGGATCAATAAGGGCCGTGGATATTTGGGCACCGCTATAGGCCATAATGTGAATTACGGCTATAGCAGTGCTCAGTAGGTAATTTGGGCGCCAGCTAAAAACGGAGTCCTAATTATGATAAAAACAAAGCAATTTGACCGCCAGCAATAGCCGCAAGCCAAATTGCGTCTTACCCCCACTGTAAGGCGTGCCTTGGAGGGGGAACAGTAATTCGTGCCGCAGGGAAAATTTGCCACCGCAAGGTGAGCTGTTTGTTTGGTTTCACCCTGCGCCCAAATTTCCCAGCCCCCTTTCTGCCTTCTGTCCCACATAGCAGCAGGATGTGTCATTATAAAGGAAGAGGCAGGGGATAAAGTGCGCTCCTCACTGAGTGTTATAATATTCTCTGCTGTTCAATGCCTGGTGCGCTAATCAATAGGGGGTGTATGCCCTTTACAGCAATTTATGTTAGAAAGATATCAGTGCTTTACAGGTTTTTGGTAAGTGAAGGTAATTTCCCAACACTGAAAAAGGTCCTAGTGTGTTAACCTGTCAACCAGAATTCCTCATAAAATTAGGGAGGCCTCTATCACAAATATGGCATAGGGAACAAACTCCTCAAAAGTCCTACACTCTGGTCCTAAACTTCATTGCATTTTGAGGTCATAATGCATATGTCCTAATTTCTTATTTCATATGTTGGATTAAATCACACAAAGCTCACAGACTCTACTGCAAATGGTTACAGGAACAGGTCCCAGTGCTAGTGCCCCAGAATTGTAGAGCAGACAGGTATCATAGGGAAGGCTCCAATAATAACAACATCAGTACATGCACCATGAGTCCTTTTACACCCAAGCGCAAAGGTCCTAGTGTTCAAGTCCAAATTAAAAAAAAAAAAAAAAAAAATCAGTTTTACGTGACAAAATGCTTGTTATATTCTTATCAAAACAGCAATTGGGATCCTTGATCAGGAAAACTTATGCTCACCAGATTCCAATGCCAATCATAACAGTTGGCACTTTGCGCGTATGGCCCAGCCAGCAATAATCCTCCGAGCTTCCTGTATCCACAATGGTATCCCAGCCGTACATGCAAAAGAAAAGGGCTCTATAGCATAGTATGTTTGTTCCAAGTGCACCCCACCGCGTAAGGCTTCACCAGCCGTGATTTAGCACCTCTAGAATCTCCACATGCACTTAGGGCTCTTTCACATCAGAGCTTGCGTTGGAGAATGCTCAAAGCATACGTTTTGTTGTATGCGTTTTAATGTGTTTTGATATGCGTTGCACTGCAGTGAGTGTGCGTTTTTAATCCGTTTTCAATGCGTTACAGGACATAGGAAAACGCAGATAATTTTTTTTTCTTTTAGTTTTCAACTTTCTACATTGTTCCTCTGTTGCATTCTGGGACTGATTGCCTGCGTTAACGGATTAAAAACGCGCATAGTGTGCGTTTTACATTGACTAACATTGTAACGCATAAAGCTAGCGTTGGCCAAAAAACTGCGCCTGGGTGCAGTGGAACGCAACGCACAAAAAGGCTGCGTTATATGTGAAAGCTAAAATGAAAGTCTATGGACTTTCATTTCACCTTGGGTAACGCAAACTTTATCCTTTGCGTTGAAACGCAGAAAATCTGCCCTAATGTGAAAGAGCCCTTAGCAAAACACTAGCCCCTTACCAGATAATATGGCTGACCACACAAGACCAGCATCAGCATTTATTAAGCAGTCCAAGTGTCCTCCTGAAACTCATTCCCCAGTCTGACAGCACCTTAAACTCAGACAAACACTGCTATAGTGTAATACCGTTTATTCCAATAAAAAGTATTTAAAAATTGCACTTACAATTCTCCATTAAAAATGTGCATATCAATAAAATCCGAGGTCCATCATCTACCTCCGTGGTTTGGCTCTGCCCAACTAGTTTCATCATGAATGACTCATCATGGTGCATGTACTGATATGTTATAATTATTGGAGACTTCCCTATGACTCCTGTCTGCTCTACAATTCTGGGGCACTAGCACTGGGGCCTGTTCCTGTAGGATGTGTCATTAGCCTACAGGCTAGCAATGTAGAATTCTGCCCTAAACTGTTGCCTGAGGCATCAAAACAGGATTCCTATGAGCAGCAGTAATTGTGCATGTTTACACAACCCTGAACGTATACGAGGCGAACCTCAGTAAAAAACTGGATACTTACCTGTAGCCTGCCTAATACCCCCTCATCTTCAAGTAATCAAAAGTGTAATTTGATCTGTCAGCACAGAAATTCAGCAGTAATTGTCAGACAGCTAATATGTAAACACAGGATGTTAACCATTTGTCTGCTTCCACTAAGGCAGGAAGTAGACGCACCACAGATTAATTGTAGGAGTTCTGTAAGCTGTATCAAAGAAAGGTTTTCGTTAAACGTTGTGCTGTTGCTTATCTTTTAGAGCAGAGAGGAAGTTCTGAGTACAGGTTCGCTGTAAGTGGCCCTGAGGACGAATTCCCTGTTATGTCAATTAAATAAACACACCTAGCCTGTGATGAAAAAAAAAAAATGTAAAACAAAGAAAACATTCAGCAAAGCATTAATCAGTGTTTCCACATACCAGACCACACACAGTAAATCACTCACATTGCACAAGGAGCAGTGCTGGAAGAGACAGCAGGTGAGTGACAGACTTGTAGAGCATCTATTGGCTTGTGAGAGGAGACACTGGCTCCGCCTCTGAGTCACTCCGCTATGTTGCTGACTCACAAAATCACATGAAAACGCAGGAAAAACAATGAACTTTAAACAGAGGACTGGAGGGGATCCACGACATGCACAGCCCGCTTCCTGTTACGCCAACAACTACGAATTAAATTAACTTACACTGTAACCTTACTGGCTTTCATTTTAAAAGGATAGATGAACAAACCGTGGCTGTAACCACAAAAGGCAGATGCAATGCCGGCTGAAAGATCAGGACTTGATCCATGCCTCAAGTGTGTGTGTACGAGGCTTAAAGGATACCCGAGGATACCCGAGGCCATCAGGAAAAAAAACAAAAAAAAAAAAAAAAAAAAAAAAAACAGAGGTACGTCAAGTCGGCAGCCTTGTGACCGCGCTCCCCACAAGTCTCCTATGTGCGCACGCTTGCAAGGCTGCCGAGCTAACATACTGTGGATGCGCAGCAAAGCATGCCCAGGTCAAGGGGTGCCAACTTACTAGACAATATGGGGCATTTTTACAGATGAACGGAGGGGGACGCAGGCGCACAGGAAGTGGTAAGAATCTGCACACGTCCCCACACACATAGCATCCATTTTTTTATTTTTTTATTTTTTTATTTACCGTGCCCCTTGGGTATCAGGTTAAGACAGAAAGATCAGTAGGACTGCCAGACAACTGGGATCGTTTAACATGAACCCGAGGTAAGTGATATGGAGGCTGCATTTTTATTTCCTTTTAACCACCGTACGACCTAACGCCATTTGGCGGTTGCAAGGTGGCTCCCCCAGGAACGCTGATTGGCTTTAAGTCCTGGAGGAGTGTTTTGCTGGTGATCGTGCGCACATCCCTGCTTGAGTGACGGAGGGATTAGGGGAAAAATAAGGATAAAACAAAAAATTACTGCTGCCACCAGTGATCAGAGCCCACCAACAGAAAACACTGTTGGTGGGAAGAAAAGGGGGGAGAGATTCACTCCCACGCTTAGTTGTATGGCTCTGTAGCACACGGCTAAAGCTGCAGATCACAACATTGTAAAAAATAGCCTGGTGACTGGGTTGGGGGGGGGGGGGGGGGGGTTGACAGCAGCTAGTCTGTGGTCCTTGAGTGGTTAAACAATACCAGTTGCCTGGCAGCTCTGCTGATCTATTTGGCTGCAGTAGTGTGTGAGTCACACCAAAATCTTGTCAGATCTGATAATGTCAGAAACACCTGATCTGCTGCATGCGTGTTCAGGGTCTATGAGCAGGATAGCCAGGCAACTGGAAATAAATATAGCAGCCTCCATAACCCTCTGACTTCAGGTGTCCTTTAACCCCCTTGGCGGTACACAGTTTGAGGTTACGTCCGCCAGGAGGTTTTTTTTGCCCCCAATTTTTTTTTTAAACCGCTTTAGCTAGCATTTCGCTAGCTAAGCTCATGTGCAAAGGTTGCTCCGGTCCCCCCCCCAATGCCCACCAATCGCCGCCGGCTATACATACCTCGCCACGATCCCACGGAAAGCGCAGTTTCCCGGTCGGCTTCCGGCGTTGCCTATGGCGACGGGAGATGACGTTATCGACGGCATGACGTCAGCCGCAATCCCGATCGCCGTCATCGTGAAGCCTGGAGCCGACTGGGTGGCTGCGCCGGCGTGGGAACTCTGGGGAGTACGTATCCGGAATTGCAAGCGATCGCAGGGAACCAGAGCAACTTTGTGCATACGCTTAGCTAGCGAACCACTAGCTAAGTGTATTGCACCAGTTTAAAAAAAAAAAAAGTCCTGGGGCCATGTGATCCTTCGCGGCGGCTACCTCATGTGTAGCACGGGGTTACCGCTAAGGAGGTTTAAAGCTTGTCATGATCAGATTAGTACTGCACATGTCTTTCTATAACCCCTCTCTCCCCCCACCCCTGTGGATTTGTGACCAGATGTAAAGCTACAATTATTGTTTAAGTTATTTGCAACTATGGCAACATGAATTACCATCTTTATGCATGATAAATTAGCGGAGCAGGAGTTCTTGTTACTCTTAGCACACCTGTGCTAATCAAGGGACAGACAGCAGGCAAAGATGTGGGGACCTGACATTTTCTGCCAGCTAGGAGCCTTTTGGAGCAGCCATGCTTTATACATATCTAAAAACTAGATATGCAATCTGAAATGGTTGCCAGTAACCCTCACAATGTGTAGATACAGATTCTTGTAAAAATGTGCATTTATGACAGTCACTGCCTAGTCAATGCCCCTCCCCACACCCTCCTCCCCTCCAGCACACACATTGGCCCTGATCACTAGGTAACACCAGCACTGAAAACACAATCCATCAAAATTTAAACCAGCAACTTCCTCCACGACAGCAATTTCTTTCCCTTCCGTCAGCAGCTCATCAGACTCACTAACAAAAAGCAAAATCCGCTTTATGGATAACAGGGCTGCAGAGACGGAAGCCACAGAGGATTCACAGCTCTGCCAATGAGGCAGAATCCCAAACCCAACAAGGCAGATGTGATGATAGGGAGCAAACAGACCACATTTCACAGCACAAAGCAGCCGACAGGCAGTACAAGAAGAACACAATCAATGATCACAATTTCCCCAAGACCAGGCATTCAGCATTCAGGCTTTATGTACAGACACTGAATGAACAATAGAAACTGCAGCACCAGCATTGCATAGTAGATGTGCCAATGGTACAGCATGTGCTTTCATGAGGCCTGATATCCAGCCAAACACTGATCACATGGGGAATCTCATGGCATCCCTCTGTGCCACATTCTAGGAACACACCTGGCACAAGAGTAGCACAGAGTCCTCCAGCCTGATGACTCGAGTGTGCAGATCAGAAGGAGGCAAAATTATATTTAGCATCGCTTTTCAGTCTTTTAGGCTACATTCACAGTGGTGCGTTGCAATGCGATTTAACAGCCACATTCTATCGCGCAAGGTTGCACAACCTAGGCCAGAGCAGTTTAAAGTGGATCCAAGATAAAAACTTTTACTCATTGCACAAGGGTGTTCCTTTCATATAGTTTATAGGGCATTCCTCAAGCCAAATACTTTGTTTTAATACTTACTTCCCTAACTAAACAAGCTTCGCCCACAGCTTTTCACATTGCCTTGGCATGTTTAGACAGTAGCAAGGACTTATGGGAGCTCAGTCTGGGCAGGAGGAAGGGGAGGTGTTACTAGCCAGAGATTTCAGAGGCAGAGGGGAGGAGGAGAGAGGACTGAATTTACACACAGGCAAGCTGATAGCATCTCCAGCTCTTAGGGCTGGTGCATACCGGAGCAGTTCTGGAGCGTTTTTTTTAAAACGCTTGCAGCGGGGAAAAAAAACTCTTGGCTAATGAAAGTTAGTGGGATGGTGCACACCAGAGCGGCTCGTTTTTTTCCACAAACGCAAACTCAGGGGCTGCAGCATTTTTTAGATTTGAGGAGTTTCTGCCTCATTATTATAGGAAAGTGGAAACCAGCTCTGAAAACCGCTAGATCAGAGCAGTTTTCCAGGCGTTTGTTACAGAAGCTGTTCAGTAAATGCATTACTGTAAAAATATTTGTAATCTGCTACACTAAGACGCTCTAAACAACGCTAGGCATGTTTAGAAAACATGCCTAGAATCGCTCTGAAATCTGCTTCAAAAACCTCTAGCGTTTTGCAGATCTGCTAGAGGTTTTTGGTGTGCACCAGCCCTCAGCCTGTGACAATGTGACAAACAGAACATGGCTGCCCTTATTGTATCACAGGAATAAATAATCATAAACTGTTGAAGCTATTTGCAGATAGATATGCTGTGTACACTATCTAAACTTTAGATAACATATATAGACAAGTTACTAGTTAGTCTGTCATCTCGGAACCGCTTTTACGGCATGCGGCATCCTAACACTGCACTACTGCAAAATGCACCCAATAACAGCGACACATTTTTCACTGACCATATGCGATGCGACTTTTCCGTTCCATAAGGTTCCTGCTTTAACAGGGAACACAATGCCCACAGTAAACCTACCCTCGATTCCTTATAAGCTGGTTCTGGGTCACAGTGAGTCATTTGGGGTCTCTGTAGTGTGCAAATAAGGCTTTCCATGTAACGGATACCAAGGGGATGATGCACTAACTACTGGTAATATAGCTGGATGCAGGCAGGCACAGCAACATTACTGTTACTATCGCCAGTCGTATACAGCGTGTTTCGCAATACGCATGACCCGCGGTACATAGGTTAATAGTGATGATCAATGAGATGCAAATATTTCAGAGTTCATGCAGGATTATGTAAATTTTTATGCAAATATATGCAGCTTGAAAATGGACCAAATTAAACCTTGGTGGGACTTTGTCTATTTTCAAGCTACTGTACATACATTTGCATAAAATTTTTTTACATAATCCAGTATGAACTTGGAAATATTTGCATCTCAATGATCATCCCTAATGGTTAACACACATTACTATGGTAATGTGTTACTGTAGCAATGCTCCTACTACCCATGTACTTTGGGTCCCGCTAATTGCATAAGGCGCCATACACTGCTGCCGATGGTAACATTACCTGTAAGCAAAAGAAAAAAGGGCATTCACAAATAGTTGCGAAAAAAAGAAGAAAAAAAAAGATAACCTGAGACATGTGAGGCAACAGAATTTTATTTGACAACACAGAGCAGTCTACCAGCTAGAAGACACAAAGTATAGCAAAACCTGCATTGAAAACCTTACGCCATGGGTGTGGTGATGGCAAACAGTGTTCAGTCTAGAGTCTGAGTGCTGTATCCACTACACATTGTGGCCGTCTACATAGACAGCCTATACGTCCAAGGTCTTCAGACACCTTACAGTAATACAGACAGTTTGCTGAGCTCAGTGCCCATTGTTACAACACTCATTACATAATCGGAAACACAAGTATATCCTGTCAGCTCATTCTATGGAAGATCTTTCCAAAGCAGACGCAAGCCACACCGGCAAGGGTTAACTGCTGCAGATAAGCTCCGGCCTTCGAAAACCCCGAGCCTAAATTGTTGCATGGAGAATCATGTGGGTAATCAGCTGCTTGAGTCACAAGGGAGGGACAGCACGTGTGAACAAAGAGCAGGAAGAGCCGGCCGGAGAGGCCCCGCTGTGTGCAGTCTGCAGTCAGGCAGGTATCGGCCAGACTGTCAATATCCAAACTGCTGGAACAGAGGCTGCGATCTATTAATAAACCAGAAGTCTAATGGGCAATCTCTGCAGAGAAAGCTGGCCTGGTCCATCTGCTCGCTCTGCTTATTGTCTCACAGCTGGCCGATATTACTGTCTTGTTGGAAATGCAGCATGCAGAATACAGTATGGCGGCCATGAGACACAAAGAACCTGTGAAAACTGCATGGTAGGCAGTTAAGAAGATCTAAAGCCCCATACACACGCTCAACCAAGGACGCACAGTACAAAAGAGAAGACAAATGTAAGCGATAAAAAGATACGCCTTGATGTGCACACAATAATACACACCGCACGACAAAACAAGCAACTTCCTTAGCCACTTAATGACTCGCTGACTTATAAAAACGTCCTGCTAGCGCCTCTTAATGGCTCAAGGACGTTTTTATAAGTCAGACAGTGCTGCTTCCGCAGGTGCACGTGCATCCCCGTGCATGTGCGCGTGAAAATAGGGGGGGGGGGGGGGGGGAAGAGGTGAACCAAAAAAAAACAAAAAAAAAAAATATATGACACCTTTATTTCCAAATGATGTCTTTTCACTAGTATATATTCACATCATAAATTAAATCGCTTAGTCACAAGATGGATTATTGAGGAATGTATTGGTACCTTAAAGGGAAGGTCCAAGCTGGAAAGAAAAAAAGAGGATAGCTACTCACCCGGGGCCTGCGCAGTACACGCCACACCACGTGCGAGTGACTGACAGCGGCGCTCACGCAGGCGCAGTAGTGGACGACCTGGCGAGGCTGGCCTCTGCACCGTCGGGAAACGGGAGCCAGTGGCTGAGAGCGGAGCTGCGGCGAGGGAAATAGTGGCTGCTAGGACCTGGAGAAAGCCCCAAGTAGATGTGATTTTTCTATTTCAGCTTGGCGATTACCTTTAAAGAGACTAACAAAATGTCCATCCTTATTTCTTCTATCCTATAAGTTCTTATACCTGTTCTAACGTGCTCTTTCTAACTGCAGCCTTTTCTAGTTGCAGTGACTATTATCTCTGTTATATGATCTAATCTTCTCTCCTCTGTCAGCTCTGTGGGGCTGAGACCGTCAGGCTGGAATGTGCTGTGCTACTTGTGATTGGATAGAAGCTATACACAACCTCTCCAGGCCCCCTGCACACTCTATGACACACACTGAGCTACTCATCCTATCACTTGCTATGTCTTGTTTGTAAACACTGCATAAAACTGGCAATTACAAGCCAGGATTGCAGCAGGAAGTGGCAGAAACAGCACAGAGGGGCTCAGGAGAACATATTGAATAGAATGGTAGGCTTTTTATTGTAAGAAATTTAGAGTACAGATTCTCTTTAAAGACCTGGCACACATGACTATAGTCATGACTGACCAATGGTCGGACTAAGGGAATTCTTCCAAACAACTGGAAATTATGGATAACCAATTATTTTAAATTGGTCATTAACCACTTGAGGACCCTGGGCTTAAACCCCTTAGTGACCAGGCCATTTTTTACAAAATAGGCCATTGCAGCTTTAAAGCGGTATGGTCACCATAAAAATCAAATTTCAACAGCAACTGGTCTGAGTGTATTAAGTGATAAAGATGCTAATCCTGCATTCAAAACTTTTTTTTGCTGTTATGGTTTGGAGTTATCACATACTTTAGGAGCACTGGCCCTAGTGCCAAACAGTTGAATGCTGGGAGTTCTTTTGAATGCTGGGAGTTCTTTTTATAATATATTCCTCCTCTTCCTTTTATTTTCCTGCCTAGCTGATCACTTGTGTTTACAAGCAAGGCTGAGGTGACTCAGTGATTGGATGTGTAAATAAAAAAAAAGACTCTGGGAGGAGGGCAGCTAATGAATACACAATGAGCAAGAGAAAGGAGGATGGGGGGGGGGGGGGGGAGGAAGAGTCAGGGAGGATATGATGTCAGCATTAGCTTGGCAAGATGGCCACTGCCTAGAATAGGATTTTCTGCTTTTCCTTTATAAAATTCACAGGAATCATTACGTGGATAGCACAATACATCTGTTGTAAATAGAAGTAGTATTTATCTACTTATATATGTGTTTTTTATTTCTAGGTTATCATGGGTGTCGCTTGTTCTTTAAGGCCTCGCTGCAACTCAGCACACGATCCCTCCTTTTTTTTCATATTTTACTAAACCCTTTCTCCGCCAGCCAATCAGTGCAATCGGCTCTCATAGGCTTCAGCCTACGACACGGGAATGCTTCCTTGCCGCCCAGGACAACAGCCGTGTCACAAGGCTGACCCCAGTACAGCGCTGCCGTAGATCGCATCGCTGTATAGGGTAAATACGGCGGTTTCGGCGTCTAGATCGCCGCTGGGAGACTGATGACTAAGCGGAGCTCAGTTACCCAAGCGGAGGAGGTGTGCGCAATCTCTTGCAAATACCCGCCCCAGGACTTTACGCAGGCATTAGGTGGTCCTGGGGCTGCCACCGCGATAACAGCCATCGGCGTGATGCAGTCGTATCAGACGTAGCGGTAGACACTGGTCAGTAATGTAGGTGCCGCAACAAGCAATCGTGTGACAGGACAGCAAAACAGAAGGAACGTGTCGGAAACAAAAGAGGAACAATCAAGCTAGGTACGCACCATGCAATTTTTACTTTAGATTCTAATTGAGCGTGCAGATATTCAAATCGGACATCGATCTGATACAGAAACTAGCGTACACACATGCAATTTTTCCAAATTCCGATCAGATTCCTGATAATTTATCCGATTGGATTTCAAACGAAAGGACATACACACAGAATTATCAATATTTCCTGGCATGTACAATCTGCTTCAGACAGAACAAGATCGATTTTGAGCTGGAATCATTTGCTGGCAATATGTAAGCAGGAACAATTTACCCGATGCAATCTTTTTCTTGATCTGAAATTAAACTGCATGGTGTGTACCGGACTTTAGACTGGATTTTTCTAGGTTATAAAAAAAAAAGTTAAGTTGCAACTAAAAAAGTAGCAAAAGATGATCAGAATATTTGACTGATGTGCACATTAAAGTCTACAAGACTAATTAACTGACAGTACCGGTCAGTCATTTCATAATCAGTTTTCAGATCAGACTGCAAAGTTTAGACCTGCTTATTGCAGATATAATTTGCATTTTAATCAACTTATCGCATAATCACTGATAACCGTTCTTCCTACGGTATTTTGTTCTACTACATGTCAAACTGTGGTCCGCGGGCCAAATCTGCCCAGCAAAGCCATCAAATGTGGCCCGCAAGTGGTTTCCCTACTTTAGAGAAAAGACGCCTCAGAGAGGATCTAATTAACATGTATAAATACATCAGGAGGCAATATAAAAGCTTGGCGGATGAGCTTTTTGTCCCTAGGCTTTCACAAAGGACTAGAAGACATGATCTCCGCATGAAGGAAAAACGTTTTAGCCATTTAGGAAAGGGTTCTTTACAGTAAGAGTGATTAAGATGTGGAATGGATTACCACAGGAAGTCATTATGGAAAATTCTATATCTGCATTTAAAGGGGGCTTAGATGCTTTCCTTGCATTGAAAGACATCCATGGCTATAATTAATAGGCGATGCCCAGTGGTGTTTATGCAGGGATTTTTATCTGATTGCCATCTGGAGTCGGGATGGAATTTTTTCCCTTTTGGGGCTAATTGGACCCCATGCCTTATAAGGGTTTTTCGCTTTCCTCTGGATCAACAGGGATATGTGAGGGAGCAGGCTGGTGTTGTACTTTGTTCTCTGGTTGAACTTGGACGTTTGTCTTTTTTCAACCCAAATAACTACGCATTATGTTTGGTTCTCTCTAGACCACCAGGGAAGCTGTATTGGAGGTGAAGCCTTAGATTACCAGGAAAGCCATATGGGGGAGAGGTAAAGCACTGGGCCCCAGGTAACTTTATAGGGTGGGGAAGTAGACACAAGAGAACTGTATGGGGGGGCGGGGGGGGGGGGGGATTTGGAGACCAGGGAACCGTATAGGGAAGGGAGGTGGCCACTAGAAATTAGGTTTGGCCCGCAACTGGGTCCCGGTGTTCAGTTGCAGCCCACTTTGTACTGGAGTTTGACACCTCTGCTCTGCCATGTGACGTCTCTTACAAAGGTGGAGGCACTTTAGGAAAAAAAAATATAAATCTATGAAGAGTTATTTTGAGGAGCTACAAGACCTGGAATAACCTGGGATGAGAGATTACTGGAGCTTATAGACATGCAACACCACCAACCCTATTATTGAGAATACATTTACCTTCCTGTTCTAACACACATCAGGAAAACCCCAGCCTGTTCAGAAAACAATAAGTATGCAAAGTTCAGCTACCGTGACCCGCCTGCCAGAAATAATATTTTATCCTGAGGCAGAGTCGTATCAAAGCACCTAGAAACAGACGGCAGCAGCTCCACCCATACTCATTCCGCTTCCCACATCTCCAAAGATTCATTCCAGATAGCGGCTCCAACATGCACTTGTTTAACCCATAAGCAGCCACATATAGCAAAGCTATACGTGGCTGCAGGGACAATATTTTTTTATTTTATTTTTTTTTGCCGTTGGGGGAAATGTGCCTTTCCCAGCCTGGCAGGGTATACAGAGCAGCAGGGAGATTTTGTATTTATAGGCGTCAAGAGCGTCCTGCGCAGGCTCAAAAATCAGAAGCCTTGTACTGCGCCAGCGCAGGACGCTCTTGATGACCAGAATGCGCACAGCCAGCGGACTCACTCATCCGAAAACGAATACTAAGCCACGGCGGGGGAACGGGGCATCGTCGAGGGCACAGGGCAGCTGCAGGGGGCTTGGGAAAGCCTCCGGTAAGAGAAATTTTCTTCTTTAACTCAGTTAAGGTTCCCTTTAAAGTGAACCTTGAACATGTATGAAGCAAATCAGGTTAGAACTGACAAGATTAGCTGCATGCTTGTTCAGGGTCTATGGCTGAAAGTATTGGAGGCAGAGGATCAGCAGGACAGCCAGGCAACTATCTGGCGCATCTCTAGGTAGATTCCCTCCTCTGCAGGTGGGTAAAGGACTTTATCTCCAACAGAACACAACGGGTCAAGCTTGGTAGTCGCATCTGCAACGAGAGAACCACTAAAGTTGGTGCACCACGAGGCTGCGTGCTGTCTCCACTCCTGTTCTCTCTGTATACTAACAACTGCACCTCGGCCTCCGTCAAAGTTATTACATTTGCAGACGATACAGCGCTTATCGGCCTCATCGACAAACGGGGAGGACGCTTATCGAAATGAAATTGAGAAGATCTGTAATTGGTGCAAGGACAACAATCTTGTTCTCAATACAGCAAAGACCGTGGAACTGATTGTGGACTTCCGGAAACTTCCTCCTGCCCCCTTCCTGTGTTCATCGATGGGTCCGAGGTCTCCAGAGTTCAAAGTGTCCGGTTCCTAGGCACAACCTTAACACGCGACCTCAAATGGGGGAGAGCACTACCAGAACTCAGAAGAAAGCACAGCAGAGGTTATTCTTCCTACGCCAATTGAAGAAATTCGGTATGTCACGGGAACTGCTTACCAGCTTCTACACCGCGACCATCGAATCAAACCTCTGCTGCTGCTTCATCATCGTCTGGTAAGCAGGAGCAACCGCTAGGGACAAATACAGACTCCACAGAGTGATAAACGCAGCAGAAGAGACCATCGGCGCCCACCTGCCCTCGCTAGATCTCTACTCCATGAGAATGAAGACAAGGGCCTCCAAGATTTTACTCGACCCCTCCCACCCGGGCAGACGCCTACTTCAAGACCCTACCATTGGGACGCAGTTTCAGATCCATCACCTCCAAAACCACTAGGCGCATGAACACCTTCCCCCAAGCAGTTCTCTGCCATGTGCACCACAAGCAATTCTGGGTACACCAATCGGTGTGCTTAGCGATAATAAAGAGGATTCTGGCATTGCTGAAAAGGAAATAAATATGGCAGCATCCATATTACTCTCACCTCGGGATCAGTTACAGCCATCTTCCTTTGTTGGTTTTTTTTATTGGAGTACCTCTCGTTTGTCCTCCCCATAGAATGGAACATGGGGCTCAATGATTAGCAAATGTAAGCTTGTGTTTGGAGTTCTTCTCAGTCTAACATTAATCCTGAGGAGCTGTAGAAAAACCATCTTTGACCTGCACTGTAACTCATTTTAAAGTGACCGAAGATAAAGGTGTGTTTGAACAACCCTTCATGCTATGTGTTTACCAGAGAGAATTAGAAATGATTGTTTCAGGGGATAATTATCCAAGGTGTGGCTTACATCATCGATGCACCTGACAAATGACAGATTGCTCCTAAGCTCCAGTCTTTTGTATGGCTGCCAATAGTGCAATGCATCTCATAGTGCTGGCACCTAGACCTGTCAGACTGGCTCCTGAGTGCCACATGAAGCTGTCCACCATCCACGTGTCTGTAAATACCTGGAGAGGAACTCATGTGAATAGGAAATCACTACATGCCCAAACCACAGTATATGACTGTAGGATGATTGCAGCGATGCGTAATATGTTGTCACTTTATAAAAGATGATAATCACGTATGGATGTGTTAGTTCACAGCATAACTGCTCGCTCTTCACTAATCACTACCTCAGTGCTGCCAATATGCAAACTTGGACATATAGAGTTAAAGGAAAGCCCATCTTGAACCAAGGCACTGAGGCTTCATACACATCACACACTTGGTTCTTGGCCAAGGTGGCCAGTTGGGCTGCATCTGCCAAGAATCTAGCGTGTGAACAGCGGCCCCGACATGTTGTCGAGAGATGTGGGCTGCTGATCATCTTTGGCAAGCAAAGGCCAAGCAGATTATCCTCCAACTCAATTATGCTGCATCTTGCGCTGTGCTTTAGCCCCTCCACCACATAAATAATAGCACAGGGGTCTCCAAACTTTTTCGGTCAAGGGCCGGGTCAACATACTTCAGACTGCAATAACATACATAAAATCATGTTGAAAAACATTACATTGAATCTAGATATTGAATCCCCCCAATCATGCCCGGAGGAGAACTCCCAGCAGCAGCCATTCAGTCATGCGGCGCCCAAAGAACATCTTTGTGCACCAGACAGCGATGCATACCCAGGTGACAACCTGAAATCCAGTTGGACAGCAGTGTCACCTGATGCAGAATTGGATACCAGCGAATGACTGCTCGCTGGCTTCTACAGTATGTGGGTGGGAGGTGCCAGCACTGCTATTCTATAGGCGGGCCGCCGATATTTCAAGGTGCAGTGGGCCACATCTATAAGTTATACATTTTGTGTTTGGGGACCAGTGAAAAAGCCTTAGGGGGCCGCATTCGGCTCGCAGTTTGAGGAGCATGGTAATAGCAGAACAGAGCACGTTTGTAGCCAACAGGCTAGCAACATGTCTGTACAGCACTCGACCCTGAACTGCCGCCTGAGGAATCAAGTATTGATCGATGTGTACTATAGCCCTCTTGCATGTGTACTAGGTTGAACAGATACGGGTCAATTCACACAACGTGAAGCATCCGCCGCCCCCACGCTGTCCTCCCCAATGTGAAATATTACACTCCCCCCCCCCCCCATACAGTATACTTTACCTGTGCATCACTCACTCCGGGTCTCCGTCCACATACATGTGCTTACGTTACTCCGGCAACCACATGGGGCATGTGCACACGAAAGGAGCCCGCAGCCAGCTACAGACAGGTGCAGTATACTGGTATAGGTGGATTCGCCTAGGTATAGTGGAAACAGACCTTACTGGAAACAGGCCCTGTGGCTTTGTTCACATGTAAAATCTAAATCGCTGACGGCAGTGATTTTTTTAGAAAAAAAAAAATTCCCCTCCCGGTTCTCCACTGTACGCTATGATTTTGTGCAAAGCACTTCTGTAAGCACTTTTGCAGAGCGATTCCGTTTTGCCACTTCCTGACGTCAGTCAGGAAGTGAACTCTTTGACCAGGAAAAGAATACAATGTATTTATTCTTAAAAACGCAATCACCGCATAAAGAGATTTTGAAAGCGTTTAGCGCTCTTACTATACCTTCCTTTAAAGCCCCAAAAATGGTACAGACACTGCTTTGCGGAGCGCAAAGCGGACAAAATGCACTGCTATGAACCTTCTCATAGAAAGTCATTGCACAAGCGGTTTGTGTTGGCGATTTTGAAAGTCTGCGCTTGTAAAAAGGCCGAAAACGCCCCTAGTGTGAACGGGTCCTAACTGACGATACTGCCCGAGATAAATAATGCCGACAATGCAATCCACTGTGAGGTAACCCATCCACTGTGTCTGCAGGTCTGATAGGTCAGACTGCCAGCAAAGGTGTTGCTGGGATTATTGCACTCTGGCTGAAAGGACCACTGTCGCAAAAATCTTAAAATTAAAAGAGAACCTTAACAGAGGGATATGGATGTTTCCTTTCAAATAATTCCACTTGCCTGGAAGTCCTGCTGATCTCTTTGGTTGCAGTAGTGGCTCAATCACAACCAAGGACCACCAATACAGGAGCCCCCCAAGGTTGCGTACTGTCGCCGTTCCTATTCTCCCCATACACTAACAATTGCAGGTCCACCGCGGACTCCGTCAAAGTCCTCAAGTTCGCCGACGACACCACCATCGTCGGCCTCATCTCGGGTAATGATGAGCAGGAGTATCGCCAGCAGATCGAGATGATTGTCGATTTTAGGAAACGCGCCACCACCCCACCCCCGATCAGCATTGACGGCACGGTAGTTGAGAACGTCCCCTGTGCACGCCTCCTTGGCACGACAATCTCTAAGGACCTGACATGGAAAGCCAACACTACCTCAACCCAGAAAAAAAGCCCAGCAGAGGCTATTTTTCCTACGCCAACTTAAGAAGTTCGGTATGGCCCGTGAGCTTCTGACGAGCTTCTACACTGCCACAATTGAATCTGTCCTCTGCTCCTCCATCCTGGTCTGGTATGCTGGATCCGCCGCCAGCGACAGACACAAACTGCAGAGGGTCATCAGATCAGCTGAGAGAATCATCGGGAAACCACTCCCCTCTCTTGACCAGATTTTCAACTCTAGACTGCGCTCAAAAAAAAAAAAAAAAAAAAAAAAAAGCTAATGACCCGTGCCACCCAGGTTTCCGCTTCTTTAGTAGGCTCCCCCTAGGCCGGAGATTCCGATCCATCTACACCAGGACCACAAGGCACAGGAACAGTTTCTTCCCCTCAGCCGTAAATTATCTGAACTCTTAGAACTCTTAGATCCCTCCTCATCCTACACGACAAGTGGTGTCTGGTAGCACCCAGCCTGACCGCACGGCTGCACACTTCATATATACGTGTTCAAATGTGTCCAAATGCTTTAACTGTACCCCTTATATTGTCTGTCTGCTTACATATATGTATCGTTATGTCCTGCTTGTTCTCACACTAGCCCTGTACTTGCCAAACCCAATTCCGGGCACGGCCCAGCCGTGCTTGGCGAAATAAAAGATTCTGATTCTGATTACACCTGAAACAAGCATGCATCTAATCCAGTCTGACTTCAGCCAGAGCATCTGATCTGCATGCTTGTTCAGGGGCTAAAAGTATCAGAGACACATGATCAGCAGAAGGGTCAGGCAACCTGGTATTTTAAAAATCCATATCTTTCTCAGTTTAGGTTTCCTTTAAAATATATGTAAACACATACAAATAAGAAGCATGTTTCTTCCTGACTAAAATAAGCCATAAATTACTTTTCTCCTATGTTGCTGTCATAGTAAGTAGTAGAAATCTGACATTACTGACAGGTTTTGGGCTAGTCCATCTCTCCACAGGGGATTCTCCGCATGGCCACAATTCTTTATAAAGACACTCCTTGAAAAGGATTTATACAAAGATGCTGGTCAGCCTCCCTACACACTTTTTTTGGCAGTTGGATGGAGCAACTGCCATTCACTAAGTGCTTTTAAAAATAAAGAAAAAACACAGAATCCCCCATGAGATGGGCTAGTCCGAAACCTGTCAGTTCTGTCAGATTTCTACTACTTACTATGACAGCAACATAGGAGAAAATTAATTTATGGCTCATTTTACCCTGGGAAAAAAAAGCACACTTATTTGTATGCGTTTACATATATTTTACATTTTAAGATTTTCGCAACAGTGGTCCTTTAAAAACTGCCTAATCTAGTTTAAGATTTGAAGATATTTAAATGTAACAAAACAAACAAGATAAGGCATTGAATTACATCACAGCAATCATGCACCAATAACAGACACACTGTACCAGCCAAAGTGTCATATGTCACCATTGCACAAGACCAGACTTGCACGATGTATCCATGGTTAACCAGAACCTGTTCATGCAAAATAAAAAAAAAAATAAAAAAATAAATACAAACACAAACGTTCTACTGTTGTATCTTCTTCCCTTCTATTGGGAGGAGTAATGGTCGATAGCCACCAGATTCGACCATTAGGTCCCTCTCAAATCAGATCAGAAATGGGAGGTTCGACAAGAGACAAATCTCTCTCTGATTGAATGTGATCAGAGAGCGATCTGTTGGCTTCCCATACACCGCAGGCCGATTCTCGATCAATCTCAGCATGAATCAGTCGAGTCCACGGCATGGCCACTGTTCCCCCGGCGTATAAATGTACAGGTGAGCATTTATACATTACCGGTCCTGTGTCATGATGCCCGCCTGTCTTCCGAATACGTCGCTCTTCCATTAGCCTCATACAAGCCGCCAGCGTGGCGAGTTTGTGACCTAACATGCACAACACATACTATATGCAGGCGGCATGTATGGGGCTAATGGAAGAGCGGTGTATTCGGAAGACAGGTGGGCACCGTGACAGGACCGGTAATGTATAAATGCACACATGCACATTTATACACTGGGGAAACAGCCCTGGGGGTTTAGTCGCTCCTCCCTATATTGCTCACTGTTACCGCTGCACACCAGATCGAGCAAGTCAGCCCTACATCTCGCTGCATGTCCCACCGATACATGCAATATCGATCGGGCATGCACTTGTCGGCACAGATTTCATCCAATTAGATCATCATCGAGTCGCACGTTCGATCGGCTAAGTCGCCTGACGTATGGCCAACTTAAGCCTTGACACTAGAAAGACTTTTTTATAGGTTTTAGCAAACATTTTTTCAAACCACAGCTGATGGATGCAGTGTAACACTATGGGCTGTCAATAGATACCTTCTGCCGGGTGCGACCCATTCAGTTTAAGGCATTGTTTGGGACACAGATTTTATCAGAGGGATCAAATCTGCCCAATATCGATGGGAAACCTTGACAAGTGTATGGCCACTTTAAAGTAGCAAAAGAACCTCCAGAGCTATCAAATATTAGAAAAGAGGGTCCACTGACAGGAACTGTCCACGATGGAAACGGAAAGGTACTTGTGCCTGGCAAGTAAACAAAAAAGGGAGGTCATCAGGGAAAGATTATGACAGCTGCCCAGATTAGCCGAGCAGAATCATTTCTCAGCTCCCCCTGAAATTGAAACTGCTGCTCATGAAGTAAGAATACTACACAGGCTGCTGCCACCACCAAGGGCCCGTCTGCACTAGGGTCGAATCCCGCCGAACGCTGCCTATTCCTCCCATGGCTTGCATTCCGTAACACACTGCTGTGCGATTATGGACGGTGTGCTGCAGTTTCCTGCAGTACACACCTGGATCCCTATAGCTCTGTAAGGCACGGGCTAAAAGCAGCCATACACTAGTCGATTGCCACAAGATCGACCAACAGATACATCCCTCTCTGATCCAATCTGATCAGAGAGGGATCTATTGGCTGCCCATTCACTGCACACAGATTTTGAATAGATTTCAGCATGATATAGAGTCACAATCTGTGGAGCAGCCGCTGCCCGCCACTCCCAGCAATACATTACTTCTCCACCGGGCACGAGTCCCCGCATTTCCTTCTGCCCGCGCTGGGCATCTTCTTGAACTTCCGCTGGTCACAGGATGTGACAGGAAGTAAACAGTAGAGTGAGCTCTACTGTTTGACGTTTCTCTGGCAGGACGGAAAAGGAAGTAAAGAGAAGATGGCCAGCCGGAGAAGGGACAGCGGGGATTCGCATCGGCGGAGAGGTAATTTATTGCTGGGTCGGTCATCAACCAATCAAACGCTGCTATTGACGCGCTCCCAACCCGCTGGCAAACGAGAGAATTTTTCCGCCGGGACAGATCGACTGGATCGACTGAGTTTAGATGGAAATCGGTCGAAAGGTCAGCAATTGTGTTATCGATTTAACAGCAGATTCAATTACAGTAATCGAATCTGCTGTATATCGGCGGGAATTCAACGCAGTGTATGGGCACCTCACACGATCCGGATGCGTACTGCACACCAGCTAAGTGGAAACCGGCCCCAACTGCACAAGGATTTCTTAGTTACTTCACAAATGATATTACTTTGAGCCACAGTTAAGGTGCCCACATTTTACTCAAACTTTCCATGCACTTCTTCACTAGTCGAGCTGAACGATGTTGTGCCTCAATGAGCTGAAACTGAAAATCAATTCAGTGTCGATCGAAATCATGTGAACAGTAGCAGATTCCTTCACGATGTACTGATATTTTCAGCAATTGGTCAATTGGACCAGATATTCACCAATTTCCACCGATCACTTAGAATGGAACATAATAGATTATCCCCCGATCCGATAAAATTATAGAATCAAACGGTCGACTGAGCAGGAAAATCACGTAACATACAGGCACCTTAAAATCTGCCACTTAGGTGTTAAAAAAAAAAAAAAAAAAAGTGGTTTTCAGTGTATATGTATCCAGTGCAGAGTGTCAATCAATACAAAGGTACTTTCTATTTACCCCCATGGATTTCCCCTCTGCTTTTGCAACTCACTTGTGAAACAGATGAGGAAGTTGAAGGTAAAAAAAAAAAAAAAAAAAAATCCCTTAATCCTTTAGATTGTAAACTCACAAGGGCAACACTCTGTAACAATAAAAAATAAAAAAAAAAAAACAGTTCTCCCCTCAGATAAAATATATTATAGCTTTTCTCCTTTGGGAATCAAAAGCGCTATGACTGTCTTCTGCACTGTCAAAGGCTCTAGGAGAGGTGAGTTTTTAGCTTTTTCTTAAAGAGATCCCGAGGTGGATCTTCGGGGGGCAGATGGGACACAGAGCCATGTTCTCTGCCTAATGACATGGCTCTGTATCCCCCAACCGCTGCTCTCTGCCCCCCGTTTAGCAACAAGATTTGTCGCCAACTCTGTGGTAAGCAGAGGGGAGAGAAATTCCCTGTTTAATACGCCCACCAGGGGCGTTCTTACAGGATTTCCTGAGCTGCCATTGGGCAGCTCTCTCCCCCCTGGCCGCGCCTCCTGCCACTCCCCCGCCTTCCTGCACGCTGTGAGACAGTCTCTCAGCACGTCATGACCCAGGGGTCACATAAGTGAAAGTGGGCTATTGCGGCCCACAGGAGCGGTGGTTTTTGCGGATCAGGTAGCCTACTTTCTTAGCCCACCTCGGGCTCTCTTTAAAGCTGTCCAGAGGAGACTTTCGCACTGATTATGGAACTCACTTCCACAGAGTAGGGCCTGCATGGGAAAAGCCAGGCACCAAATTTTTTTTTTTTTTTTTTTTTTTTTAAGTGGATCCTGGGAATAACCATATTTATCTTATTTGAGCAGAGGGTGCACAAAGGGGCGTATCACATCGATGAGTTGTATCGATAATTTCTGACATGTGGATCTGATTTCCAACAGTTTTTCTGATCAATTCTGTACAAAAGGGATTGTAAAAATGATCAGAAAAACTATCAGAAATCAGAACAGACCTGTCAAACTATTGATGCAACCTATCTGATGTTGCATGGTGTGTTCCAGACGTTACTGGCAACCAGTAATGATGTGTGAGCCGTGGGGGCATTGGCTAGTTTATACAAATATATGAACTAGAGTATGCAGGTCTTCAGCTGGGATAGGTGTTTAATTCTTGCTACATTTCTCAGAGGGAGAACTGAAGCTTCCCTTTATAGCGTGGAGCTAGATCAGTAAATCAGTGACAAACAGAAAGAGGAAGTATGGCAAGAGCAACGTTTAGCACTATAGAGACAGCGGGCATTTGCAATGATTCAACTTCACATGAGCAACAAGTCCCTCCCATAATGCATCACGTCAGACCAGCGAGTGAATTTGCAAATAATTTTATGTCCCTGAAAGCCAGAAATGAGCCAGGAGACAACACGAATAGACTGTGATTGGACCTGCCAGGTAGAGGTGTAACAGAGTACCCAATTACAGAGGAACTGAATATAAGTTAATGAATAAAATTGCTTCTTTTTTTACAATAGTAATATACCGTATATATGTAGTCAGTGTTTTCCCATTGTAAATTTTTCCTCACCTTAATTTAAATTCAAAACTTTATCACAAGTGACGACTTCATTACTGCTGGCAGGTGCATCTCTGTAGAATGTTTGTTATGTGTTCTGAAGTAGGTACAAAACACCTGGTCCCCCAGTCTGCATTGGGAGGAGAAAACTGAATCACTAAACAGCCTAGGCTAAGCATCACTGGGAGGGCTGGGTTACATACCAATAGATATAGGAAGCATTCTGATGCAGGATAATGTACGTAAAAGTGGTGTCCTGAATAATTTACTACATTCTGATATATAGTTTGATGCCTCTAAAGGTGTGTACACAAGCACTACAGTAACAAACGATGGGTCCGTCAGACCCTCCCGCTGGGTGGACATTCTGTATCTATCCAAAGATACAGTTTTACTCTTTTCAAGAAATTAGCTGAATAATGCATTTCTTAAGGTTAGGGAGCAGATGTGGATTTGGGGAAGGGAGTAGAAATAGCAAAACCCGAGTGTGGTTCAGAATTCAGCCTTGTTGAATTTATAGAACCTCTGTTACACCCTGTATGCGGCAAGGCATTTCTGTCACCCGACAGTGTGGTACCAACGTATGTGTCACTAGCCTCCAGGCTAGCAACGTGTCATTGCTATGGAGGGGCTATAAAGGGTGGCTGGGACAACAAGCAGTACACGGCAGAGCAGTTTACCGCAGATTGGGGGGGGGGGGGGGGGGGGGGGGGGAGAGAACAATATGGTGCTAGGGCCTCGGGGATTGCTAAAAATTTGTCTTGCCTGAATTTTAGCGGACATCTGGCGGACGCTATAAACACGCTGGTTTTATTATTAATGTTTAGTATTTATATAGCACTGACATCTTCCGCAGTGCTGGACAAAGTACAGTAAATGTCCCTTAAAGGGGCTCACAATCTAATCCCTACCATAATCAGATGTCTATGAATGTATCATGTAGTGTATATATCGCAGTCTAGGGCCAATTTACCTATATGTATGTTTTTGGGATGTGGGAGGAAACCCACAGACACTGGGAAAACATACAAGCTCTGTGCAGATAGTGCCCTTGCTGGGATTCAAACTGGGGACCCAGCACTGCAAGGCAAGAGTGCTAAGCACTGGTTTCTTTTAATGCTGGGAATACACGATGCGTTTTTGCGTTCGTTTTTGCCGTCATTTTCGCTTTCGATCGATTCTACTCTCGATTCACTGCTCGATTCCCCTCTCGATTCCTTATCTTTTCTTATCAATTACATTCACTTGAATGAGGAGAATCGAAACGAAAGTAGAATCGACCAGATCCAACAGGTTGGAATTTATCTATCGAACCCATCTATCTAAAGTAAAAACTTAACGTGTATTCCCAGCATAATGCTGGGAATACACGGTTCGTTTTTGCCTTCGTTTAAACCTTCGTTTCGATTGTGCCTTTTGTCCTTTTCGATCCCGAAATAATCGGTCATACGGTTAATATCACCACCCACGGTTTCGTTTTTTTTTCCGATTCTGATGGTTTCGTTTTTCCAATAATCGAAGGCTGCAAAGAAACGAAAATCCCTTTTTACAGGGACGGACTAGCATAAACGAACATATAATCGATCTGAACAGCCATCAAGCCTACCAATGGCTCGATTAGATGGATAAAGAGAGATAATATCAAACATGTTCGATCACTAGTCGTTCGTTTTTGGGGTCTATTAATCGAAACTATAATGAGATTATGACTATTTTCACATACGTTTTCAACACTCGATTCGTTTACCGAACGAATCGAAGGTTTAAACGAAGGCAAAAACGAACCGTGTATTCCCAGCATAAGACTCTTGGCCAAGGCGGTCTTTATCATCTGTCTCAGCCATGTTGAAACCATTGTGTGTATGTAGCTTGGTCTTTAGCTTTTGATACGCAGATAACAGGAGAGAAAAAAAACTCATGGTAAAGAGAAAATGAAAGTTGCATGTCCTTTCTTTAAACAAAGATAAAATTATCAACCTGCCAGCTGATAAAGGCTTCAGGTCTTTTTGGAAAACAATCAAAAAGTACAATAGCAGCAAATCACTAAAAACAAAACTGCATTCTAAAGTGAAGGTGGTAGATTAGCAAGGACAGCAGTGCTGAATTGGCAGAGGAAGGGGGAAGTATTACACAAAAATAATCAATGATGTGATGTAAATTCTATTAGCACTACTGGAACACCCTGTGTCAATAATTAGCACATGTTCACAGGCCATTACCCAGAAAAGAGGACATTACCAATCCCAGTGTACTGTGTGCTCTCCTTCACTTGTTCACTATGCAGTGTGCCCACAACAGGCACATTACCCAATAAGTAAAAAAAACTAATGTGATATTTGGGTGGGACCAGACATAAACAAGTTTGGATGAACATACATAAGCAAAATCCCCTTAGTAATCCTCAAGGAACCTGGCCAAGAACTTTACCAAATGAAGATTGGCCATATATTGTATATTCATACAGGCAAATTATCGGAACCAAGGGACAGAGTTGCCTGTAGCCAGAAGTTTACTACATCAGGAGTTTACTATAACAAGATTCTACTGTGTACAGTATAAAGCACTTGTAAAAGAAGTTTGTAAATCAGGTAGTGTAAAAAAAAAAAAAAAAAAAAAAAAAAAAAAAAAACTCTCCAATGGGAATCCTAAAGGCTGGTACACATGCAACTTACGCCCAACTATCGTCCAAACTTGGTCTTTTGAACAAACAATAGTTGGGCGTGCATATGCACGACAAACGACTAGACGAGCTACTGATAACAGGTGGTTTGCCCGATCAACTCACACGACTGTTGGACTGATATGGTGCAGTTGGCCACGCGTTTAGTTTGAATGAAACGTACTCGTTTTGATTGCAGCCATATCGCGTAGTCCGTCGTTCCGCTTGCACGCATCAGTTGGTTGGAGCGCGGAAAATACAAGTCATGCAATTGGTTGGCCATGTGGTCAGTCACGTTGTCGCGTTTGTTGTGCGCTTTTGTTGGACGTGTGTACTAGCCTTAAAACACGTTGTCAAAATATCGCTCTAGGATAATACTTTTAATAAGTTAACGGTAGCTTTTTTCTTTTTGCAGTTTTTGAAAACCCAAGCTTTTTCTTAAGGCATGATACACATTGTCAATGGCAATCCAAGCTACTTCCACACCTTAGATTTTGTCGCCTGAAAAATTTGTTTCAGGTAAAATCCAGCACGTTCTGTCAGCATATTGCAGCAGGGAGCCACCTGCTTATATACACACACACACACACACACACACACACACACACACACACACACACACACACACACACAAGCTGATCAGGAGACAACCAAGAAGCACATCTCTACAACAATCCTTTCTAACCAGACTAAACACCCAAAATGATCGTTTTGGGAGCAAATGATACTAAGTGTGCAATCAACTCACGTGCAGAACAGTGTTTGACACAAGAGGGGATCTGATTGACTATAAAGAGGCGTGCACAGGAAACATTAACCATGAAAGTCATTCGGGGTTAATATAGTGAGATTTACATAACTACTAGAGATAAGAGGCAGAGATGTAACAGAAGATATACAGAGCGCTGCATTCAATGGATGTGTGTTCCAGACAACAGACGTCATTAGAGTCCGAGATACAACACCACACTGATGGCTGAAGCCGGAATACAGAGCGCTATTAACACACAATGAATGAGATTCCAGGCCAGCAATGCAGGAGAATAAAAAATAGATGAAGCAGTAGAATGTATATCATGTAATACACTAATAGCTCAGGGTGTTTTGGTCTGTGTGGGCATTAGAGATACACTACAGTGGTTGATTGGCTAAAGTCTGGTACACACCTTGAATTTTACCACTCCCATGTAGTATAAGGGCCAACAGATTTTGATTACTATGAACAAATGGTGTAGACAAGCTCTCATACTACAAGGAAGTGGTAAAAATCGGCCAATCAAAACTGGAAGCAGCGGCTCCAGATTGGAACACCATTTGTTGAGGTTTTTGTTTTCTTTTTTTAAAACAAAAATAAACTCATTCCCCACCCCTTACAATGGGCATAAATCCTATTTCATTTACTAGATTAGACAGAAGTCTAGTGCAAATAACAGCTTATTAACCCTTTAGCAGCCAATTTAAAGGCTTGCAAGGGCTCCAGGCCATTTTAGCACTTTTTTTTTTTATTTCTGATTTGTTACATTTCCCTGCTTCTAATTAGTACTGCTGTAATGTTTACTTATGGCTATATGTCACTAGGGGGCAGTGTGAGACAATAACAGAGGACTTCTGCTTTCAGTTTCTATATTTTCTTCTCAGAGAGAGATCAAAGCATCCCCCCCAAAAAATTTCAGCACAAGGAGTTCTTACAACTGAAGTCAAAAAGCAGTGCACTTATCTCAAAGGAGATAACTCTATTAAAGCTGCTAATGAGTCAAAAAAGGTGGAAGTCCCCTCCTCAATCTTTTATTGAACATTTAATGGAAAAGGCCACTCTGTGGCCGATCACGCAAGCAGGAGCGTTCCATAGCTGTACTGAAGCAAGTCATACAAAGCTTGCAGCTATGGCAGAAGAGGGTTATTTGATCTTTGCTGAGATCTGATGTCCAGTGAAGCACTGTGCTAAATGATTGATATCGGGTAGATATCAATCATTCACCTAATCTTGCAAGCCTATACTCAACTATAGACTGGTAGGAATGTTATACTGAAAGACCAGGACAATTAATGAGAGACTGGGGTGCAAAGCACTCTAACGTGCCACAGAAAATATATGTGTCACACTACATAAATGCATAGCAACATAATTATACATACAGAGGATTATTAACATGCAGAGGAAGCGGCCAAATAATAAATGCCATGGCTCAACAGACAGCAATGTATGGAGATGAAGTTACACAATGAGTAGCAAATGGGCCAGGGGAATGTATATTCAGAATAAGGGGGCATGTGTGAAGCTACTACATGTATGACGAGGTGTAGGTTATTAAAAATTAGGCTTTGACAGGCTGATAGATGAATTCCCTCATGGGTTAGAGTGCCACATAAACTCTGAATGATCATCCAGCTGCACACCGCGTGGCACGTGGTCCTGGAGGCTTACATGGGAAACCCTGATTATCAGTCAAAATGATCAATGAAAAGCAAAAAAATTCACCTTGCATACAAACGGATTGCAAAACTTGGTATTGGGCAAAGAAATGCAACAGAAACTTCATACAAGTTACAATTTTCATACAAGACAGATTTGTATCTCATAAGGGATTGTGAACACTGGGAGAAGGGATGACGTGGACAGGACTGTACAGTGTATATAGCAGATTGGGGGTTGCATGTCAGTATGTAATAGATGATCCTATAAGATGCACAACACTACAAAGTGCCACGCTACTAACGGAATAGGTTTTAGTAAAGTTGTGTGGGCAGAGGCGGCAGCCAAAGTGAGCTCTCTGCCCCAAGCACTGGTGTGCAATTAGTGTTCTTAGAAACTCTTTCTTAGCAACCAGTGGAGGCGACTAGTAGGATTATTATTGTAATATAGAACAAAAGCATATTGAAAATAGAGAAAACAGATGAAAGCACAACCAGTATGTAATAGTTTAAAATATGTTGAGAATTTTTACTTGTTTGTAAGCGTTCCACTCAATTATAATGAAATACTGAAAAGTATAAGACTACACAGATAAAGCAATGTGGGCACACAAAGGATGGATGCAGCCATGCCATTTACACAGCATATGATGTACAAGTAGAAGATGGAGAATTTGGGTCAGGCATGGATGGATCTGTCATATACGTAATATGGACAGACACAGATAGCAACAAAAACACATATGTGGAAGATGGATACAGCTTTGACATGTACAAAGCATATGATGCACAAGAAAAGGATAGAGAAACTGAGTCAGGTATGGATGGATCCAGCATGTATAACGTGGACAGACACAGAAAACAAAAACACATGGTGGATGGATACAGCTGTATCATTTCCACAGCCTATGATGTAGAAGGAGGTGATGAGGCTGTATTATGTATGGATGGATCGATCTGTCTTGTGTATAGTATGGAGGAACACAGGGGGTCTGGGTCAGCATAGCATGGATGCATCTGTGTTATGTATAGAAACAGATGGCAACATGGATACAGATGGCAGGCAGGACATTTTTTTTTTTGGGGGGGGGGGAGACTAGAGGAGAGTATGTTTTGGGTGAGGGGTATATGGGTCAGCATAGTATGGATGGATGGATCTGTGTTATGTATACAGATCAGAGGCAGGACATATAGGGGGGTGGACATAGCAGATCAGATCAAGACTACAGGGGCATAAGTGGGGGGAATCTGGGTCAGCATAGCATGGATGGCTCTGAGTTATAGTATGGATACAGATGGCAGGCAGGACATATAGGGAGGATGTATGTAGTTTTGTCATGTATGTAGCAGGTCACAGAGATTACAGTCTGGGTCAGCATAGTATGTATGGATCCGTGCTATAGTATAGATATAGATGGCAGGGAGGACATAAGGGGAAGGATGGATGCAGCTTTGTCACGCGCAGCGCCTGTGACAGCACGGAGGAGGGAGGGGGGGGGGGGGTGTGGGTCAGGGTGGGCTGTTATCAGTATGCAGTGGAGTGCTGTAAGGAGGTGAATGGGGCATTGTGGGCTGATATCAGTACACAGGGGAGTGCTGTGATGTGGGGAGAGCGGCATTGTGGGCTGTTATCAGTATACAGTGGAGTGCAGTGAGGTGGGGAAATGGGGGGTTGTGGGTCAGGGTGGGCTGATATCAGTATACAGTGGAGTGCTGTGGGTCAGGGTGGGCTGATATCAGTATACAGTGGAGTGCTGTGGGTCAGGGTGGGCTGATATCAGTATACAGTGCAGCGCTGCGATGGGGGAATAGAGCGGTACACAGGCCGCTGGCAGTACACTGGAGGGAGACCAGCTCTCTCTGCTCGCCGCGCACCCCTCACCTTCCCCCGGCTCCCCCACTCCCTCTTACCGGCGATAGCTCAGCGTGTGATTCCTGTGTGTCCCCCGGGCCGGTTAAGCTGTCCGCCGGGCCGCCGCTTCCTCCCCTGCCAACCCTGCTCTGCCCAGCGGAAGTGACAAGCAGTCATGAGGCTGCTGACGTCATCGCCTCCTCCCGCACAGCCATTGGGCGCGCGCTAGAGGGCGGGGAGAGCCGCGAATCATGTGATTGCTGTGTCACCTCCCGACCGCCATGTTGCCTGGGGATAGGTGTGGGAGGAGGTTGCCCCTAGGTGGTGGCTTGTGTCAGGGTGTACCTGGCTGGTTGCATCTTTCAGTGACATGGACTGCCATCACCCATAGCTCCCAACTGTCCCTTTGTCAGAGGGACAGACCCTCCTTGGGAACCAACTCCCTCTGCCACCCCTTTCTTCTTTATTTGTCCATCTTTCAGGACTGATGCACAAATCTATTATCTATGTAAATATATGGGTTTAAAGTGGACCTGAACTTTTGTAACAGGACAGAAGGAAAACAGCGAGAAATGCACCCTGTATGTGTTTAGAGTGTTTAACCTGTATAATTACCCCTCATCTGTGACTAATCACAACTGCAATTTGATCCCTCAGCTGTGTCAGCTCAGGAATTTCCTGTGCCACAGCAGAGCTGCTAATTTGTAAACACAGGATGTTAACCTTATGTCTGCTTCCACAAAAGCAGGAAGTAGACACAGCAGATTTATTACAGGATTTCTATCAGCTGTAACAGAGAAATGTTTTTCTTTAAATGTTATTATGCTACTGCTTATATTTTACAGCAGAGGAACTAAAGTGAAAATAACATAATTAGTAAGGCTCCCTGCACACTGCATGCGATTCCGTTTCCGATTGTTAATCTCTTTTTACATCCAATTCTAATTTTTAATCGTTACTGCATGCTGCGTTTTTACTGAATTTTTTCTGTTGATTGCATTCAGGGAAAATCGGAATTGCAAATCGGAAACGGAATCGGAAAACGGATTTGCAGTGTGCAGGGAGCCTAAAATTGCTTATTTTTTACAATATTAACTATTTAGTCAGCATTTGTCCATTGTAAAATCTCTCCTCTCTCTGATTTACATTCTGAAATGTATCACTGATAGTGACATCTTTAGTTCTGCCAGGTGATCTGTACGGAATGTTCGTTACTGAGAGTTCTATGCACAGAGGGAGATATAGCTCGCTTGGCTATTGGAAACAGCTGTTATTTCCCACAATGCAATGAGGTTTACAGACAGCAAACTGTCAGGACTTTGTAAATACTGTATTGTTTGTTTCACCACAATTTCAGCCATACAGAGCCCCTGATGATCTATTCGAGAAAAGGTAAAGGTTTATCATGGGAAAGGGGGTATCAGCTACTGAATGGAATGAAGTTCAATCTTTGGTAAGGTAACATTGGTAACATTATGAATCGCCCAGCGCTATCACAAACATTGAGCAATTTTGTGTGCAATTTTTTTCTAGCAATCCCTGGCATTTTTTGAGCGTTGGGCGATTTTGTGTAAACGCTTTTCTAAGTGCTTTTGATGAGCGATTCGTTTTTTCACTTCCTGACGACAGTGAGGAAGTGAACTCTTTGAAATACGACGCATTTATTCTTAAAAGCACTCGTGAAATCCCTATACAAAGCGCCTTTTCAAACGCTTAGCGATTTCCCTATACCTTCCATTGAGCCAAAACGCTCAGAAAATGGTACAGGCAGCGCTTTGGGAAGCGGAAAGAAATCGAAACACGCAGATGTGACACTCTCATAGGGAATCATTGCACAAACACTTTTAGGGCGATTTTAAAAATTTCCAGCGCTTACAAAACCCTGTAAACGCTCTAGGTGTGAACAAGCTCTTAGAGTTCCTCTTTAAATGATTTTTTTATTTCCATACTTTAACCTTTTCCAATCTTTTTTTCCCAGTCCCAGTCTCCCCCAGCACTTAAAGTGTACCTGAGATGTCATAAACAAAAGCATTTATATCAGCTCCTGTAGGCGGTGGGCTCCCTTGATGTCCTTGCGATCCCATCTGTACCTATGCTGTCCACCCCTGTAAAGTGGTGGACTAATGCGCATGCGCCCTGGCCACACCTCTTTAAACACGCTCCCATGGCTGGGCACCTATGCTTGGCTAACCTATACTGGGGCACTTATAGCTGGTTAACTCATCCTGGGGCACCTATAGCTGGCACATCTGACTATGGAGGGGGGGGGGGGAGCACATCTGATGTCTATTATGGGGGGTGTGTTAAGGGGAAGGGCTTAGGGTGCCGGAGCTTATGTGACTATAGACACCTTAGCTGTAATGTAAATCTGGGCCTGCTTAAATGTCAAAAACAGTGAACAAACCTTACATTCAAGCAATGTGCATACTAAAATGGCAGCCCCCAATCTTCCCATTTCAGGTTATTTCAGGTTATTCAAGGGTTCTGGGTGGAGTTTCACTTTAATTGAATGGGTGGGTTGTCACTCTTTGTTGTCACACTGCAGTGATGTCGTAATGTTTTGTGGTAAATGGACTTTGAGCAATGTGGAGCTTTGTTATATATAACACTGCAGGGTAAAGTCTGTTGATGCACCTTTCTCTTCAAGGACAACTTCAGATAGTAAAACACCACTCTCACTGAAGAATGGCTGTAACATGTAAACAGTATCACCAATACACAAATGTTTTTTATGTTTTTTTCAATTTAATGTTATTAAAAATGACTATTTTAATTTGCAGCCAGCTACTAATTTCAGTAACGGCTGCCCAGGTATATCCACTTCCTGCATGAGTAGCCAGCTGAACAGTGCAGGAGGTCTTGTAAGTATTTTCCCTTACCTGCATCAAGTGACTGACAAGCAGTGGCATGGACATCCCCAACTTCGTAGGCTTTGTTAGGATCATTATAGGGGGTTGGGTGATTGTGCATGCACAAATTCACTCCAAACAGCTGATTAAGCCCTGGAGAGGCATTCGCCAGTTGCTGCTAGTTTCTGAGTGAGTGTGCTTTCCCGTGACTTGCCATCATGTCCACCCTGTGTCTGTCTGATGCTGACCTTTACCTTTGTGAGTGGCCACCCTGTTACTGCCCTCTGCGTTGTCTAACTGCCCGCTCTGCTGCCGACCACCGCCAATGTCTGGGAACCCCCCTTGTTGCTGAACCCTTGCCTGACTAACTACCTGCTCTGTTGCTAAACCACTGCTTGCCTGACTACCATCTCTGGTATCGACTCTGCATCTGGCTGAATACTTGAATAGTTACCTACTAGGCCTGCCCACAAGACCTCCTGCCTCTTGTCATATCGTCTTGTGAGGACATATCCAGACAGCACAGTGATCTAGTGGCCAACAACATTCCTAATGACTTCCTAAGGCTAGAGTCCCAGGTTCAGTTGCTGGTTTGGTCACCATATGGGTGAAGTTTGTATGTTCCCCTGTATTTTGTTTGGGTTTCTTCCCAGAACTCCTCCCACACCACAGAAACAAGCATGCTGCTTAGATGGAAGACATAGTTGATTATGACGGGGTATGTGCTGTACACACTGTACTACAAACAACTAGGGTAGTTTATTGAGGGGAAACTAAGTGGCTGCTGCTTTCCTTAGCTACCCATTCACTTTGAATTCTATAGGAGAAAAGGGCTTTACAAATGTAAGCTCATTTAATTCATCCTGGCCTTGCCTGCTTGCTACGACCAGTGGCGGGCTACTTGGGGCACTGCCCCCTCAGGAATCACTGTGCCTTCCTGAGAGCTGCCCCCGCTCAGTAACATACAGTTAACTGTTTTCAGGCTCCAGCAGAGTACATTGAACAGGATAGGGCATCTAAAAAAAACTCTATGTCAGCCTGAGTCTATGTAGGGGTTAAGTAAACCAAGGCTCTTATCTATTTGCCATAAATACCTCACAATCCTTGCAAAATCCCTTGCAATTATATATGGAAGAAACTTATATTTGCAAAACAAATTCTCTACCCCCTTTTGATTGTATGTTCTAACATTGTCAGTCAGCAGGAATAGAGTCTGAAGAATGTTTACTAGCTGAGAGCTTACTGTTTTTTCTTTTAAAGTGGACACATATTAAAAATACAAAATTTCAGAAATGAAATCTATTTTCTAAATTATAATAATAAATAGCAGCCTTTTTCAGCAGCATGATGACACATAAAATATTTTACATTTATTGGAGGAACCCCTCCCTTCCTTTCATATTGCCGGGACAGAATCCGGCAGACTGGTGGAGTAGATGGTGTCCGGCAAAGGAGGAATTGATAATGGCTGCCACCTGTATAACCCTAGTTATGAAAAGAGAAGGGTGAAAAGCATGCACTGAAATTATCATAGGCTTATGTATGTGTCAGAGTGGTACAACTAAATATTTAGAATTAAAAAAAATGTTGGTTTGGGTCCACTTTAAATTAGCCAATACATGGTACTATCCTCAGAGGTGTATCTGGGTAATATGGCGCCTATGGCAAACACTATAATTGAGCCACCCCCACACGGTCAGATCCCCCTCCCCTGTAAAAACCACATCCTTTCTCACGTACATTTGTTATTGTTTTCTGTGGGGTTTTTCGTCACTAAATATTGCCGGTTACTTTTTCTGAAATACCTACAGTATATTATATTACAATGAAAGGACAGATGCAAGGAAAATGAAAAAAAAAAAGATGTACTTACCTGGGGCTTCCTCCAACCCCAAGCAGCTGCCCTGTGCCCTCGCTGCAGCTCCGGAGTCCTGGGGTCCCCTCTGTTTCAGATGCCGACCTCGCCAGGTTGGCATCTCCTGTGCTCGCGCTCATGTCTCCTGGAGTGTTCTGCGCAGGCGCAGAGCTATTGCGCCTGCACAGGACTACTGCGCCTGCACAGAGCGCTCAAGGCCACACGATCGCGAGTGGCATGGCTGCGTGCTCGTGCAGGTGCACAGGATCCCGAGCTGGTGAGGTCGCCATCTGAAAGGGAGGGGACCCCGGGACTCCAGAGCTGCGGCAAGGGCACAGGGCGGCTGCCAGGGACTGGAGGAAGCCCCAGGTAAGTAGATTTTTTTTTCTATTTTCCTTGGACCTGTCCTTTAAGTAACCATGTGCAAAATTAAAGAAATAAATAGTCACATGCTTCCAGATAAAAGGATAAAATAGTTCCATGCCTCCAGATAAAAAAATGAAGTAGTCACATGCCGCCCAACAAAAATATTAAATAGTAACAAGCATCCATACCAGAAAAAATAATTGAGTAGTCACACGCCTCCAGATAAAATATTTAAGCAACCAGGTGCCTCAAGATAAACAAATTAGATAAAATAATTATAAAAGAATAAAATGAAAAAAAAGATTAGATTAAATAAGATAAAATAATTAAGTAGCTAAGTACGGCCTATATACATATATTAAAGGTGGCCATACACTGGCCCGATTCCCGGCCGTTTCGACAGCAGATTCGATCCTGGGATCGAATCTGCTGCCAATCGTTCGCGGTAAACGCCGCCGACGATCCGATTTCCTCCCGAAATCGGATCGGTCCGTCGATCGCGCCGTGCGGAAAATTACCCTCGATCGCCCGCGGGTAAAGTGCGCGTCGCTAGCGGCGGCCGATCCGATGAAAAATACATTACCTGATGCGGGCTCCCGGGCGTCTTCTCCGCATCTTCTCAGCGCTGCACTCGCTCCATCCCGGCGCTTCCTGTGTCACTGCAGTGACCCAGGAAGTTCAAATAGAGGGCGCTCTATTTGAACTTCCTGGTCACGGAGTGACACAGGAAGCGCCGAGATGGAGCAAGAACAGATCGGTGCAGCGTGGAGAAGATGCCCGGGAGCCAGCGTCAGGTAATGTATGCGCGGGGGGAGGACAGGCGGCAGGAGCAGCTGAACAGATTGTGATCGGTTTCAGGCTGAAATCGATTCACAATCTGTTTGCAGTAAAGGCAGCCATACGATCCCTATCTGATCAGATTCGATCAGATAGGGATCTGTCAGCTGGTCGATCTGATGGCACATCGACCAGTGTATGGCTGCCTTAAGTAGTCATGCTCACCAGATAATAGAATTAACCTGCTGAGCGGTCTGGACGAGCTCAGCTCGTCCAACACCGCCAGAGGCTGCCGCTCAGGCCCTGCTGGGCCGATTTGCACCAAATAAAAAGCAGCACACGCAGCCGGCACTTTGCCAGCCGCGTGTGCTGCCTGATCGCCGCTGCAGCGCGGCGATCCGCCGCGTGCAGCGGCGAAAGAGGGTCCCCCCAGCCGCCCGAGCCCAGCGTAGCCGGAACAAACAGTTCCGGCCAGCGCTAAGGGCTGGATCGGAGGCGGCTGACGTCAAGACGTCGGCTGACGTCCATGACGTCACTCCGCTCGTCGCCATGGCGACGAGGGAAGCGAAACACGGAGGGCCGCTCATTGCGGCCTTCCGTGTTATCTCTTGCCGCCGGAGGCGATCGGAAGATCGCCTCCGGAGCGCCCTCTAGTGGGCTTTCATGCAGCCAACTTTCAGTTGGCTGCATGAAATAGTTTTTTTTTTTATTTAAAAAAACCCTCCCGCAGCCACCCTGGCGATTTAATCAGAACGCCAGGGTGGTTAAGTAGCCGTTTGCCCCTATGTAGCAGTATTAGGTAGCCAGAGGTGCCCCTACATATTAGGTATCCATAGCTGTGCCTGAATTAATTTTAAAAGATTAAAATAAAAAAAAAAAGATTAGATAAAATAATTAAGTAGCCAAGTACGGCCCATATACATATATTAAAAAAAAAGGCATACGAAATGCAAAACTTAAATACAAACAAAGGATTGAGGAAAACTTTGAAAATGACTCAAACCCAAAGAGGATGTGGCAAAGCATTCAACTATTCACAGATTACAAAAAGAAGAATAGCACTCAATATACACTGGACAATAACACCCCCAAAAGTATTATGTACACAGGCCCACCAATATCAATCGGTAGCCAGGTGTGATCCCCCAGTATTATGTAGCCAAAGGTGTCCCCAGTATAGGTAGCCCCACCAGTTTAGGTAGTGACAGGTGCCTCCCCGGGTCAGGTAGTGACAGGGAACCCCAGTTTAGGTAGTGACAGGTGCCTCCCTGGGTCAGGTAGTGACAGGGAACCAGAGCTTAGGTAGTGACCAGTGCCTCCCCGGGTCAGGTAGTGACAGGGAACCCCAGTTTAGGTAGTGACAGGTGACTCCCCAGGATAGGTAGTGACCGGTGCCTCCCCGGGTCAGCTAGTGACAGAGAACCCCAGTTTAGGTAGTGACAGGTCCCTCCCCGGGTCAGGTAGTGACAGGGAACCCCAGTTTAGGTAGTGACCGGTGCCTCCCCGGGTCAGCTAGTGACAGGGAACCCCAGTTTAGGTAGTGACCGGTGCCTCCCCGGGTCAGCTAGTGACAGGGAACCCCAGTTTAGGTAGTGAAAGGTGCCTCCCCGGGTCAGGTAGTGACAGGGAACCCCAGTTTAGGTAGTGACAGGTGCCTACCCAGGTCAAGTAGTGACAGGGAACCCCAGTTTAGGTAGTGACAGGTGCCTCCCTGGGTCAGGTAGTGACAGGTGTCTCCCCCGGTTAGGTACTGTGTTTCCCAGAAAATAAGACAGTGTCTTATATTTATTTTTGCCCCAAAGATGTGCTATGGCTTATTTTCTGGGGATGTCTTATATTTCTATAAACACAAGTTCCTGTGCTGTGTATTCTCCTGCCTTCCCCACTGTGCCACCTCTTCCTCTGCTGGATCCACATCTTGTATTTCCCTGTGTCCCCCTTGTACCTTTAGTGTCCTCCTGGTGTACCCCTTTGTACTTATGTCCTCCTATCCCCAGTCCTCCTGTGTCTTCCGGTGTCCCTCATGTTCTTCTGGTATCCCCCTGCATCTTCTTCTTTCCCCCAGCTCCATGCTGCTTTGTCCCCAAGCCTTACCCTATGGGGAAGAAGTACGACAAGTTGTGTTTCTACTGGAGTCAACAGTCTGCAGGCGGGACCATGGCTCCATTATTGGGCCAATCACTGCACTTGCTGAATAGCAACGAGTGCAGTGTCAGTGAATGGCCCAATGACGGAGCCTTGGTCCTGGCTGTGAGACCATCGGCTCCAGGAGTAACACAATTTGCCATACTTTTTCTCCTTACTGCAGCTAGGGCTTACTTTCGGGGTAGGGCTTATATTTCAAGCATGCTCAAAATTCCTGCTAGTGCTTACTTTCGGAGGATGTCTAAATTTCAGGGAAAGAAGGTAGTTACAGGGGCCCCCTAGTTTAGGTAGTGACAGGTGCTCCCCCAGGTTAGGTTGTTACAGGTACCCCCAGATTAGGTTGGGACAGGTGCCTCCCCAGGTCAGTTAGTCACAGGTACCACCCCACTTTAGGTAGTGACAGGTGCTTCCCCAGGTCAGGTAGTGACAGGGACTCCCAGATCAGATAGTGGCAGGGACCCCCAGGTTAGATAGTGACAGGGACCTTTAAGGTTAGGTCAGGACAGGGACCCCAAGGTTAGGTAGTGGCAGGGACCCCCTAGGATAGGTAGTGGCAGGGACCCCCCAGGTTAGGTCGTGACAGGGACCCCAGGTTAGGTAGTGGCAGTGACCCCCCTAGGATAGGTAGTGGCAGGGACCCCCTAGGTTAGGTAGTCACAGGGACCCCCTAGGTTATGTAGTGATAGGGACGCCATAGGTTAGGTAGTGACAGGGACCCCGTAGGTTAGGTAGTGACAGGAACCCACAGGTTTTGTAGTGACAGGGACCCCCATGTAAGGTAGTGACAGGGAACCCCTAGGTTACGTAGTGACTGGGTCCACCTAGATTAGGTAGTGACAGGGACCCCCTTGGTTAGGTAGTGACAGGGACCCCCTAGGTTAGGTAGTGACACGGACCCCTCAGGTAAGGTAGTGGCAGGGACCCCCATGTTAGGTTGTGACAGGGACCCCATAGGTTAAGTATTAACAGGTACGGTGCAGTGCCCCCTACTCACAGTTAGACCTCAGATCAGCGCCGCCTGACACAGTCATCCACCGCCACCCATCCACGCTGCCTTCATTGAGACTCCGATCGGCGGCAAAGTGAGGAGAGGGCGCATGGTACACACGCAAGCACGTGGCTATGCTTCACATGCGGGAAGTGATTAATGACATCATTTCCACATGTGCAGTCAGTGCTGTGTATGCGTACCATGCGTCCTTTCCTCACTTCGCCGCTGATCTGAGTGGAGGCAGCATGGACAGGAGACAGCAGTCGCGAGTGCGTGGAAGCAGCATACGGGAAACAGCAGCAGCGGCACAAGACGGGTGCAGGCATTGGGCCCATGGGTGCTGTGGCGCTCATGGCACTAGACATGCCTGTACCCCTGGAGATACACCACTGATTATCCTGATTCAAAACTTCTTGTCTGTAAAATAAAAGCTCTAGACTGCATTAATGCTTAGCAACTAAGATGAGGAATTACACACACTGTTTCTGGTTCTCTCCCTTCTGCCTCTTCCCCCTCCCCTTGCTTGTAGATTAATCAAACACAGGCTGGGGGCTAGAATGATTTGTCTGTGATCTGTACACACAGGAGCAGCTTGCTAGCAAGTAAGGATTAAAGCATGCCAGGAGGTAACTCTTCTTCCATAATAGCACCATCATTTGGACAATCTGCACTGCTCAATAGCCTCTGAGTTCTGTTTGTGATATTTACATTTGGTTCCTACCCTTGCTGAACTAGTTAGCTTTAATTTTATCACCGGAGTTAGGCAAAAAGTATCTAAAACATCAATTTTGATCACCCAAATGCGCCCCACCAGCCAGTTATCGTGTCCCCATCTCAACCCCCCCCCAAAGAAGATTGAAGCTGGAGCTGCCACTGACTACAACACACACGTAAGGTCAGCGGTTATTTTCACATGGCTCCAGCTGCTATAGCTGGGGTGTTTACGTTACGGGAAAAGAACAGAGAAAAACTCTCACTGCACCTTTGGCCAATGGCTAATATGTGATACACTGACCCACTGGAATCCAGCAAATGGTACACCAACTATATTGAATTACATTTTTTTAAAAATAGGGTAAAGATGGTAGCCTCATATTCTTTTCACTACAGGTCTCTTTTAAAAATCCAAAACATCAGAGTTTTTGTGTTTTATACTTGTATTGAGTGTTTGATCATTGAGCGTAATAAAAATGGCCAACTTCTCATTCTGAATTTTATAACCTGAGCACTTCCTGTTTTCTCCCATTATTTGTTGCTAGCAGCCTTTGTTATTTATGGTTAGACTAGTTGACCTAAGTCCATTCAAGAATGGGCTCTAGGTCTGTCAGCGCGCGCACACACGCCAGCACAAACCCGCCTGGTCCCGTCCTCGCCCTGTCCCAACGGCTGTCCGTGCTGCACATGCGCAGTAGCGCAAACGCACAGGGACAGGGGATGCAGGGACACTTGAAGATTATGATTTAGGATATAAATAGCAATGCTGATCCCCATAATCACAACTAAAAAAAAATTGAATTATAGTATTCATCATTGTGGTAAGTAGAGGTTTGTAGCATATATTCTCTAATGTATGTGGGGGTATTCATTAACCGCTTCAGGACGAGAGCAATTTTAACATATCAGCGCTATTCCCATTTATTCACCAATAACTTTATTACTACTTATCACACCTAAATGAACTATATATTGTTTTTTTCAGGACAAATTAGGCTTTTAGTGTGTGATAATTTTGTTTAGTAATTACCTTATTTATTTTCTATGAATTTTAAAGGGAAAGAATGGGAGGAAATAGAAAAAAACACTATTTCTCCATTTACATACATCATAACTTTACAATAAACAGTGCTAACTATATGTTAAACCTAAACATTTTATTTTCTTATCCATTCTGGTTATTACAACATTTAGATTATGTTCTTAGTACAATATATGGTGACAATAATGTATTAGGAAAGTCTTATTTTCTGTTTTGTATTTCTTCGCTTTTTCATTATACACTATCGATGATTACAAGACCTTATTTGCAAAAATAATACTAAGGTAACAATATATGTATTTTATTTTATATTCTGACACTTTGTTTTTGGTACAGAAAATGCATTGAATTGCTTTTGATTCAGTTTGTTACTAAAAAAATACACAAGACATCGGCCTCAACCCTAGAACTCTCTAAACTCTATTCTACTATTTATCATGGTGAAAACGTTACCACATATTTCTCTTGTAGTTTTGCTAAAACTTTCCAAAGATTGATCATAACTTTAAAAATGACTTTTTATGTTGGATTGAGTTTGCCCCTACCTATTTTTTATGTGACATGGGACTAAGCTTTAAACTACACCAAAATGTATTCTATGCCTCTTTTAGTAACAAACGGGTGCACTCTCCACAAGTACACTGGATGTGTACTTCTAGTTTTCATTAAATGGTCAATTACAGCTGATCAGGTAAGTATTTAACCCTGACACCCCCACAGACCTGTATCATGAAAGGCTCTGTCTTTTTTACTCTAGGCTGCTCTAAGCGTGCTTATAAACCAGAGCAGAGCTAATGACTATTTGAACTTTCCTGCAGTACAACCTTATTTTAAGCTGTCTCTCACTGTTTCTTGGCTGCTCAAGTGCTTCTGAAAACAGGAATGTATTCAACCCGAGTTGGATCAGAGAGCTCAGAGAAGTTCTTTTGCATAAGTAATAACTGAAGTTTCTTAACTTTTTCTGTACTGGAAAACATGAGACTTTTTTGCTACTTATGTTCTATTTCTTAGCTGTACTACACATACAATTCATTATCTCATAAGTTTATTTTCACTTCAGGTTTGCTTTAAACAAAAATAAAATACATTTCTTTGTTAGATACTCTTCTTCTTGTTGAGAATATTTTTGCTCCATGCTCTTATGTAGTTCTTCTTATTGTCTTTTTTTCTGAAAGGTCTCAGACTGTTACATGAGTGAGTACATCCCATAATGACTGAGCTGCAACAACAGAGATATGACCCTGTTCCCTATGTGCGTAATATTACCCTGTGCATTTTAGGGATTTGTGAGGGAGAGATCAAAGTTTATTTATGTTTAGCATGACTTCCAGTAACAAAGCCCCTTTCTCAGGCTTTTTGACCATGTGACCCTGACTAGGAACGCAATCGTCTCTACATCTCTGCACCACTCCACAGTCTGTATAAAACATTAAATGTGCCTTACTACATAATGAGGAAGATCTCCATTCGTTGAGGTCTCGGGTCTGAGGCATGTCTTGCCAAGCAAAAAGCATGTCTCCACAGCTCTTGGCTGAACAAACAAGTGGTGTTATAGAACGCTTATTGTCAATTTCATATATGATTGGCACATCCTCCTGGTGCAGAACCTAAATCATATTTTTATAATTAACGTGGACCTGAACTTTCACAAAGCACAGAAGGAAAACACAGAGAAATGCACCCTGTATACAGGGCCAGATTTACCATAAGGCACTGTAGACACGTGCCTACAGACGCCTGATGATGGAGAGGTAGTTCACTCTGCTCCTCAAGTGCCTCCCCCTCCCTCCTTCCCTATGCAGAGTCCTGAGTGGAGTGTAAATGAGCTACCAGGGGCGTAACAATAGACCCTGCAAGGGATGCCTCCGCAGGGGGGCCCAGAAGCCTCAGGGGGCCCCGTGGGGGAAAAAGTTTGAGAGACTGACAAGCAACTAAGGGCATGGAGAGAAACTGTATTCTACTCTCATACCATTGTTATGTTAACTGCATGTGTCCACTACACAGATAAGGAATCATACACACTTTGGAATTTGTACACTGTCCCTAGGGTTCGTAAAAAACATCTGTCTCACACTGCAGCAGTTCTGATGACTTCATGTACAACATTACAAACAAAGGAGTCACAGTTGGAAAAAAAGTTGTAGATTGTCCCTCAGAAGAGATTCCGAGATTCTTATCACACACACACACTCTAGTGACCTTAACCACTTCCCGACTGCCGCATGTACAAATGGCGGCCGGTAAGTGAATCCCGCAAGGACCGCCGCATATACAATTGGTGGCGGTCCTTGTACGGGCATGGGCGGAGCGATCGCGTCATTCGTGATGCGATCCTCCGCCGGGGACTGGCTCCGCCCACCTGGCGCTGTAACCCGCCGGCCGTTCGAAAGCGCCGGCGGGTTACTAGCACCCGGATCGCCGCATACAAAGTGTATAATACACTTTGTAATGTATACAAAGTGTATTATACAGGCTGCCTCCTGTCCTGGTGGTCCCAGTGTCAGAGGGACCACCAGGGCAGGCTGCAGCCACCCTAGACTGCACCCAAGTACACTGATTTCCCCCCCCCCTGCCCCCTGATCGCCCACAGCACCCCTCAGACCCCCCCCCTGCCCACCCCCCAGACCACTGTTTGCACCCAATTACCCCCCTAATCACCCATCAATCACTCCCTGTCACTATCTGTAAACGCTATTTTTTTTAATGCCCTAAACTGCCCCCTGCTCCCTCCTGATCACCCCCCACCCCTCAGATTCTCCCCAGACCCCCCTGTGTACTGTATGCATCTATCCCCCTGATCACCTGTCAATCAGCTGTCAATCACCCATCAATCACCCCCTGTCACTGCCACCCATCAATCAGCCCCTAACCTGCCCCTTGCGGGCAATCTGATCACCCACCCACACCAATAGATCGCCCGCAGATCTGACGTCAGATCACCTCCCAAGTGCAGTGTTTACATCTGTTCTCTACCCTAAACACCCACTAATTACCCATCAATCACCCATCAATCACCCCCTATCACCACCTGTCACTGTTACCCATGAGATCAGACCCTAATCTGCCCCTTGCGGGCACCCAATCACCCGCCTACACGCTCAGATTGCCCTCAGACCCCCCCTTATCAATTCGCCAGTGCAATATTTACATCTGTTCTTCCCTGTAATAACCCACTGATCACCTGTCAATCACCTGTCAATCACCCATCAATCACCCCCTGTCACTGCCACCCATCAATCACCCCCTGTCACTGCCACCCATCAATCAGCCCCTAACCTGCCCCTTGCGGGCAATCTGATCACCCTCCCCCACCAATAGATCGCCCGAAGATCCGACGTCAGATCACCTCCCAAGTGCATTGTTTACATCTGTTCTCTACCCTAAACACCCACTAATTACCCATCAATCACCCCCTATCACCACCTGTCTCTGTTACCCATCAGATCAGACCCTAATCTGCCCCTTGCGGGCACCCAATCACCCGCCTACACGCTCAGATTGCCTTCAGACCCCCCCTTATCGATTCGCCAGTGCAATATTTACATCTGTTCTTCCCTGTAATAACCCACTGATAACCTGTCAATCACCCATCAATCACCCCCTGTCACTGCTACCCATCAATCACCCCCTGTCACTGCCACCCATCAATCAGCCCCTAACCTGCCCCTTGCGGGCAATCTGATCACCCACCCACACCAATAGATCACCCGCAGATCTGATGTCAGATCACCTCCCAAGTGCAGTGTTTACATCTGTTCTCTACCCTAAACACCCACTAATTACACATCATCAATCACCCCCTATCACCACCTGTCACTGTTACCCATCAGATCAGACCCTAATCTGCGCCTTGCGGGCACCCAATCACCCGCCTACACGCTCAGATTGCCCTCAGACCCCCCCTTATCAATTCGCCAGTGCAATATTTACATCTGTTCTTCCCTGTAATAACCCACTGATCACCTGTCAATCACCCATCAATCACCCCCTGTCACTGCCACCCATCAATCACCCCCTGTTACTGCCACCCATCAATCAGCCCCTAACCTGCCCCTTGCGGGCAATCTGATCACCCACCCACACCAATAGATCGCCCGCAGATCCGACGTCAGATCACCTCCCAAGTGCATTGTTTACATCTGTTCTCTACCCTAAACACCCACTAATTACCCATCAATCACCCCCTGTTACTGCTACCCATCAGATTAGACCCCTATCTGCCCCTAGGGCACTCAATCACCCACCCACACCCTCAGAATGCCCTCAGACCCCAGCCCTGATCACCCCGACAGTGCATTTCTTGCATCTATTCCCCCCTCTAATCACACCTTGAGACACCCATCAATCACCTCCTGTCACCCCCTAGCACACCTACCCATCAGATCAGGCCCTAATTTGCCCTGTGTGGGCTCCTGATCACTCGGCCAAACCCTCAGATCCCCCTCAGACCCCTTCCGATCACCTCCCCAGTGCATTGATTGCATCTATTTTCCCCTCTAACCACCCCTGAGACACCCATCAATCACCTCCTGTCACCCCCCTAGCATTTCTATCCATCAGATCAGGCCCAATACAACCTGTCATCTAAAAGGCCATCCTGCTTATGACCGGTTCCACAAAATTCGCCCCCTCATAGACCACCTGTCATTAAAATTTGCAGATGCTTATACCCCTGAACAGTCATTTTGAGACATTTGGTTTCCAGACTACTCACGGTTTTGGGCCCGTAAAATGCCAGGGCGGTATAGGAACCCCACAAGTGACCCCATTTTAGAAAAAAGACACCCCCAAGGTATTCTGTTAGGTGTATGACGAGTTCATAGAAGATTTTATTTTTTGTCAAAAGTTAGCGGAAATTGATTTTTATTGTTTTTTTTTCACAAAGTGTCATTTTTCACTAACTTGTGACAAAAAATAAAATCTTCTATGAACTCGCCATACACCTAACGGAATACCTTGGGGTGTCTTCTTTCTAAAATGGGGTCACTTGTGGGGTTCCTATACTGCCCTGGCATTTTAGGGGCCCTAAACTGTGAGGAGTAGTCTAGAAAACAAATGCCTCAAAATGACTTGTGAATAGGACGTTGGGCCCCTTAGCGTACCTAGGCTGCAAAAAAGTGTCACACATGTGGTACCGCCGTACTCAGGAGAGGTAGTATAATGTGTTTTGGGGTGTATTTTTACACATACCCATGCTGGGTGGGAGAAATCTCTCTGTAAATGGACAATTGTGTGTAAAAAAAAAATCAAACAATTGTCATTTACAGAGATATTTCTCCCACCCAGCATGGGTATGTGTAAAAATACACCCCAAAACACATTGTACTACTTCTCCTGAGTACGGCGGTACCACATGTGTGGCACTTTGTTACACCCTAAGTACGCTAAGGGGCCCAAAGTCCAATGAGTACCTTTAGGATTTCACAGGTCATTTTGCGACATTTGGTTTCAAGAAGACTACTCTTCACGGTTTAGGGCCCCTAAAATGCCAGGGCAGTATAGGAACCCCACAAATGACCCCATTCTAGAAAGAAGACACCCAAAGGTATTCCGTTAGGAGTATGGTGAGTTCATAGAAGATTTTATTTTTTGTCACAAGTTAGCGGAAAATGACACTTTGTGAAAAAAAAAAACAATTAAAATCAATTTCCGCTAACTTGTGACAAAAAATAAAATCTTCTATGAACTCACCATACTCTTAACGGAATACCTTGGGGTGTCTTCTTTCTAAAATGGGGTCATTAGTGGGGTTCCTATACTGCCCTGGCATTTTAGGGGCCCTAAACCGTGAGGAGTAGTCTTGAAACAAAAATGACCTGTGAAATCCTAAAGGTACGCATTGGACTTTGGGCCCCTTAGCGCAGTTAGGGTGCAAAAAAGTGCCACACATGTGGTATCGCTGTACTCAGGAGAAGTAGTATAATTGGTTTTGGGGTGTATTTTTACACATACCCATGCTGAGTGGGAGAAATCTCTCTGTAAATGGACAATTGTGTGTAAAAAAAAAATCAAACAATTGTCATTTACAGAGATATTTCTCCCACCCAGCATGGCTATGTGTAAAAATACACCCCAAAACACATTATACTACTTCTCTTGAGTACGGGGGTACCACATGTGTGGCACTTTTTTACACCCTAAGTGCGCTAAGGGGCCCAAAGTCCAATGAGTACCTTTAGGATTTCACAGGTCATTTTGCGACATTTGGTTTCAAGACTACTCCTCACGGTTTAGGGCCCCTAAAATGCCAGGGCAGTATAGGAACCCCACAAATGACCCCATTCTAGAAAGAAGATACCCAAAGGTATTCCGTTAGGAGTATGGTGAGTTCATAGAAGATTTTATTTTTTGTCACAAGTTAGCGGAAAATGACACTTTGTGAAAAAAAAACAATTAAAATCAATTTCCGCTAACTTATGACAAAAAATAAAATCTTCTATGAACTCACCATACTCCTAACGGAATACCTTGGGGTGTCTTCTTTCTAAAATGGGGTCATTAGTGGGGTTCCTATATTGCCCTGGCATTTTAGGGGCCCTAAACCGTGAGGAGTAGTCTGGAAACAAAAATGACCTGTGAAATCCTAAAGGTACTCATTGGACTTTGGGCCCCTTAGCGCAGTTAGGCTGCAAAAAAGTGCCACACATGTGGTATCGCCGTACTCAGGAGAAGTAGTATAATGTGTTTTGGGGTGTATTTTTACACATACCCATGCTGAGTGGGAGAAATATCTCTGTAAATGGACAATTGTGTGTAAAAAAAAATCAAACAATTGTCATTTACAGAGATATTTCTCCCACCCAGCATGGGTATGTGTAAAAATACTCCCCAAAAGACATTATACTACTTCTCCTGAGTACGGCAATACCACATGTGTGACACTTTTTTGCAGCCTAACTGCGCTAAGGGGCCCAAAGTCCAATGAGCACCTTTAGGCTTTACAGGGGTGCTTACAATTAGGCACCCCCCAAAATGCCAGGACAGTAAACACACCCCACAAGTGTCTACTTTGAAAAGTAGACACTTCAAGGTATTCAGAGAGGAGCATAGTGAGTCCGTGGCAGATTTCATTTTTTTTTTGTCGCAAGTTAGCAGAAATGGAAACTTTTTTTTTTTCTTTTTTGTCACAAAGTGTCATTTTCCGCTAACTTGTGACAAAAAATAAAATCTTCTATGAACTCACCATGCCTCTCAGTGAATACTTTGGGATGTCTTCTTTCCAAAATGGGGTCATTTGGGGGGTATTTATACTATCCTGGAATTCTAGCCCCTCATGAAACATGACAGGTGGTCAGAAAAGTCATAGATGCTTCAAAATGGGAAAAATCACTTTTTGCACCATAGTTTGTAAACGCTATAACTTTTACCCAAACCAATCAATATAGGCTGAATGGGTTTTTTATATTAAAAACATGTTTGTCCACATTTTTCGTGCTGCATGTATACAGAAATTTTACTTTATTTGAAAAATGTCAGCACAGAAATTTAAAAAAATCATTTTTTTGACAAAATTCATGTCTTTTTTGCTGAATATAATAAAAAGTAAAAATCGCAGCAGCAATCAAATAGCACCAAAAGAAAGTTGTATTAGTGGCAAGAAAAGGAGGTAAAATTCATTTAGGTGGTAGGTTGTATGAGCGAGCAATAAACCGTGAAAGCTGCAGTGGTCTGAATGGAAAAAAAGTGCCTGGTCCTTAAGGGGGGGTAAAGCCCACGGTCCTCAAGTGGTTAAGGTGTCTGATTACTGGACACAGTGGAATGGGAAAGATTGATGTCTGACTGTTGCTGCCTCATTGAGAGCTTGTTGTCCCAGATCCTGTAATAACAGTATCAAACAGTGATATTCTGAATGCTTTGCCAAAGTTACAGTGAATATATCTTATGTTCAGCATGTCATCGTTGTTCCTCCATATAGCATGTAGTAAAATAATACGGCTGTGTGTGTGTGTATGTGTATGTATGTACTGGGAACAGAGCTGCGACAAGGCTGGAGGAAGCTCCAGGTAAGTAGATCTGGGGGTAGCATAGAATGCCTGACATTTCCTTTAAAGAGACACTGAAGTGAAAAAAAAAATGATATAGTGAATTGGTTGTGTACTATGAATAATTACTAGAAGATTAGCAGCAAAGAAAATATTGTCATACGTTTATTTTCAGGTATATAGTGTTTTTTCTAACATTGCATCATTCTATAATATGTGCAGATTACACAACACTCAGCATTCAAAATGAGTCTTTCAGAGCAGTCTGTGAAGTAATGACCTCTCCTCTAGCAGAGAAAAAGTAAACAGTTATCTTACAGTTGAGATAATAAAAGTCAGATAACAGCCCTCTCCATGACTAAGGGCTGGTTCAGACGGACGTTTGGAGGCGTTGCGTTTGCTGGCGTCGCGTTCAGCAGCGTTCGTGTGCGTTTGGATGCGGTCGCGTTTTTTCTTCCCCTAGGGGGACATTAGCCGTCGCGGTTAACCTCCCCTGGAAGCTACATGTAGCTTCCAGGGGCTCCTTGAACGCCAGAGAAAATCGGGACCCAAACGCCGCGTTTGTGTAAACGCGCTTGAAAGCTTGGTACAAACGCTCCCATTCACTTAAATGGGAGCGTTTAACACCAAGCCCTGAACGCTGGCTGTAAACGCTCTGCAAACGTCCGTCTGAACCAGCCCTAACTTAGTCGGAGAGCTTAATGGCTTGTTTGCATAGAGATAGCAACTGGAGTTTCTCAACTCTTCCTGTACTGGAAACAATTAAGGTGGCCATACACTGGTCGATTTGCCATCAGATTCGACCAACAGATAGATCCCTCTCTGATCGAATCTGATCAGAGAGGGATCGTATGGCCACCTTTACTGCAAACAGATTGTGAACCGATTTCAGCCTGAAACCGTTCACAATCTGTTGTGGTGGTGCTGCTGCTGCTGCCGCCCCCGCCCGCCCGCATACATTACCTGCTCCGCCGGCGCGACTCCAGTCCCCCGGTCACCGCTGCTCTGTCTGCGCTCTGGTCTCCAGGTCCGGCATAACTCACTTCTTCTAGCCCGGCAGGAAGTTTAAACAGTAGAGCGCCCTCTACTGTTTAAACTTCCTGCCGGGCTAGAAGAAGTGAGGCATGCCGGACCTGGAGACCAGAGCGCAGACAGAGCAGCGGTGACCGGGAGACTGGAGTCGCGCCGGCGGAGCAGGTAATGTATGCGGGCTCTATTGCGCCGGTCGTCGGGCACTCGAACGCCGCTAGCGATGCGCTCTTTACCCGCGGGCGATCGACGGTTATTTTCCGCACGGCGCGATCGACGGGATCGGACGAAATGGATCGAAATTCGGCGTGTAGCGTGAACGATTGGCAGCAGATTCGATCCCAGTGATCGAATCTGCTGTCGAAACGGGCGCAGATCGGGCCAGTGTATGGCCAGCTTTAGACTGATGTATCTGATCTTAATGTTTTATTTCTTAGCTGTACTACACATACAAATCATAATATCATAATTTTTTTTCGCTTCAGTGTCTCTTTAAGGCTAAAGGTGGCCATACATGGTACAATTTTTCATTTTTTTTTTCGATTAGATAATTTAGTTCGATTATTCCGTTTATCCGTTACAGGATAATCTTTCAAATTTCTTGATCGAAAAAAAATATTTTCAACTTTCATTTGATTCCATCATTTAGATCGAATAAATGGGATAATCAAACATTTTTATTGTACCGTGTGTGGCCACCATAAGTGTTTTTCTCTGCATGGGGAAAACACATTGGTCCCCACTTTTCCTGTGCAGAAAGCGAGGGGGGTGGGGGGGCCCTTCCAAAGTTTCACAGGGGGGCCCAGTGATGTCTAGTTACGCCCCTGCACATGTCTATCTCATCATGTCACATGTCACTTAACCTCTAGTGACTGTGTGATGCCGAGGGGCATGGTCGCGGCGGCAGCCCTAGGACCGCCTAACACTGATCGACGTAAGGTCCTGTGGGCCTGTTTTGCAGGAGATCGCATGCGCTGATGCGCACGCATCCCTGCTTGAATGACGGAGCTCCGCTCTGGCCGGCATCCCCGCTTGCTCTGACGTTAGTGCCGGGTCCCGGGTTGATGACGTCATCAAGTCGCGAGTCGTAACTTAGCATCAGTATGAGCGGAGGGGTCCACAGCAGCTCATCACTGGAGCCTGGGAGGTGAGTTAAGGCTGCTGGCTAAAGAGGGGACATCTGGCTATGGGGGGGGACACAGCCCAGCAAGCCCCGGCAGGGATCCGGCTGCTTGCCCCCCCCCCCCCCCAAACATGCCCCCCATGCAAAATGCCTGGTCCTTAAGGGGGGTTAGGCAGCCGGTCTCGAAAGGGTTAAACAAAGCCTAAATATTATTCAGGATACCTATTTTTATGTTAATTACCTGGTTTCAGCATCAACGTTTGTTACAAATATATATTGCTGCATATCAGTATGTAACCTCAACCTTGCTGTGATGTTTAGCCTAGTGACGTCATGCAGTCTTCTGCCCCAGGGCACTCTGGGAAATCAGCTGATGTTATTTATTACTCACTACACAGAAGAGGAAAAAATGCAGTGACTCACCTCAGCAGCTTCACTGATAAATGTAATAATGCAAATCAGGGTTTAATCATTAATCAGAAGCAGAATAGTTTTTTATTCACCAAGCACGTGTCGGAATAGTTTTTGGCACATACAGGAAGCACACAGAGCACAATGTAAGCAGAAGATAAAGATTAACAGAACATCACAACAGTAAAAACACTAATTAACAGTAGCAGCGGCAATGGCTGCTTTATATACAGTAAATTCCACTTCACATTTTCTATAAATGTTAGGTTTTTGTTGATTGAAATAATCATTCATGATCGCGTGTCTCAGGTCAAAATCTAGTGTGTGTACAGGTGAACTCCCTGACATTGCTGTGCACTGGGGCCCACCTGTACTGCCCTTTTGGTGCTGCATGTGGAGTGGGGGCTCTGACGCAGTGGCAGAGCCCGGGGCCCCTGCTTCTTATGTACACCAGTGTGTTTTGTTATTTAAACTCTTACTTACGCAGCTCCTAGGGACAGTCCGTATAAATGAAGGAGAATAGAAACTGGCACTAGGTGAAAATCAGAGGTAGATTGGCTCCACTACCGGAGTGTAACCCAAAGCTACGTGCACTTCAATGAGGATAACTTGTATACAAAACAGAAGAAAAAGCTTAGGCACTGTAACTTGCAAAAAAGGGTTACCTTTACTCAACGGTATTCAGACAGCGGGATTGCGGTGGGGGTGACAAGCAGGGCCGGGCCGAGGCATAGGCTGGAGAGGCTCCAGCCTCAGGGCGCAGTGTAGGAGGGGGCGCAGAATTCATACAGCTGTCATTCCTAATTGTGTTTGAAGCAGAAAGAAATAAGAAAAGGGGATACATGGCAGTGACTGCAAGCCAGAAAACTAGATATTAAGGTGTTGGGGAGGTTGTGGGCCCTGTGGCGCCTCTTAGTCTTATAGCAATCAGTGTGTAACGGCTGGGGAGGCAGGGATGGAGGGGCGCACTTTGGTGTCTCAGCCTTGGGTGCTGGAGGACCTTGTCCCGGCTCTGGTGACAAGGCCTGACAGCTGTTTCGCTTAAGAATAAGCTTCCTCAGAGGCCAGTGGTACATACCACTGGCCTCTGAGGAAGCTTATTCTTAAGCGAAACAGCTGTCAGGCCTTGTCACCCCCACCGCAATCCCGCTGTCTGAATACCGTTGAGTAAAGGTAACCTTTTTTTGCAAGTTACAGTGCCTAAGCTTTTTCTTCTGTTTTGTATACAAGCTCCTAGGGACAGGTCAGTGTAGGGAGGGGGGCCTCAGAGAGGGATACCTACACGTGGTGCCCCCTGCTGGTCACACGATCTCTGATTGTGTGCGACTGAGATCTCTCTTCTGTCTATAGCTGCCCGTTTCAGCTCTTGCTGGATTTGGTACTGCAGATACAGGAGCATGTACTTGCATATTTTTATTGGCTGACTGGCTGTCTGTGGACCAATCTGGCCACATTGGCTTGCTCTCATGTGATCCTTCTTGTTGTGCTAGCAAAAACTCGGTATACAGAGGCGCCAGAGTAGAGTAAAACGTTTTAAAAACCGCTTAAAAGGAGAGGGGGATGTTAAGGTGGACTCACCTCCCTCTTACAAAAAAAGAAAACTCACTTGAGTCTCAATAAAATAGAATTGTCAAGTAATTTATTCAACTCCACAAATGCAACGCGTTTCGCGGGCGTGACCCCGCTTCCTCAGGCAAAAATGGGAGCACAACTCAGTGGGTCAAGCAATAAGTTTGAGCGCCTCTGTTGAACGTTTGAGCGTTGCATTTGTGGAGTTGAATAAATTACTTGACAATTCTATTTTATTGAGACTCAAGTGAGTTTTCTTTTTTTGTAAGAGGGAGGTGAGTCCACCTTAACATCCCCCTCTCCTTTTAAGCGGTTTTTAAAACGTTTTACTCTACTCTGGCGCCTCTGTATACCGAGTTTTTGCTGATCTTCTAGTCCACCCTGGGTGGAGGGGTGCATCCCCATCTACTATCTACAGAGAGCGACTTCTTAACCTGAGTGGGGTCAGGTCCTAATGCTCCCCACCTGCATTTAAAGTGGTTGCCTATTGGTAACCCGTGTTTGTGAGTATATATATATACATAAAATTGTATTGAACTCTTCATTTTACCTGACAATACTGCACCATATTGGGCTCTCGATTCTCTTCTTGTTTTTAAGCATTCTTGTTGTGCTAGAACAGGTTGTTTGCCATATAACAGAGTGGCTTGTTTGTACTCCAATCATTCCCATCCTGTCACCCAAAATTATCACTAACAATTATTTTGAGTGACAATTATTACAAGTGATCGGTACTGCCACCAGGTGGGCAAATTTTCAGTATTGATCCAATGTTGGGAAGCCCAAAATTTCTTCTTTCCTGGAGATTCAAAAAGGCTAAGCAGGTGGTTCGATGCGCGGCACTCAACTCCGTGGGCTGAAAATAGGTGCTGCCATAGCAGTAATGTTAGGCTGCACGGTGCGTGTAAGGGTAATTTGGATCTCTGGTGGTTGCCGGACCCCGAATTACTCCTCCATCCGAGTTGCTATGACTCCGAGTCGAGTTGCTATGACTCAGATGGGGAAAAGTATTTAACGCCGCCGGGGATTTGAGCGACAGCAGGGTGAGCTGTGTGATTCGTACACCAAACAGGGACCCTGAGGTGTGTCTTGTATTGGCCTCCTATTTAGGGGTATTCTTGTGGCTGCCCTGCATGAGTGTGCGTTGGTTTTAGCTACATGTAGGCACACTAAGAGCGGGCATGTGCACAGCAGGGGGCACAGGTATCTGCCTAGGAAAATGCCCACAGAGAGATGATGGAAGGGAGAGTAAGGATGGTCCAAAATTCTTCCACAACAAGTTAATAGGAAACAACATCTTACTACATCCATTGGAAATATTGTTCCATAAATTTGGGTCTAATAGGACAATCAGGAAAAAAGGGTGCAAGAACCCTTACAGAAAAAAGGGCGCCACTATTGGTGCTTAATTTAAAAGCTGTGATTTGCAGAAAAGAAGGGAAGTTTGGACGCACAGTGGCACCTGCTATCGCGCCTATCTCTACCGTTATAAAATTAAGAATTGGCGATACCTACCTAAACTTCTCTATTTCTTTAGCATGTCCTTTATCTGGGGTCGCAAAGGACCTAGAGTAAAAAAAAGCAACCATGTTCGCCCACAGATTAGACAGGGGCCTAAGTGTACCATGTATTCTTTCTTACTACCAAGCAGCTTCCATCTGCCAGCTGACATGCCTCTTCCAGCACCAAGACACCCCCCTCTGGGTTTTCTTAGAAATCCCTGATAGTGCACCCATGCTTCCCAGCACTCCGCTCTGGCTCCCCCTGCAAACTGAGACCCCCACAATAAGTCCTCTCCTGCTACATAATCTACAAGTGTGGGATACAATACGCTATTCAGCTAACTTGCAGTCACCTCACTTGCCTCTACTACCCTTAACCGGTAATCCGCTTTTTACGCCGGGCTTAGATACCCCCAGAGCCTTCTCTTGGTGGACCGCCCGTAATTTAACACACGTTGTGAGAAAAACAAAAAAAGAAGCGCTCCAATAGTGCAATCAAGTTTTTAATGAAGTACGCAATAAAAGATTTTGCACTTACATCCAAGTTTCTTTTCAGTCAGCGTGTAGTTGGCCTGCTCACGATCAATCCCCTCTGCCAAGGTCTGGTCAGGACCCGGGGGCACCACGATTTTGATATGCGTTCAGCGGTGTAGCATGTGGGGAGAGGAGGCATGACCGCACTACATCAGTGCCTCTACGTCACTACTGGTTTCGGCGTGTACCACGCCTTCATCAGGTGACGTAGAGACTGGGGTGTGCCAATTTTGTAAGCTGGCCGCATGACGCGGCTGAGCTCTGCCAGAGGGCTGGGAGTGGGCATATGGGTGCAGTAATTATGCACGGACAGATTGGCAGTAGAGCTTGCTGCATAAAGTGGCTGGGCTCTGCCTATGGGCGGGAAGAGGCGTGTCTGTGCAAAAGTTATGCATGGTGAGTAGGAAATCTCGTGAGGGACCTCATACAATGCCTTTATGTATGAGATCCCTCACGAGATTTCCTATTCAGTCAGAATTTTACCGCTTTCTCCAAATTAGACACTGGATTAATACTCTCCTTAAAGAGAACCTGTACTGAGTAAAAATATTTAAAATAAACACATGAGGTAACTTTAAATGAACATTGCATAGTTACATTGCCATTAGTTCCTCATAGAAGCTCACCATTTTCTTCTGACAATAATCCCTTCCAGTGCTGACAATATTTTGTCAGATCTGAAATATATCAGTTGCTGTCAGTAAAATATCAGTTGCTGTCAGTTATAGCTGAGAGGAAAACTGATGTACCAGGTAATGTCCAAGTTTCCCTATGGCTCAAGTGGGCGACGTTACAGTTTAACTGTGTGCTGACCAGAAAGCTGTTATGGGTAATGGCTATTTTCAAAATGGAGGACGGAAAATTCCCTTGATCACAGTGAACAAACAGGACGCGGGACAGGAGAAATACACTGAGGAGTAGACTACATGGAAGGTAAGTATGACTTGTGTATGCGTATTTTGACTTTTAATTTTCAGTTCAGGTTTTCTTTAAGGACAGATCTCCTCCCTGTGACTCCACCCCGTTCGAAAGCATCTGTCTCCGCCGCCCCGGCTCTCGAGGCCTTATTTCCACACTCTATTCCTTCCTCACACCTCCAAAACAACCGATCCAACACGCCTATGCCACTAAATGGGAATCTGATCTTGGGGAAACTAAAGACAGGGAGGATTGGTTAGACATTTGGAGCAGAATAACTTGCTGTTCCAACAATTTACATACCGTTGAAGCAGCTTACAAACTTATGACCAGATGGTATCTGGTCCCGGACAGAATAGCTAAGGTCTTCCCCTCAGCTAAACCCTTTTGCTTTAGAGGTTGCAGAATCAAGGGAAGTATGCTCTACACCTGGTGGTCTTGCCCTCGACTCGACTCCTCAGATTTTGGAGTCAGGTCTATAAACTACTAGCAGCTTTATTTCATAAATCAATCCCTAAAAAACCCTAGCAAGCTCTCCTTCACGAGAAAATCGATACTTTTAATAACCACCAAAATAAGTTGGCTTCCCTGTTTTTCTCCGCAGCTACTATGTCCATTGCCAAAAACTGGAAAAAGCCCTCAGTAAATTTTGAGGAAGTTAAAACACGAATGAACAACTACATGATAAGCTGACTAGCATCTTGTGTGATACCCACAAACAAATTTGAAAGGATCTGGGACCCCTGGATACAGTTAGAACATCCCACCATGGAGGACACTCTAATTACCAGGCTGTGAGATGGATCCTGCTTCTCTTTTCTCTCATCTCCTTTCTTCTTCCTCCTTCTTCTATTACCTCTCTCACCTTCTCTGATCTTCTAACTTCTCCTCACTCTTATCTCCTTCTACTCTCACCCCTCCCCCACCCCATCACATTAGCAGGGGCTTCACACACTTTATAGTGCGGACCCTGGCCTCAAGTTGTTAATCTTGGCCAACTACCAGTATCCTGGCCAAATCCTACACTATCCCCTAACCAATTTCAAGGCATGCTCCAGATAGCTGGTTTTATACATCTGGATCACACTTGAGACTACCATCAGATATTTCGGGCTTGATTCACAAAGCGGTGATAACTCAGTTATCACGCCTAAAAGACTTTAGGCGTGATAAGCGGTGCAAAGCTGAGTTATCACCGATTTGTGCTGCTCTTCGCGCGAAGCTCCCGCGCGCAAAGTTTTGCGCGCGTAGCGCACCGCGCTGCGCGCGCAAAGTCCCATAGGGCTCAATGGACGCTGCGCGCGAAGCAGGGCACACTGCGCGCGCAGCGCGGTGCGCTACGCGCGCAAAACTTTGCGCGCGGGAGATCGCGCGAGTTTCTTCTTATCACTCCTAAACTGAGTTTAGGCGTGATAAAGGGCTTTTCACAGGCGTGCAAACACTTTGCACCGCTTTGTGAATCAAGCCCTTCCTCTCCTTCAACCCCCAACCCAGTTTTGTCCTGGTTTACCCTATATTATTTTTCTTTATTTTACCCCTCCCCCCATGTTCATATATGGATATGGTAACTCCCACACGACCGTCAAATTGAAATACTGACTACTCTTTTTTTTCTTTTCTCACCCAATGCATTGTATACCCAGTTCTGGTTCTCTAGATCAGTGTTTCCCAACCAGTGTGCCGCGGCACACTAGTGTGCCGCGGCATGTTGCCCGGTGTGCCGTACAGGTCTGGCCTCTCGCCAGACCTGTACCTACTTTAGGGTGCAGGAGGAGGGAAGTAGCGCTAGAAGGAGGGGCAGTGGAGGCAGCGGTGGGGAAGGGGGAAATATCCCCCCCCCCCTCCCTCACCTGGGACCCCTCCTTCTGCCTCTCTCCCCCTCCGTTTAGCGGTGGCAAGTGCGGCTCGGCGGCGGGGAGGCATACGGAGAATTACTCACCACTTCCGCGTTCCAAGCGCCGGCAACGTCAAGTCGTCACACATCTCCGCCTTCAATGCCGCCCACTGTTCTTCCTGATTAGCGGAAGCACAGTGGGCGGTATTGAAGGCGGAGATGTGTGACGACATGACGTTGCCGGCGCTTGGAACGCAGAAGTGGTGAGTAATTCTCCGTATGCCTCCCCGCCGCTGAGCCGCACTTGCCACCGCTAAACGGAGGGGGAGAGAGGCAGAAGGAGGGGTCCCAGGTGAGGGAGGGGGGGGGGATATTTCCCCCCTCCCCACCGCTGCCTCCACTGCCCCTCCTTCTAGCACTGCTTCCCCCCCTCCTGGGCATCTATACTGGGGGGAACTGTACTAGCTATACTGGGGGCAACTAAACTAGCTATACTGGGGGCAACGAAACTAGCTATACTGGGGGCAACGAAACTACCTACACTGGGGGCAACTAAACTAGCTATACTGGGGGCAACTATACTAGCTATACTGGGCACTATACTGGGGCACTACCTACCTATACTGGGCACTATGCTAGCTATACTGGGCACTATGCTAGCTATACTGGGCACTATACTAGCTATACTGGGCACTTTACTGGCTATACTGGGGCACTACCTATCCATACTGGGACTATACTAGCTATACTGGGGCACTATACTGGGGTAACTATACTAACCATACTGGGGCAACTAAACTCCCTATACTGGGGCAACTATGCTAGCTATGCAGCCGCCCCCCCCCCCCCCCCCATAGCACGGCACTGTCCACTAGGTCGCGCAAACACCCGCGCCGCCGCCCCCCCCCCCCCCCGCCGCCGTTCCCCGTAGAAAAATATGGTCAGAAAGTGTTCCCCGGCCCCGAAAAGGTTGGGAACCACTGCTCTAGATGATTGAGAATATCATATTCAGGCCTCTTGCACACTGCAAGCAAATCAGATTCAGATTCAGATTTTTAATCTGTTTTTACATCCGATTCCGATTCAGATTTTTAATCTTAACTGCATGCTGCGTTTTTTGATCCGTTTTTCTGTTGAATGTATTCAAGGAAAATCGGAAACGGAATCGGAATCGGAATCGGAAAACGGATTTGCAGTGTGCAGGGAGCCTCAAACAATGTTACCTTGTTGTCTTGTTTACTTATGCATTTGTTACTACAGCCCTATGATTGTTACCTTAATATGAAAAATGTTCAATAAAAACTTTTGAAAACTAAATTAGCGATTTGCGGCAAAGAAGGTAAATTTCGGCACCCGATAGAATCGTGGGTGCTGGGGCATGTGGATATGCAAATTGTGGCATTGCATATGCCTCGGCAACCGCAATTCTATCAGGTGCCTCTGAGCGTTGAAATTTTATACTTAACCTATTTTGGTTCCTGGACGTAGTTTCTACGTCCAGGAACCATGCGCGCTACCGCGTGCTCCCGCGGCCGATCGCGCGCGTGCACGCGCACTCCCGGCCGCGGATTCGGTAGCCACGGAATCAATGTATCGGGCTATGGTGCCCAATCACTGATTCCTCTCCCCCGCTGAAAAAGCGACAGCTTCTCTCGGAAGCTGTGCTTTTTCTGGCTGTTCCCTCCCCGATGCGTCACTCTAAGCGTGTGCTACGCTTAGAGTGACGTCATGTAAACAAACTCATGGCCGCCATCTTGTGGCCAAAAAGTAATACTACACCTGAAAGAAAAAAAAATTAAAATTAACACACATTTACATTATAAATCTATTGTTTACCTCCCACCCTCCCAAAACTACCCAAATAAAATGTTTACTATAAAAAAAACCATTACAATAAAAAAAAACCATGTAAATATTTACCTAAGGGTCTAAACTTTTTAAATATTAATGTAAAGATGAAATATTCTATATTTTTTTTTATTTTAAACTTGTAAATAGTGATAGATGCAAAATGGAAAAAATGCACCTTTATTTCCAAATAAATAAATAAATAAAATATTGTCGCCATACATTGTGATAGGGACATAATTTTAACGGTGTAATAACCGGGACATATGGGCAAATACAATACGTGAGTTTTAATTATGGAGGCATGTATTATTTTAAAACTATAATGGCTGAAAACTGAGAAATAATGAATTTTTCCATTTTTTTCTTATTCTTCCTGTTAAAATGCATTTACAGTAAAGTGGCTCTTAGCAAAATGTACCCCCCAAAGAAAGCCTAATTGGTGGCGGAAAAAACAAGATATAGATCAGTGCATTGTGATAAGTAGTGATAAAGTTATAGGCTAGTGAATGGGAGGTGAACGTTTCTCACGTGAAAACGACGGAACGCGAATGGGTTAAATACTTTATTTGCCTCAAATTTCAGATTTGCTGTGGCGACATAGGGTGCCCAAATTTGCTTTCTTTGCCACAAATAACCGTTCTGTGGTGGGGGGGAGAGGGTTAAGGTTTGGATAAGATGGGGTTAGAGAGTTAGGTGCCACCAGGGCGGTTAGGATTAGGCATCGGCAGTGGAGGGTTCTGTGTCACAGTAGGGTAAGGTTTAGTCATAGTAAACTATTGGTAAAAATTACCAATATTTTACTGTCGGAATCCAGTAGTAGAATATTGCTAACTGCTAGCAATATTCTACTAGCGGCAATTCCCTGCGCCTTTTTTTGCAAGCGCCTTTTTTCGGATCCAACTTGTGGGAGAGTTTTGTTTCTTGAAAGTGGTTAAGCTGCAGTGACCTGGCCCCCTGCCCATGTGTGGATGATTTATTCATAGTGAAAACAGGATAATATATATGAATAAATAATGATAATAATGTATGACCAATCCTCATCAGGGGTAAGAACAGAGGACTCTAGCAGGCTGTGGTATGCTGTGACCAGTCCAGCCATGTGATTGTGTGATGACAAGATCACATGTGACCCAGCCCTGGAGCGTATCTTCCATTGCAAGGAAAGTGGGTAAAACTGCCAGTTCATGTTTTTTGATTTTTTGCAATCTCACCACCCCAAGCTTATATCAAAACCCTGAGTCCAACCAAAACATGTTGTTTCATTTTCTTTGGTACAGATCAGGAAAGGTTTAGAACCTCTGATAGGGCTTTTTTTATTGCTGTCTTTATCTGAGTTGAACATTATCTTCACTTCTTATCCTGATAAGCCTGCTCAAGGCAAGGCACATACTGGCAACACTCCCTAAAGGTGGGCACTGGGCATACATCTATGGATTTGGTGCTCGATCGACCATCCGATAATTATTATTGAATCAGATAAAAAAATCAGTGCAACCAAAAGCATGCCCAATTGACATATTGACCATTTTTGGCCCTAATTTGATTGAAGGTATGGATCAGACATGCTTTAAGGTGTCAAGTCAACATGCTCAAACAGCGAATATGGCGGAATCCCCCGGCCGCTGTCCCCTCTAGCGTACATGCAACCAACCGCCAGCAACCACATGGTGCACTGGTAGTATGCGCCAGCAACAATATGGGGCGCTGGCAACCACATGGGGCCAACCCTGGAAGAGGAGTCCGGACATAGCGGTGGGTGGCGGAGACCAGTTACATAGCTAGAGATCATGGGGCCCCATAGCAAAACGTTCATGGGGCCCTTAGAAGTAGACACTCTTAAGTAATGTCACCTGCCTCTACCTTATTGATATGAGTTAATTGGGCAATTTACATTTTCATGCAATCAACACTGCTCATAGTTCATGGGCACTGAGACAAAGTTTGAGGGTGGAGGAACACAAGAAAGTTCATGGTGAATACATTAAGTACCACCTGGGCCCCCTATGCTCTAGGGCCCCATAGCAGATGCTGTGGCTGCTATAGCTATTGCTACGCCCCTGGACATGTGTATGTACAGTACATGGCACACAAAGAAATATGCTGAGATGCTTTTCTTCATTTTCTGCCAGAAAGAGTTAATATTCAGCTATGCAACTGACAGTCAGGACCCAGTCGGACTACTGATAAGGAATTACAGTCATAAAATACTTTTGTGTATGACCCCGATGTCCCTCATGGTGGATGCCTCAGGAGATGGTCCAGATTTGTAGATGATGTCCTGGTGTACTGGTCTGGGACGCGTGATGCCTTAGAAGAGTTTATGATCTATCTTAACTCAGGAAAGGAGAATATGCAATTCACTTATGAGTATAGTGGGGAGAAAGTAGCATATTTAGATTTAGAATTGAGAATAGAAGGGGGTAGGATTATTTCAAAGGGATATAAAAAACCAACAAGTAGTAATTTATTACTGCATAGAGAGAGTTATCACCCAGAACATACGTTTAAGTCCCTCCCCTATGGACAATTTCTAAGACTAAGGCGGAACAATACCCGGAAGGAGGACTTTGTGGATCAAGCAATGGAATTAAAGCACAACCTGGAAAAGAGAGGATATGAACCTAAAAATCTGGACTTGGCGTTGAAACATGCTAGTGAGGTAGAAAGAAGTTATTTGATTGGAGAGAAAAGTAGTCAGGAAAAGAAAAAACAAAAAAGTGTAGAGAGTGATAGATTAACCTTTTCGTTTGAGTATACACCTATGTACAGGGAGATACGACAAAGTATCATGAAAAATTAGAAAATGATACAGAGAGATCCAGTTTTGAAAGAAGTGTATAAGCAACCACCAATGATAACTTTTAAAAGGGCACCAACTTTGAGAGACAAGCTAACATCTAGTGAATTTAAGAGTCCAAAGAAAACTGCTTGGTTGGATCAGGAACAACTAAAAGGCAATTATCGATGTGGCCACTGTTCTCAGTGTCCACATATGAAGCCTGGGAAATATTTAAAAGTGGGACCAGTGGAAAATAAAATAAGAAGTTTTATAACATGCAGGACTAAATATGTAGTCTACATAGTGTGGTGCCCATGTCAGCGTTTCTATATTGGGAGGACGACCCGGGAAGTAAGAGAACGAATACGGGAACATATAAAATCAGTGAAAACTGGAAAAGGATGTACTAGATTAATTGAACACTTCAGAACGGAACATGGAGGGGATACTACTTGTTTGTTGTTTGCAGGCTTGGAACAGGTTCAAGTTCCCCCGAGAGGAGGAGATAGGGAACAAAATTTATTAAGACGAGAAAGTAGATGGCTAATCAATACTAATGCAATGGGGGCATTGGGCCTCAATGACTGTGTCGATATGGCTTGCTTTTTGAATCCCTAACTTTTGTAGAGTATTATGTTGGACTTTCATAATAAGTGGTCTCTTTTTTCCAAAATTCTTGGAGGTTTGTTGCTTTTAATCTAGGGATAGAGTATAGGTCGGTTTATGTGTGAGGCTATGTGGGATGAAGAATCTTTGGGGGTACTAAACCTAATATATTAACCTTCCTGGCGGTATAAGCCGCGCAGGAGGTTTTCCCAGGCCCTGCTGGGCCGATTTGCTTAATTTTTATTTTGCTGAACGCAGCTAGCACTTTGCTAGCTGCGTCAGCACACCGATCGCCGCCGGCCCGCGCTCTATCACCGCTATCCGCTCAGCCGCGCCGGCCCCCACCCCAGACCCCGTGCGCTGCCTGGCCAATCAGTGCCAGGCAGCACTGAGGGGTGGATCGGGACTCCCAAAGACGTCACGACGTTGCTGACGTCATCTCGCCCCGTCGCCATGGCAACGGGGGAAGCCCTCCAGGAAGTCCCGTTCTTTGAACGGGATTTCCTGATCGGAGATCGCCGAAGGCGATCAAAGCGGGCGGTGGGATGCCGCTGAGCAGCGGCTATCATGTAGCGAGCCTTCGGCTCGCTACATGATTTAAAAAAAAATAAAAAAATGCTGCGCTGCCTCCTGGCGGAAACCATTAGACTGCCAGGAGGGTTAAATGTAATACATACCTGACAGTGGATAAAGATATAGAGTTATTTATATGGTTAAGTGACCCAAATCCTAAAACCCTATCCTAACCAAGCCTTACATCTTATCCCTTTTTAGTAGATAATCTCTAAATAATGGTGATTATTTTTAATATGTTAAAAAATAAAGATGTGGTTTTAAAACTTTGATGATATTAGGAGATGCCCTTCCTTTAAAGAGTAACTGTTAGCCAAAAAAATCAAATTTAAATCTCTATTGTAATGTGTTAAATAGTTTGCAAGGGAGCCAAAAAGGCAATGCTGAAGTTAAAAAGCAATCTAATTTTTTTGTTGTCTGAATATCATTCATCCTTTTTCCCAAGCTCCTAAGGGTTTCTGGCCTAAAGGTGCGTACACACGCACTACTGTAATGAGCGACGGGTCCACTCAGTGGATCGTTCAGAAACAGCCTTATCAGTCTGCCTGACAGACTGTACACACGCACTACTGTTGGCAGAATGCCCGCCCAACGGGAGGGTCTGATGGACCCGTCGTTCATTACAGTAGTGCGTTTGTACGCACCTTTAGGCCAGAAACCCACTAGGAGCGATTTCTAATCGCTAGCGATTTGAAAAAGCTCTTGCTAATGCAAGGCTATGGGGGATTTTTATAAAATCACATCGCTCAAGTGGGATCACACCCATAGCAATACATTAGCAAGAGTTTTCAAATTGCAAAACGCTCAGAAAATCGCTCCTAGTGGGTTTCTGGCCTCCAACAAAAAAACATTTCTTTGTTACACCTGATACAAATCATAAACAAAATCAGCACTGTTTCTACTTCCTGATTCATGGAAGCAGACATATTGTTAAGCTGGGAATACACGTTACGTTTTTCGCATTCGATTCTCCGCGCGATCTATTAGCCATTCAATTCTCTGCTCGATTCTCTTATCTTCCACTCGTTTTTCTTATCTTTTTTCCATTTACTTCTATGAGGAATCGAGCGGAACAGAGTCGAACGGAGAATCGGACATGTCGGAATTTTATCATCGACGGCATCTATCGGAACGATTCTCTGCAAAACACTGTAACGTGTATTCCCAGCATTAACCTCATGTGCTTTCAAATTGCCTTATCTGCCATCTCTGCCATAGGGAGAGATCAGATTACACTAACCAGGCTAAACCCTCTAAATACTTACAGGGTGTATTCCTCTATGTATTTCTTCAGTCTTGTGCAAGAGTTCAGGTCCACTTCTACAGGACAACTTAAATGAGAAGTATATGGAGGCTGCCATATTTATTTTCTTTTAAATAATACCAGTTATCTGGCAGCCTTGGTAATCTATTTGGCTGCAGTAGTGACTGAATAACACCAGAAACAAGCATGCAGCTATTGTCAGATCTGATAATTTCAGAAACACCTGATCTGCATACTTGTTCAGGGACTATGGCTAAAAGTATTAGAGGGAGCGGATCAGTAGGATAGCCAGGCAACTGGTATTGCTTAAAGTGAAATAAATATGGTCTCCATATCCCTCTCGCTTCAGTTGTCCTTTAAGTATTACTTTAAATATGTCATTAAGGGTCCGCTTTAAGACCAGTGATGTGGCGAACAGTTCGCCGGGCGAACATCTGTGGGGGGTTTACTACTTCCGGGTCGCTCTGACCCAGGGTAGTACGCCTGCGCTGCCCGGCGGAGCGCGTCCTAGATCGCGCTCCTGTTGCCGGGCACTCTCTGCGCATGAGCGTGACGTCGTTCATGACGTCACGCACATGCGCAGAAAGTGCCCGGCAACAGGAGCAATCCCCCCAGGGATTCAGAGATGTTCGAACCGTTCGCCACATCTCTATTTAAGACATGGCCTCAATTCACTAATCTTATCTCCTGTCTTTAATAACTCTTCTAGAGTTGCATACCTGATATTTAACTCTTTCAGGCAGAGAAATAAAAAAAGGAACACAGCATAGTTTTTTGTGTGCTAAGCACTGTACATACACATGTCTATCTCATAATGTCACATGTCAGTTCGGGTATCCTTTAAGCTCACTAGCAAGCAAGGAAATACTCAGAATACTTTTAAGGGCTGGTGCACACTAAGGACCCTTTCACACTAGAGGGCTTTTTCGGCGTTTTAACGCCACGGCCATAGTTGCCGTTTTCCAAGGTAAAATGAAAGTCCATAGATTTTAATTTTACCTTTCACACTTAATGCTGCGTTTTGAAGCTCTCAGGAGCTTTTTTGGGGCTGACCGCGGCCTTCCTCATTACAATTGATAGTAATGTGTTGCCGTTAAATCGCCTTCAAATCGCCTTCAAACCGCCTGCAGCCAAAACGCAGCATTTTAGCCTTTTATCGCTGCCTGTAGTCTACCTGATCCGGGGGGCTGGGCGGATCAGGTAGCCGCCATCTCCGTCGCTCTCCGCCGCTCCTGTAGCCTGCCACTTTTGTGACCTTTGGGGTCACTCATGACGCTGGACGGAGAGAGAGAGAGAGAGATTCTCTCCCAGCATGCAGGGAGGTGGGGGTAGCGGCCAAGGAAAGAGAGCTGCCCAATGGCAGCTGGAGAAAGCCTGCAATAACGCCCCCAGTGGGCGTTTTGAGCAGACAATCCCTCTCCTCCTATTACCCTCTGGAATAGTGACAATTATTGTTGCCAATTTCAGGGGTAATAGCCCGGCGGGAGGGGGGGGGAGCAGAGAGCGGCGAGGGGACGCAGAGGCATGTCCTGTCCTGCAGCAGGGAACATGCCTTCATGTCCCATCTGCCCCCTTGCCTCAGTTCTCTTTAACCTCCTGAGCGATAATCCCGAGCTGAGCTCGGGGTATATCGCGCAGGAGGATTTCTCAGGGATTTGCATAAATTTTTTTTTGTTACAAGCAGCTAGCACTTTGCTAGCTGCGTGTAACTTCCGATCGCCGCCGCTCGCCGCCGATCCGCTGCCGCTCGCCGTGCCGTGCAGTCCCCTCCCTCCCCAACCCCTTGCGCAGCCTGGCCAATCAGTGCCAGGCAGCGCTGAGGGGTGGATCTGGACTCCCTCCGACGTCACGACCGTCCATGACGTCGGTGACGTCATCCCGCCCCGTTGCCATGGCGACCGGGGAAGCCCAGCAGGAAATCCCGTTCTGAACGGGATTTCCTGCTTACTCTGATCGCCGAAGGCGATCGGAGTGGGTGGGGGGATGCCGCTGCGCTGCGGCTATCATGTAGCGAGCCCTGGGCTCGCTACATGATTTAAAAAATAAAAATTTTTAAAAAATAGTGCTGCGCCACCTCCTGGGCGATATAATTGTATCGCCCAGAGGGTTAAAGGTATTTTTTTGACAAGTTTGAAAATATCACCTAGGAGAAAACTGAGGCGTTTAAGAGTTTATAGTTGAATTTCATTGCAGGATGTCAGAATAGCCTCTCTGAGAGCTGCTGTTTAGATGTAAACTGCCTCCCACTCATATATCTTTTGCTTCAGGATGCCTCAAAGGTTCTCACTAGATCAGGGGAGGATGAGGACCACACTATGAGTTTCTTGCTTTTATGCTGATAGCAGCCTATGATGCAGAGGCATTCCTTGCAGCATGAGCTGGTGCATTGTCATGCATGAAGATGATTTTGTTACGGAAAGCACAGTTCTTTTTTAACCATTTCAGCCCTCAGTCATTTTTCACCTTATGCATCAGAGCAATTTTCTCCTCCCATTCATTTGCTAATAACTTTATCACTAATTATCACAATGAATTGATCTATATCTTGTTATTTCTGCCACTTATTAGGCTTGCTTTGGGTGGTAAATTTTGCTAAGAATTATTTTTTGCTAAATGCATTTTAACAGGAATATTAAGAAAAATATGAAAAAAAAATCATTATTTCTCAGTTTTTGGCCATTATAGCTTTAAAATAATACATGCTACTATAATTAAAACATATGCATTTTATTTGCCCATTTGTCCCAGTTATTAAACCATTTAAATTATGTCCCTATCACAATGTATGGCGCCAATCTTATAATTTAAAGAATATTAGTAATACACCCTCTTCACATTCACTTTTTTTCATTAAAAAATGTATTTGGTAATTTTTGGTGTGGGAGGTAAACAGTTAATTTTAAATGTAATAATATGTGTTTATTGTAAGAACGCGGAGGAACTGCCGCCATGATCCAGCGGCGGGCGGCTCCTTCCGCGCACAGACGCAGCCCACACACGGTGAGGCAGCCGCCTCCTCCCAGCGTGAGGCGGCTGTCCCCGTGAACCATGCGGAACGCGGAGAAACCGCCGCGTTGGACGCGGCGGTTGGCGCGAGTACCTCCGCTGTGGAGGCTCAGAGCGGGGCTGCTGTGACTGGGACATGTAGTCCCTCCAGATTCAGAGTGACGCGCGTGCGCGCACTCAGGCAGGGCATATATGGCAGCCAGAGGTAGTCAGCTGACCAGGCTGGTCAGCTGACTCTGGCTTCACTCCCCATTGGTCCAGCACTGTGGGAGGTGCTGGGGAGTGAGAAGAGTATATATACTGCTGCCTGGTCATTTCTCGGGTGTCTGGCGTTGCGATCACATACGTGGGAGCACCCAGATCCGTAGTCAGATCCTGAAGTGTGCCGGGACCAGCTGGAGCTGTAATCCTACACTTAGCTAGATATTTGATAGCTAAAGTACTAGTTTGATTGTGATTATATGTTATGACCTATTGCCTGTTCCGACCATTCTCCTGAACCCTGATCTTGTACCTCGATATTTCTGATACTCTGTTGCCGAACCCCGGCTCATACCTAGACTCTGTTTTCTGCCTCCTGATTCTGTACCCCGATTATATCTGATACCCAGTTGCCGAACCCTGCCTGTACTTTGACTCCGCCTTTGCCTGCTGTACCTGTACCTTATCTGTCCGTGTGTTACGACCTGGCTTGTCCGACCTCGAGAACCAACCTCACGATTAGAGGCGGTTCCCTGTCCTGTTAGTGACACTTCTTCCTGAGTGTCACTCTTGGACTTTCCTTCCTATTGTCAATCTGACTCCTCCCGTCTTGGAGAGCTCAGATCTGCGGAAGGTATTTGTGCAACACCCCTTGCTGCACTGAGGCTTGTCCTCTGTTACTGTTACACCAATCACTACACTTTACTCAGGTGAACAGAGGTTAGCTAGTATATTGGATTATCGGTGATACTGCAGATCACAAATAATCTGGTATACGTCTGTATTTCCCGTGATACTGCAGATCACCGGTAATCAGACCTCTCTGTGCTTCACCGATCGTTACAGAACGCCAGACCAAAAAACTCATGGAACGCGCTGATCCTCTGACTGTGCTTGCCACTTCGGTGGATAGCATTCATCAAGCACTAGGTCAGCACAAAGCCTTAATTGATGCCTTGTCAGGCTCTGTGAGAACCCTCCAGACCTCAGTTGATTCAGTGCGATCCCCTTCTAGCGATGACATACGAATGCTTGTACCTGATAAGTTTTCCGGCCACAAGTCTGACTTCCGGAATTTCAGGAGTAGAGTGTTGTCATATTTCGAGTTGAGATCCCGATCCTCGGGGACTGAGACCCAACGGGTCATCTTTATTAAGACATTGTTGACTGGGGACTCCCAGTCCTGGGCATATAACCTGCCTTCTACCGATACCGCTCTGACCTCGGTAGAGGAATTCTTTAAGGCCATGGCCATAATCTACGACGACCCTGACCTTGCTGCGTCCTCTGAACGGAAGCTCAAACTTTTGTGGCAAGGCAGAGGTTCGGTCGAGGATTATGCGGCAGAATTCCGTAGGTGGTCAGTCACCTCTAGGTTTGACAATTTTGCCCTAATGGACTATTTTTTGTCCGGATTGTCGGAGGAGGTCTCCGACTTAATGTTAACTATACCCGAGCCCAAAACAGTTGATGAGGCCATATCATCGGCCATTCGAGTAGATCGCAGGCTACGGCATCAGAAGCAGGCTAGGGGCAGTCACCGTGTCAGGGTGACTTCGTACGCGGCACCGGTTGCTGCATCCTCAGCAGCAGCATCTCCGTCTGTCTCATCCGTTCCGGCCTTACCTCCACCAGAACCGATGCAAATCGGCCGATCAAAACTAACACAGGTGGAGCGAAGGTGGAGGATGGCGGAACAACTGTGCCTATACTGTGCAGAGGCAGGGCATAGGGTGCGAAACTGCCCTAACAGGGCGGGAAACGGGTCTGCCTAGGAGTAGTGGGGGGTGACACCCTAGGCACACAGTTCTCACCCCTTAAAGAGAAAAAGTTGCTTCTTCCCTGTACCATTACATGGGAGAACAAGTCCGTAGCCACTGAAGCATTTGTTGATTCTGGCTCAGCGGCTAATTTTATGAACATTGCATTTGCTCAGGAGTTGGGTATTCCCCTCACTCCTGTGAGTCCCCCCATTCAGGTCACGGCAGTGGACGATTCTCCGCTGCAACGGGAGCGCCCACTGTCACAGACTCCGGAGGTGAAGGTCACCATAGGGGTACTGCATGGGGAACAGTTACGATTTTTTGTATTACACATGTCCACCTCCACTATTATCCTAGGCATGCCGTGGTTGCAAACCCATTCACCCCAAATAGACTGGGCCACGGGTCAATTAACCACATGGTCACCTCATTGTTTTCAACGGTGTTTGGGGAAATTGACATTGGGGCAAACCAGAGTTCAGGTGGGAGGTGTGCCAGATCAGTATTCTGAATATGCCGACGTATTTTGTCCCAAGGCAGCTGACAAACTGCCCCCACATCGGCCATTCGACTGTCCCATCGATCTCCGTTCAGGTTGTGTACCTCCCCGGGGCCATCTGTATAATTTGTCGGGGCCCGAGAAAGTGGCCATGCAGGAATATATCCGTGAGAACCTAGCCAAGGGCTTCATTCGGCCATCTCGGTCACCCGCCGGGGCAGGGTTCTTTTTTGTTAAGAAAAAAGATGGGGGCTTACGGCCATGTATTGACTACCGGGGGCTTAATAAGATCACAGTGAAGAATCGCTACCCGTTACCATTAATAGATGACCTTTTCACACAGGTCACGGAGGCTAGGATATTCTCGAAACTGGATTTACGGGGGGCATACAATCTTGTACGGATCAGAAAAGGTGACGAATGGAAAACGGCCTTCAATACTCCGGACGGGCATTACGAGTACCTGGTGATGCCCTTCGGGTTATGTAATGCCCCGGCCGTTTTTCAGGAACTCATTAATGAGGTCTTTAGAGAGGTGTTGGGGAAGTTCGTCTTAGTTTACCTCGACGACATTCTTATCTTTTCTAACAATCTTTCTGATCACAGAACTCATGTCAGATGGGTATTGAACAAGTTGAGGCAGAATTTATTATATGCTAAGTTAGAAAAATGCATTTTCGAGGTCACGTCTGTAGCCTTTCTGGGATATATAATCTCTACCTCGGGCCTGTCTATGGACCCTGCTAAAGTCTCCGCGGTCTTGGAGTGGCCGCAGCCGGTGGGGTTAAAGTCCTTACAACGCTTCTTGGGGTTTGCAAACTACTATAGAAGGTTTATTAAGGGGTACTCCACGGTAATTGCACCCCTTACCAGTCTTACAAAGAAAGGGGCAGACACCACTCACTGGCCTCCCGAGGCCGTACAGGCATTCGCCACTCTAAAAGGGTTGTTCTGTTCGGCACCCATATTGAGGCATGTGGACACTTCCTTTCCATTTATAGTTGAGGTAGACGCCTCAGAAGTTGGAGTGGGGGCTGTGCTGTCTCAACGTTCAGGTCTTCAGGGGAGATTACACCCGTGTGCCTATTTCTCCCGGAGGTTCTCTCCGGCAGAGAGAAACTATGATATAGGCAATAAGGAGCTCCTTGCCATCAAATTAGCCTTCGAAGAGTGGCGTCATTGGCTGGAAGGAGCGGAGCACACGATCACGGTTTATACCGACCACAAGAATCTCGAGTACATCGAGGGGGCTAAAAGATTAAGCCCCCGACAGGCTCGATGGTCGTTATTTTTTTCGAGGTTCACATTCTTGATTACATACACTCCCGGTAGTAAGAATACCAAGGCGGATGCACTCTCTAGGTGTTTTGAACCAGAGACAGCACAGCCCTCGATTCCTGAATCCATTATCCCACGAAAGTTCGTGTTAGCCGCTACCGAGACTTGGGAGAACTGGAAAGAAATTTTAGGTCCTTTCAAACAGGATGTCCCAGAAGGGAAGCCTGAGGGAGTGTTATTTATCCCATTGCCTTTTCGTCTCCAGATTTTGGAGATGGTCCACTCACACAAGAATGCGGGACATCCTGGGGCGTCTAGAACGCAGGATCTCGTGGCCAGGTGTGCATGGTGGCCCTCTTTGGCAGCTGACTGCAAAGAATTTGTTAGGGAATGTGCGGTGTGCGCAAAAAGCAAACCCTCCCGGCTGGCATCTGTAGGTACTCTGCAGCCTTTGCCCACCCCGAGTGAGCCATGGACCCATTTGTCCATGGATTTTGTGGGGGAGCTTCCTAGGTCAGAGGGCAAGTCGGTCATATGGGTGGTAGTCGACCGCTTTAGTAAAATGGCCCACTTCGTGCCCTTGGAAGGACTCCCCTCGGCCCAGGAATTGGCCGACTTATTCATCATCCATGTCTTTCGGCTACATGGCATTCCGGAAGACATAGTATCCGATCGGGGAGTCCAGTTTGTCTCAAAATTTTGGAGGGCATTCTGTCACCAGATGGGCATGGGGCTGTCATTTTCGTCGGGCTACCACCCACAGACAAATGGCCAAACTGAGAGGGTCAACCAATCGTTAGAGCAATTTTTACGTTGTTACGTGGCTGAAGCGCAGAACAATTGGGTCAAGTTTTTGCCCTACGCAGAATTTGCACACAATAATTTAAAGAGTTCTTCCTCGGGTTTCTGTCCATTCCAGATAGTGACCGGGAAATTACCTAAGTTTTCTCCATTACCGGTTGTGTCCAGTCCGTTCCCAGCCTTGGAGGCCTGGCAGAGGACATTTAGGGACATGTGGTGGACCATAAAAAACAACCTTGTGAAAGCATTTCAGAGTCAGAAAAGTCAGGCTGACAAAAGACTTTCATTAGAGTGGAATTTTCAACCAGGAGATTTGGTTTGGGTGTCAACTCGTCACCTGACATTGAAACAACCTTCTGACAAGCTTGGTCCCAGGTTTGTGGGTCCATTTCCGGTAATCAAGAAGATTAACAAAGTTACCTATACCATTGACCTTCCCACCAGCATGCGGGGGGTAAGGTCCTTTCATGTGTCCCTTCTCAAACCCGCAGTCCAGGTGGGTCCTGCTCCTCCTCCTCCCATGTTGGTAGATGCCCAACCCGAATATGAGGTAGAAAAAGTTTTAGATTCACGCCTGGTACAGAACTCTGTACAGTACCTCGTACATTGGAAAGGGTACGGCATTGAGGAGAGGCAGTGGGTACCGGGGAACCGTATGCATGCGGATGACTTAGTGAGGGAGTTTCATACCTTACATCCAGAAAAACCTGGAAGGAGCTGTCCGGAGTCCACTCCTCGGGGGGGGGAGGGGGGGTACTGTAAGAACGCGGAGGAACTGCCGCCATGATCCAGCGGCAGGCGGCTCCTTCCGCGCACAGACGCAGCCCACACACGGTGAGGCAGCCGCCTCCTCCCAGCGTGAGGCGGCTGTCCCCGTGAACCATGCGGAACGCGGAGAAACCGCCGCGTTGGACGCGGCGGTTGGCGCGAGTACCTCCGCTGTGGAGGCTCAGAGCGGGGCTGCTGTGACTGGGACATGTAGTCCCTCCAGATTCAGAGTGACGCGCGCGCGCGCACTCAGGCAGGGCATATATGGCAGCCAGAGGTAGTCAGCTGACCAGGCTGGTCAGCTGACTCTGGCTTCACTCCCCATTGGTCCAGCACTGTGGGAGGTGCTGGGGAGTGAGAAGAGTATATATACTGCTGCCTGGTCATTTCTCGGGTGTCTGGCATTGCGATCACATACGTGGGAGCACCCAGATCCGTAGTCAGATCCTGAAGTGTGCCGGGACCAGCTGGAGCTGTAATCCTACACTTAGCTAGATATTTGATAGCTAAAGTACTAGTTTGATTGTGATTATATGTTATGACCTATTGCCTGTTCCGACCATTCTCCTGAACCCTGATCTTGTACCTCGATATTTCTGATACTCTGTTGCCGAACCCCGGCTCATACCTAGACTCTGTTTTCTGCCTCCTGATTCTGTACCCCGATTATATCTGATACCCAGTTGCCGAACCCTGCCTGTACTTTGACTCCGCCTTTGCCTGCTGTACCTGTACCTTATCTGTCCGTGTGTTACGACCTGGCTTGTCCGACCTCGAGAACCAACCTCACGATTAGAGGCGGTTCCCTGTCCTGTTAGTGACACTTCTTCCTGAGTGTCACTCTTGGACTTTCCTTCCTATTGTCAATCTGACTCCTCCCGTCTTGGAGAGCTCAGATCTGCGGAAGGTATTTGTGCAACACCCCTTGCTGCACTGAGGCTTGTCCTCTGTTACTGTTACACCAATCACTACACTTTACTCAGGTGAACAGAGGTTAGCTAGTATATTGGATTATCGGTGATACTGCAGATCACAAATAATCTGGTATACGTCTGTATTTCCCGTGATACTGCAGATCACCGGTAATCAGACCTCTCTGTGCTTCACCGATCGTTACATTTATTTAATAAAAAAATGTATATGGATGTAGATTTACTATTTTTTTTTTTTGTCCTGGAAGCGAATGCTCTCTCTTCCAGGAAGTATAGGGAGGAAAAGACTGCGGCTTCTTATAAGAAGCCATTGGTCTTTCTGCCGGGGACTTAGATCAATGAATGGGAACTATGTTCCCATTCATTGATCTCTGGGCTAACGGAGGGTGGCACGGGAGCGTGCGGGCGCGCGCAGCAGCCCAGCAGCAGCCGAATGGAAGAAAGAGGACAGTCAGAAATGCCACATACTTTTCAGAAGTAATTTTCACACCTTCCTGGACCCTAAAAGGGCTGACCAGCTCTGATTCTGAACCAAACCATGACTCTGCCACCTTTTTACTGCTGTCCCAGCCTTGTTGTGACTCGGTGGTCATCTATCAACCATCCACCACTCCATCCATATTGGCCACCCAGGGTTGTACAGCATTTATCAGTAAACAAGACTGTTTGAAAATGATTATTCTTGTAATTCTGGGCCCACTGCAGCAATTTCTGCTTGTGAGCATTGGTTAGGGGTGGCTAAATAGGTTTATGCACAACTGCAATCCTCTGGAGGATCCTGCACCCTTATGCTTGTGGGACTCCACACCTGCCTGCCACTACAATCTGTCTATCACTACCTGTCTGCCACTTCAATCTGCCTATCCCTATTCCCTACCTAATGCTACGATCTGCCTATCACTACCTGCCTGCCGCTACAATCTGCCTATCACTACCTGCCTGCCACTACAATCTGCCTATCACTACTTGCCTGTCACTACAATCTGCCTATCACTACCTGCCTGCCACTTCAATCTGCCTATCCCTACCTACTGCTACTATCTGCTTGTCACTACCTGAAGGCCACTACAATCTGCCTATTCCTACCTACTGCTAATATCTGTCTATCACTACCTGCCTGCCACTACAATCTGTCTATCACCAGCTGTAGGCCGCCCACTACAATCTGCCTATCCCTATCCTCTTAAGGTACCCATACATCTAGCGATTTTGGTGGCCGATCGACTAAGAGACAGACGTCTCTCTGATCCAATGTGATCAGCGTCAGATCTGTTGACCGCCATTAACCGCAGGTCGATTCCCGATTCATTTCAGCATGAAATCTTGCGAGAATCGCGATTGTGTCACTGCCGCATTGCTTTGCCACCCCCAGTTGCTGTCCCCCTAATGTTTTATGCCCCCACCCCCCCTGGTGCCCGTGCAGTTATACTTTATCTGCCACCGTCCCCGTACTTTCGCATTTGCGCCCCCACTTGGTTGTCGGCATTATAGCACGTGGGCGTGTGTGTGTGATATTGCCTGGGGCCAGAATGTGGAAGTACGATGGACACTAGTGGGCGGAGAGACAGGTAAAGTATAACTGCAAGGGCAACATTTGTGATTATCACACACTGTTACTGTTATTCACCTGATCGAGCAAGTCGGCCGAAGATTTTCCAGCATGTCCGATCTATACATGCTACCAATATTGGCCCGAAATTGGTCACATCATCGATCGGGAATGCTCTTGCGGCACCGATTTTCATGCCATTCGATTATCGAATCGGATGGTCGTTCGGCCGCCAAGTCTAGTAATATATGGGTACCATTACTCTATACCTGCTGTGTGTGTCCTCCCCGACTTTATTGAAGACTTTTTCACCTGCAGATGTTGCCGTACGAGGCCGGTTTTTTTACACCCGTCATTGGAGCAATTTAGTCTAGAAACTGCTCTGCTGGGAGTGATCTGTGCACGTGCGGTTACGGGTCTTTAAAAACTCTGTTGGTAAGTAATGGTGCTCCCTCCACATCCAGTTAGAGATGGGCTGAACCTCCGATTTTTGCCAATACAGCAGTCACCTTTTATTGCATCCCCAGCATCCCCATAACACAGTGAAGAAATTGCCTGACAGCCGTTTCGCGGGCTAAAGGACCCGCTTCTTCAGAGGCTTATACTTTTTTCCTCAAGTTTGTTTACTTATCATTGCTTATCTGGAGGCCAGCTGGCATCTAGTGCCGATCGATCTCTCCTATTGATACTACCTCCGATTTTTGGTTCGCGAACTTCCGCGGAAGGTTCAGTTCGCTCGAACTTTCGCGAACCGCAATAGACTTCAATGGGGAGGCGAACTTGGAAAACTAGAAACACTTATGCTGACCATAAAAGTGATGGGAAAGATGTTTCAAGGAGTCTAACACCTGGAGGGGGGCATGACGGAGTGGGATAGACGGCAAAAGTCCCAGGGAAAAATCTGGATTGGACGCAAAGCAGCGTTTTATGGGCAGAAATCCCATTGAATGCTAAATTGCAGGCCTAACGTGCTTTAAAACATCTTGCATGTGTATACATGAATCAGGTAGTGTAATTAGTTTACTGCTTCACACTGACACACCAAACTCACTGTGTTACGCACCGCAACCAGCTGTTTGTGTAGTGACGGCCCTGCTAGACTACTGCGCAATATGGCGAGATTGCTCTTCCTCACTCAGTGATGTCGGGTAATGTGTGACTGCCTTATCAACTTTCCATGGCATTGTTAAAAAGCTTACTTTTTTTTTTTTTAATTACATGTTCTACTTGCTGTGTACTTGTTCAGTACCGCTACAATGAGAATCATATGGAGGCGGGCAAGTCTGCCATTGTGGTCATCCAGGTTTGAATCCGGTGTGGAGCCTGAGAAACGGCTACCACTACACATCCAAAGAGGGCAGCAGGAAGGCATGCTCGCCCCGAGGTAGTGACCAAACATAACAATACAAGAGGACTATCGAGGGCTTGCTGTATTTGAAATGAATGTACTTTAAATCCTTTAACGAGAACCAGTTATGGCGGGCAAAGATGACACTACATTCCTTTCACGAGAATCATATGGAGGCTGTGAAGTCTGCCATTTGTGACACCGGGTAATGGCTGGGGAATGAGGGATGGAATCCGGTGTGGAGCCTGAGAAATGGCTACCACTACACATCCAAGGAGGGCAGCAGGAAGGCATGCCTGCCTCGAGGTAGTGACCAAAAATAAGAATACAGGACTCAGGAGGACTTTTGAGGCCCTAATTGTAATGAATCAACTTTGAATCCTTTAACGGGAATCAGTTATGGAGGGCAAGTCTGCCATCCATTCAAGTGCAAGTTATGTTATGCACTGACTGCCAGGTATAATACAATGTGCAGTCACAGATGCAGTGAAAGGTATGCAGTGACTGCAAACAGCCGTTTGTGTAGTGACGGCCGTGCTGGACTGGTGCGCACCATGACGAGAGTGCAGGTGACGGTGGCTTTACAGCCCATATGGTCGCCCTGCTGATGTAGCTGAATGACAGAACAGTGACTGTTCAGCTGATCAAATTTGGTCTGACCACAATGAAACAACAACCTTATTATCAGGGTCTATGGCTAAAAGTATTATGCTGGGAATACATGGTTCGTTTTTGAGCCATTTAGATGGCTCGATAGATCATTTCCGACATGTCCGATCTGCCGCTCGATCGTTTTGCTGCTCGATTCGTGATAGCAGTGAATGGAAAAAATAAGAAAAACGGGTGGAAGATAAGAGAATCGACTGCAGAGCCGAGCATCGAAACGATCGAACGGGAGAATTGAGCGGCAAAAACGAACCGTGTATGCCCAGCATTAGAGGCAGAGGATCAGCAGGACAGCTGGGTAATTAGCATTGTTTAAAAGGAACTAAATACAGTATACCAACCTCCATATTCCTCTCACTTCAGGTTTGCTTTAGAATTTTCATCTCCAATGCAATAGTCTCCCCCTAGAGGAGAAACTGTGCAATCCTTCCTAAACATCACTATTGTACAAACATCAGTGTAGCAGGCCCATGCTTAAAGAGAACCCGAGGTGGGATTTAAATTATGTTAGTGGGGCACAGAGGCTGGTTGTGCACACTAACACCAGTCTCTGTTGCCCCATGGTGTGCCTCCAGGACCCCACCTGCGCGCCGCTATCCCCTCTGCAGTGCTAGCGACACACAGCGTGTCGCCAGCACAATGTTTACCTATGTGTGTCTGTCAGCGCCGCTCCCCCGCCTCCTCTGTATCGGTGCTACCCGCCCGCGTCCCTTCCCTCCAATCAGCGGGAGGGAAGGGACGCGGGAAGGTAGCGCCGATACAGACAAGCATAGGTAAACATTGTGCTGGTGACACGCGGTGTGTCGCTAGCACTGCGGAGGGGATAGCGGCGCGCAGGGGGGTCCTGGAGGCACACCATGGGACAACAGAGGCTGGTGTTAGTGTGCACAACCAGCCTCTGTGCGCCACTAACATAATTAAATCCCAACTCGGGTTCTCTTTAAAGTGGACCTGAGATAAACTTTTACTCATTGCATAATTGTGTTCCTTTCCTATTGTTTATAGGGCATTCCTCAAGCCAAATACTTTTTTGTTTTTGTTTTAATACTCTAATTCCCTATAAACTAAACAAGCCTTGCCCACAGCTTTTCAGAGTGCCTTGGCATTTTCAGACAGTAGCAAGGGCTTACAGGAGCTCAGTCTGGGCAAGAGGAGGGGGAGGTGTTACTAGCCATTGATTTCAGAGGCAGAGGGGAGGAGGGAGGAGAAGAGGGGGCTGAATTTACAAACAGGCAAGCTGATAGCATCTCTAGCCCTCAGCCTGTGACAATGTGACAAACAACATGGCTGCCCTCATTGTATCACAGGAATAAATAATCATGTACTTTTGCAGCTAGATATGCTGTGTAAACTATCTAAACTTTAGATAAGATATATAGACAAGTTACTTGTTATAGTTAGTTTTTCATCTTGGATCTGCTTTGAACTGCAGCTCCACAATACAATGCAGGCCCAGGAGCATAACTACAGGTGAGCCCAGAGTTGAAAGGGGCCAAGGGGGACACAACTATCACTTCACTCTCTCTGATCAAGGGGTCCATCCTTCAGATCAGGTGTTTTTGTGGCTACACTTGTTATGGGTGTGAAGATCATGATGACCACAGTTGTTTTATGACCCTTTCAAGATGGGCCCCCAGGCTGTGAGGGTCATTAAGGGTAGGCAAGGGAAAGTGCATGAATATTGGGGGCCCCATCAAAGTTTTGCTGGGGGCCCCATGATTTGTAGTTGTGTCCCTGAATGCAACCCCCAGGAATGTTTTCTGTATGGCCTATAGGTCTAGTTTCTCATTTAGTTGTTAGGTTCACATACATCACCTGATTACACCCACTTGCATGTGTTACTCCCTCCACTGGTGACCAGACTTGCCCCCAGATTTTCTGGGATTCAGGACAATTCATTATAAAGGTGTTGATCCTATAAAGAAAACCTGAACAGAAAATATAATATTGAAATAAATAACTATCTGTAGTACTAACCATACGTGGACCTTTCCTGGAGTCACTGACTGTTATTTTCATTCTAAGGGTTGAAAAGCTAGGTTTGACATTTCCACCAGGTACAAAGTCACACCAACATGGCTCCTGCTTATTCAGCCCCACACACAGAAATGATGATCTTTTAAATTTTTCATTGCTATTAAAAGGGTCTGTACAGTCACACAGAGGTTTTATGACCTCTAATTACTTTTCAGACATAGCAGTGAAGCCAGCACACCACAAATTCCTTTAATTCAGTAGCAGAAGTCCATAGTGAAAACCCTACAAGTGTTGTGAAAAGACACAGGCAAGGTTGGATTTAAACTTTTTCTGCCCCTAGGCCAAATATGTTGTGGCTCCCCTTCTATGTACAGCAGCCCCTCCCATTCCATGTGCAGCCACTTTCTCCATGTGTGACATCCATGTACTGCAGCCCCTCTCTTTCGTGTACAGCTCCCTTGGGCATCAGCTTCCGTTTTCACATGTTGCTCCCCATTTCCAGTATTCTATTTATATGTAGGTAACCCCTATTGCTTGTCCAGGTGCCACCTTGGGCTGCAGTTGCCCAAGACCCAGGCCTTTGTGGTCTTTCCAGAAATCCGGCCTGGTCACAGGACCGCCTCTATCAATGGAAAGTAACCACAGAATGTTATTCTGCCTTGACAAAGGGGACACACTGCGGCCTCATGCATAGGGATGGTCGGAAATGCCAATTTCCGATTCCGCGGTAAATCCGCATTCCGCCATTGCCAATTACCGATTCCGCTTTCCGGTACCAATTTCCGCATTCCGATGCGGAATTTCTGCCGGAAATCGCGAAAATTCCGCCCGACTTTAACATCGATTTTCTCAAAAACTATAAGGTCTTTTTGAAAACTTTTTTTTTGCATCTTGTTCAGGAGATTCTGTTTAATAAACTCTGAAAATTTGGTGTTTCTAGGACGTACGGGGGCTTTGCTATTAATCGCTAAAGTCGGCGGATTTTTACTGTAATGTAAATGCAGAAAATAGGCAGATGCAGATTTTCTGCATTTTACATTACAGTAAAAAGCAATGTTCTTAGGGCTCTTTTCCACTATGAAATGCGATCGCGATTGCGATCGCGATTCCAATCGCGATCGCAATCGCGTTTCAATTTCCACCATGCGATTGCGATTGCGATTGAGCTACTATACTCATTATAGTCCAGCTCAATCGCATACAAAACGCGGCAGGACGACGATTGCGCTTTGACCAAAATCGCATCGCAATCGGATCGCACTAATGGAAATTGCTGCTGCAGTTTCCATTAGTTTAATGTACCTTGCGATTTGCGATCAGAAGCAAATCGCAAATCGCATTAGTGAGAAAAGGGAGAGACATTGGAGAGATAGGGAAAGCGATAGTTAGGAGGTGTGTGTGTGTGTGTGTGTGTGTGTGTGTGTGTGTGTGTGTGTGTGTGTGTGTGTGTGTGTGTGTGTGTGTGTGTGTGTGGGTGTGTGTGTGTGTGTGTGTGTGTGTGTGTGTGTGTGTGTGTGTGTGTGTGTGTGTGTGTGTGTGTCACTGACACACACAACATTCAGTGGATACCTTTTACTGCCTCTGTGTGACTGCACTTTGTATTATACCACCAGCAGTCAGGTCAAAAAAGTGTTCAGTACCTCACCTTTATTAAAATGAATGAGGCATGGATCCCGGAGGGCTACTACCTGCCCCAAGACTAAGTCAGTCCCCACACAGAGAATCTCTGTCTGCCTTCTCCGCCACCACCAACAGGGTCCAGGACTCCAGGCGGATTCCTGAATTTTTAAGGCCGCTAACAGAAACAATATTTTTTTTCTGGTGCGTGTACATGCCTGCCTAAGTTTTCTGCCTGCACTGCGGCTTGCAACAACAAAACAAAAGGCATATACATGTGTCAATTCCCCTTTGTGATCGTTACCTTGCCGCGGTGAAGGGGCTTGCGTAACACAATAAAGCAATGACCGGCTATATGAGTGTGTTGGGGGGCACACCTGACCCAAGATAATAAGATCATTGCTTCATTGTGGACAGTTGTTCTGTCATTGAGCTACCTCAACCTGACCATATGGACTTTAAAACCGCCAAACAGGCTACACTCCCTCCTGGAGCCTCCCTTATAAAAGGCAGGCAGCCTCGGCCATTTCCCTCACTTGTGTGGCTGCAGTAATTAGAGAAGGGAGAGGTTGCTGCAGAGACATTAGGGAAAGCCTAGTTAGTCTCTTGTTAGGCTTGTTAGCTTGCTCCTTGCTGATACTTATTGCTAAAAAGCACCCCTCAACATCTCTTTTGAGAGGTAATGTTATTCTTGTAATCTTTTTTTTGTGTGTGTCCCACTGACACTTGCATATACAGCCCTGTCAGTCAGTCGCAGATGGCCCTTGGCCCCTTGCTAATTCCTACTGTGCCACTGCCAGGCCCAGCACATTCAGTGCCTACCTTTTCACTGCACGTGTGTGACAGCTGCACATTTGTAATACCAATCACTGCATACCTGTTCATGTTTACTGCACCTGTGTGACAGAAGCACGCAGTGTTATATACCTGTCACTGCACCTGTTCACGGTACCTGTGCGTGTGACATCTGCACCTGTTCAGGGCACCTGTGTGTGTGACAGCTGCACATTGTATTGATACCAGTCACTGCATACCTGTTCACTGCACCTACGTGACCGCACGCAGTGTTATATTATATACCAGTCACTGCATACCTGTTCACGGTACCTGTGTGTGTTACAGCTGCACATTTGTAATACTAGTCACTGCATACCTGTTCATAATTTTTCTGGTGCGTGTACATGCCTGCCTAATTTTTCTGGCTGCACTGCGGCTGCAACAACAAAACAAAAGGCATGTACATGTGCCAATTCCCCTTCGTGATCGTTACCTTGCCGCAGTGAAGGGGCTTGCGTATCACAATGAAGCAATGACCGCCGGCTATATGAGTGTCTCGGGGGGGGGGGGGTAGATAATAAGGTAGTTGCTTCACTGTGGACAGACCAAATTCGATCAGCTGGACAGTCACTGTTGTTTTGTCATTGAGCTACCTCAGCCCGGCGACCATATGGGCTTGAAAACCGCTATCGCCTGCACTCTCACCATGGTGCGCACCAGTCCAGCACAGCTGTCACTACACAAACAGCTGTTTGTGGTGCGTTACACAGTGAGTTTGGTCTGTCAGTGTGAAGCAGTACACTAATCACACTACCTGATTGATGCATACACATGCAAGATGTTTTAAAGCACTTTAGGCCTCCAATTTAGCATGCAATGTGATTTCTGCCCTTAAAACGCTGCTTTGCGTCAAATTTTTACCCTGGACTTTTGGCGTGTATCCCACTCCGCCATGCCCCCCTCCAGGTGTTAGAGCCCTTGAAACATATTTTCCATCACTTTTGGGGCCAGCATAAATATTTGTAATTTTGAAAGTTCGCCTCCCCAATGAAGTCTATTGCGGTTCGCGAAGTTTGCGTGAACCCGAACGTTTGCGGAAGTTCGCGTTCGAGGTTTGTGAACCTAAAATTGGAGGTTCGAGCCATCTCTATTGATCTCTTGCTTAGCAGGTTACAGAAATATTGTAATATCAGGGAATCCAATTCTGCATCAGAATCAGATTTTATCCACCAAGTACAACAGGGGTTGTACCCGGAATTGGTTTTGGTGCATTCAGGGTCGGTGACAGAACAATACAACAGACATGAAAAATGCACATAGTGTAGGCATAGACAATAAACAATAGTATTACAGTAGTAGCAATAAGAATACATAACAGCATTACAGTAGCAGAAAAATAAGGAGGGGAAGGATATGACCAGAGGGGTCGTGTGAGCGCTTATTTGAATGGAGCAGCCTGCCACCTGCAGCACTCAAACGCTTCACAGCCAGTCCAAAGCTACGCAGTCTGAACAAGATAGGGAGGGGGGATCCTTTCCCCATAGTTCCCAACTGTCCCTCTTTTAAAGGGACAGTCCCTCTTTTGAAACCAAATACCCCTGTCCCTCTTTTTTCCACGTTTGTCACTCTTTCACAACTGATGTAAAGATCTGTGTAAATATATGTATTTATTTATTATACTGAAAAATCTGTTTATTTGACTCTAAACTTCATTCCCTTATTTTAAATTCATATATTTCTTACTTTCAAATGTTAAAATGAAGGAAAACTACGGTTGATAGAGAGGACTGGTGTGACTTGAAAGATAAAACTACATCTTTTGCTTCTGAATTGTTTGCGCTATGCATGATGAGGGGTATGGTGGGGCGTGGTTAGAGGTGTAGCAGAGGCATGTCTTAAAGAGAAACTGTGACCAAGAATTGAACTTCATCCCAATCAGTAGCTGATACCCCCTTTCGCATGAGAAATCTTTTCGTTTTCACAAACGGATCATCAGGGGTTCTGTATGGCTGATATTGTGGTGGAACCCCTACCACAGTGGGATGTCAGGACCATGGTCCTGACAGTTTCCTGTCTGTGAACCTCATTGCATTGTGGGACATAACAGCTGTTTACAGCTGGGTCTAACTGACAAAAAAGCAAGCAGCATCTCCTTCCATTGATATCACCTGCCAACAGTAAGAATGTCACCTTGAGGTAAATGTCAGAATGTAAATTAGGAAGAGGAAAGATTTTACAATGGGAAAACACTGACTAAATAATTTATACATAATTATTGTAAAAATTAAGCATTTTTTTGTATTAAATCATTTTCAATGGAGACTCTCTTTAAAGTGTACCAGAGATGGCACACTAAGCTTAATTTATACTTACCTGGGGCTTCCTCCAGCCCCATGAGCTGCGCTGAATCCGTCGCCGTCCTCCTCTGCCCCTCCGTTCTGGCGCTACGACTGCCGGTCAGTCGCCGCTAGTCAAGGTCTTCTGCGCATTCGCGGCTCGGCCGAGCACAAGTGCAAAACGCTCCAGGGCACAGGAGCACGATGAGGGGTGCGCGCATGGCCGAGCCACGCATGCACAGGAGGCTGCAACTGCCCAGATTACCGGGAGTCATAACGGCTTAACCGGGAGGGCAAAGAGGACAGCGAGGGACTCAGCGTTGCTAATGGGGCTGGAGGAAGCCCCGGGTAAGTATAAATTAAGTCTAAGTATAAATTAAGTCTAATTAAGTCTGTGGTTCACTTTAAAGTGTCCCTCTTTCTTATCTCAAAAAGTTGGGAGGTAGGTTTCCCATAGACCCTGGGTGCTTTCGTTGGGGCACAGGGGACTTGAACAGCAGTGGAGCCTGGTACCTCTAGAGGACAAAATCACCATTGGAGCCTGGCACCTCTTGGGGTGCTGCGACTGCGGTGCTAACTGGGTTGGCAGGTCCGATGCGGAGGTCTCAAAGTCTGTAATAGTCCTGGCCTCCCTGGGACAGAGCCAGCGGTAGTGTCCAGTCTTCCCTAGGGGCATGGTCCGTGCTTCCTGGGGACGGAGCCGGTGGTGGTGGCCTGGCCTCCCTAGGGGGAAAGTCAGTGGTGGTGGACTTGTTTCCTGGAAACAGAGTATGCGGGGGTAGCCTGGTTTCCCTGGGGTGGGAGTCAGCAGTGATGGGTCTTGATTCCAGGGACATGGTTGGATAGTGCTGTTTTTGTGCTCATTTGTGATGCAAAATTCATGATTCTATATTTTATAGTCTTTGAGATATTCAAGTTTTTATAAAGGTAAAAAGTTCAGGGAGCGTTATGCGCATGTGCCGTAGCAATTGTCCTGTAATTGCGCAAGTGCAGAATACTTCCATCCATGGGAACGCAATCAGGAGTCGCACGGTCTGGGCAGGGCCAGTTTTATACTTTTTGCTGCCTGAGGCAAACTTGTGAGGATGCGCCCCCTCCCCCTCAATTTGGAATGATCGCACAGCAGTCAACAATTTGCTCTGCTTCATTTAATGTTCTCACATGACATGCTGCAGCTCAACACAATAGCACACTGGCTGGCTGTGAGTCTCGCTTCTCCTCCTACTCTGACTGCATGATGTTAGTGTAAACACGGTACAAAAATGTTGCCCCTCTAATCTCTTCATCTGATGCACGTTTCACCTTGCTTCATGAGAGAACTGGCTCTGGGGGCACAAAAAAGCTGTCAGAAGGGTGCTGCAGCTAAACAGAGGATCACAGAATGATGGTGAGGGGACATTAGGAATGCAGGGGTTGGAAGAAGCAACAGGAACTGCCCACTTTTTATTCACTTGAGGGCTGGTTCACACAGGCATTTCCCCGGCTTTTGGCGGCGGTGCGGAGGCATTGTGTTTGGGCTTTCATCGGCTTTCTGTTGCGGTCTGCATTTTTCATCTTCATTAGCCATTGCTAACTGCCCCAGGATGTGACAAGTAGCGTCTAGGGTCACCTCGAATGCCAGGGAAAGTCTGGCATGTTAGTGCAAACGCCGATAAAAGCCCAGTACAAAACGCTCCCATTCGGAACGTTTAACGCTGAGTCCCGAACGCGCATGTGAACCAGACCTTAGGTTTCCTTTAAGCATCATTACATAGTGGATGTTTATAAATAAAAGCCTTTTAACAGTTTTTACTAGAGTTCCACTTTAGCAGTACAGAGGAAAGACAGCTCTGCCCTCAGATATCTATACAGGAAGTTTCTCTCCAGCCACTAGTGAGAGGACCCCATTCGGCCAGCTCAGCTTTACTCTGCTGGTAACTAGAGACGCCGCACCTCTGTGTGACCAGGGCTGCCCATATTAAGTCCTGTGCAAATGGCAAAATGTTTCTCTATAAATAAATATGTATTTTCTACATTTTCTGAACGGTCACATTCCTGCTTACTCGCTAATTATCAGTATGTGAAGGTAATGCCTATGGTAGACGCACTTGTGAGCTGGGGTTTAGATTTTTCGATCAGGCTTCGTCGAGGACAGCCTCCCGTTACCAGGCTGTGCTGGGGCCTCGGGCAGCCATCTTGTTCCCGCTCGGTGATGAATGAGTAGCTAGTAGTAGTACAGGCTACCGGCTGATACCGCGTAATCCGGCTCCATCATCCGTTCAGTGGCCATGGAACGGCCCGTTTTCCGAGCTCTGTGCTTCGTGCTCGGCCTGGCTGCCCTCTGCCGGGCCCAGGAGCTGCTCAATGAGGACGTGAAGCGCACTGTGGACCTGAGCAGCCACATAGCCAAAGTGACGGCCGAGGTGCGGCTGTCCAATCCGGGGCCCGGAGCGGCTCACTCCTTCCTGGTGGCAGTGGAGCCCGAGCTGGTGCCTCACCTGGCCTTCCTGGGGGTCAGTATGCCGGGGCAGCCTATAGGCATTGCTTTGTGATCTACCATTAGTGGGGGGCAGCACCAGATCTTTGCATGGAGTGATGCAGATTTGTATCGCAATGAATGAGAATCGCTGAGATATTCGTGCAAATATTCTTGACTTCTAATTCAAGAGTTGATTGGAATAGAATGCATGTGCAGAATGTCCGCATGATAGTCAGTGCAGTAAGGTGCAAGCTATTCTCTGTAATGAGTAATGCCTGCTACACATCATGCAATTTTTTTGTCAGGTGGTTTGAATTAATAATTTGACAGGTTCCGATCTTCTTTCACGATTTTGTACAAAAGTGATCAGAGCATCGGTCAGAAATCAGATTTGATCTGTCAGAAATTATTTTCACGCAAAATTTGCTGTGTGCACCAGGCATAATTCTCTGAATGAATAATGCCTGGTACACCGTGCAATTTCCTGCTAGATGGGTCGAACTGATTATTTCCGACTGGTCCAATCTGATTTCTGATAGTTTTTCTGAGCAAAACTCTATACAAAATTGATTGGAATGTTTTTGGGGTTATTTTTTTTATTTTTTTTTTGTCCAATCTTACCACTTCTGTATAATGAGGCACTACTTAAAAGTATCCATCTAAAGCAGGGGTCTCAAACTCAATTTACCTGGGGGGCAGCAGGAGGGAAAGTCAGGATGAGGCTGGGCCGCATAAGGAATTTCACAATCGCGGCGCATCGCCCGCTTCTGCCCGCCCCTCTCACTCTTCCTTCACAGAGAGGGGCGGGTAGAGGCGGCGATTGACGTCAGGAGGGGCAGAGCTGAAGCTGAAAGCTCTGCCCCATCCAGGCAATGCCGGCGGATTGCCCCCCGGGCGATTTGGGGGCTCTGGAGCCCTCGTTTAGCGGCGGGGATGCGGTGGATTACTTGGGAGCACTGAAGCGAACTATAAGGAAGCTTTTGCCGGCGAGGGCCACAAAATATCGTATCGAGGGCCGCGAGTTTGAGACCCCTGATCTAAAGTATACTCACTCAGTTTACCCATAAGGTGCCCATTGACAGTGCAATTTTTATTGAATGCAATGTTTTGATGCAATTTTTATGATCAAAAGTAATTGGAAGGTAATTATCGATTGTTCCCATAAACGGGTTGCTTAGGGCATTTTTCCTCTTCAGCTAAATTTTCTAATACAGTCGACCATAGAATCGTTTTACATTGATTTTTGTCTTCATGCTGCAGTTTTCTGTACAATTTTTGATCACAAAAATCACATTGTAAGATTGCATCTGATGAAAAAATTGTACCGTTAGTGGGCACCTTTAAATGTATTTGGTAAGATTGTGTCATTTGTGCTTACTGTAGAATGAGCTACACAGTAGCTCTTTCTAGAGTACATGGTTTTGTAGTGGTCTTCCTGGTTGGGCATGTCAAATGTGTTGAGGTGCAGAGTTAATGGTGGTTTACTGGTAGACTGCAAGTGTTTCTCGATTTGGGGGTGCTGTGTAGGGGGAGGGTGGTTTACTGTAGATGAATATTTGAGCCAGATTAGAAGATTGTGTTGGAGATGCACACATAGGGTTATTGATGGATTTGAGTTTTCTGTGCTAGATTTGCACTAGTATTATTTAGTGTATTTTATCAAGCGCCAACATATTAAGCAGCACTAATACTGGCTGTAGTAGCCAGTATTAGTGCGATGACCTGCATTTACAAGCATGTGATATGGAATTGGTGTTGCTATACTGGACATGTGAAATAGTGGAAGGGTATTGATGTAGACTGAAGTTACAGGTAGTAGATTGCACTGGAAATGTCATTGGAGGGGTTGATGGAGCTGTTGTGATGGATATGGAGTTTGGAAGTACAGGCGCTCTGCAGAAGATGAGGTTCAGGGGTGCAGTTTTAGTTGATACTTGTGGTGAGGACAGTGCTGAAGGACAGTAGGATACAGTAGTAGGCGGTAATAGTGATGAGTAGTACAAGTTATAGTTAGGATACAGTAGGAGTAGTAGTAAAAGTTGTAGTTAGGATACAGTAGTAGTAGGTGTTGGTGAGGAGTAGAGGTTGTAATTGGGATACAGTAGTAGGTGACGTTGGTGAGGGGTAGTAGATGTAGTTAGGATACAGTAGTAGCAACAGCAGTAGTAGGTAGAGGTTGTAGTTGGGATACAGTAGTAGGTGGTGTTGGTCAGGAGGAGTGGAGGTTGTAATTGCGATACAGTAGTAGGTGTTGGTGAGGAGTGGAGGTTGTAGTTGGGATACAGTAGTAGGTGATGTTGGTCAGGAGTGGAGGTTGTAGTTAGGATACAGCAGTAGTAGGTGGAGGTTGTAATTGGGATACAGTAGTAGGTGTTGGTGAGGAGTGGAGGTTGTAGTTGGGATACAGTAGTAGGTGATGTTGGTCAGGAGCAGTGGAGGTTGTAGTTAGGATACAGCAGTAGTAGGTGGAGGTTGTAATTGCGATACAGTAGTAGGTGTTGGTGAGGAGTGGATGTTGTTGTTGTGATACAGTAGTAGGTGATGTTGGTCAGGAGGAGTTGAGGTTGTAGTTAGGATACAGTAGTAAGTAGGTGGTGTTGGTGAGGAGTGGAGGTTGTAGTTGGGATACAGTAGTAGGTGATGTTGGTCAGGAGTGGAGGTTGTAGTTAGGATACAGCAGTAGTAGGTGGAGGTTGTAATTGGGATACAGTAGTAGGTGTTGGTGAGGAGTGGAGGTTGTAGTTGGGATACAGTAGTAGGTGATGTTGGTCAGGAGCAGTGGAGGTTGTAGTTAGGATACAGCAGTAGTAGGTGGAGGTTGTAATTGCGATACAGTAGTAGGTGTTGGTGAGGAGTGGATGTTGTTGTTGTGATACAGTAGTAGGTGATGTTGGTCAGGAGGAGTTGAGGTTGTAGTTAGGATACAGTAGTAAGTAGGTGGTGTTGGTGAGGAGTGGAGGTTGTAGTTGGGATACAGTAGTATTAGGCATTGGTGATGATTAGTAGATGCAGTTTGGAGACAGTATTAGGTGGCATTGGTGATTAGAATGCAGCGTTCTCCCCAGAAATGTTTTCCAGCCAGGTGGCATGAAAAGGTTATTAGATGTATTTAGGATACAGTAGTAGTAGGGGCATTTGGTCATTAGTAGATGTTGTAGTTGGGATACAGTAGATGTAGGTGTTTAATTAGTAGATGTGGTTGGATGCAGCAGAAGTAGGTGTTTGGTGATTAGTAGATGTTGTAGAGCAGTGTTTCTCAACATTTTATTGGTATGTACCCCTTTTAAAACCCAGTACTCACCAAGTACCCCCTAGCATAGTAAACATTATCCCAAGTACCCCTTGACAAATATATATTTAATCCTAGTACATGATAATTGGTTCTAAACAATTTCTAAGCATTCACTATTGCTTTTAATTAGCTAAAACACTAATGTGGTGGTGTTTAAATAAGCTTTATCATTTTCTAAAACTTTTAAAATTGTTGTTCTTGGTTAAGTAAATCAAGCCCGAGTACCCCTTGGAACCATTAGAAGTACCCCCTGGGGTACGCGTACCACACGTTGAGAAACTAGGTTGTAGAGCATTTAGCATTAGTAGGTGTTTGATGATGATTAGATGTTGTAGTTAGGAAGCATTCAGCAGTAGTAGATGTTTGGTGATTAGTAGATGTAGTTTGCATTCAGCAGTAGGAGGTGTTTAGTGATTAGTAGATTTTGTAGTTAGGATACAGTAGTAGGTGGTGTTTATGATGAGCAGTAGATATTGTAGTTAGGATACAGTAGAAGTAGGTGTTTGGTGATTAGATATAGTTAGGATGCAGTACGGTAGTAGGTGTTTGTGATGAGCAGTAGATGTTGTAGTTAGGATACAGTAGACGTAGGTGTTTGGTGATTAGATGTAGTAAGGATACAGTAGTAGTAAGTGATGGATGTAGTTAGGATACAGTAGTAGGTGGTGTTGGTGATTAGTAGATAGGATACTGTAGTAGGCGGTGTTTGTTATGAGCAGTAGATGTTGTAGAGCGAGGATTGGCTGGCTGTGACAGCTCCCTGCTCCCATGTGTCTGTTCTGCATTCTGCTCTGTAGGATGGTGACACGTCAGCACAGGCAGCAGCTCATTCACTTCCTGGATCAGCCTGTTCTGCAGCCTATTATATCCCTCCCAGGAAGCACTGCTACAAGATAGCTTATTTCCTAATTGTTTGGAGAGTTTTGCATTTTAACAATTTCAGCAATGTTTACATGGATGTTACTTGAGTACAAAATAAATAGCACTTTCTAAAGCACAGATGGATCTGAAAGCTGTTGCTAATGAACTTTTAGGGCTCATTCACACTATGCGCTGCGCTGTCAGTTTTGACACAACGCACATTGTCCATAGACTTTCATGTTACCATTCACATTACAGGTGTGCGTTCGATGTTATGCATCTGGGAACATTTTATCGCACACACTTACTGATGGGTACGGCTGCCGATGTCTGCACTTCTATCGCACCATGACGTGCATTCCGTGTGATGGCAATGCGTGCACGAAATTGCGTTTGTGCATACGTTCAGTAGTGTGAATGAGCCCTTAATGCCAATGCAAATGTCTTTAGCTAGAATACTCACACTGCTGGGGATTTTTACCTGGTGTGCAATGCTTGTCACTTGTGCAGCGCGTTATATTTTAGTCTTCCTGTGGTTTATGTAGTGCATGGTCCAGTACACATGACTGCTCACGGGGGGATTCACTTGTGTTGTGGTAAAATGAACACAGATGTGGCAGGATTTATTCTCTTGAATAACATTCATATCGGAGCGAATAAATCTATTCACTCATTTTACCCCTCTACTACATAGATTTTGGTAAGCTTGCACAACCAGGATTGTATCATTGAGGTCACATTCACAGTGGGACGTTATGGTCGCACGTTATAAAGTCTTATAACGCAGCTTACCGCAATGCAATGCTAATCCTATGGGCCGTTTACAGTGCGACGTTGCGTTGTGGTAACTCACTGCTTCCAGTGCACTACCTCTTAACGCAGACACGTTGCGACTTTAACGACGCATTAAACCGCAATGTCCCACTGTGAATACAGCCTGAATGTTCCCTCCAAATATTTCTTCATAAAGGTGGCCACTAACGGTCCGATTTCTAGCGAAAAATCATTAGAGCGGTCAAATTCTGATCGGAAGTGAAATCGTTCACTACACCATTAACGAACCAATCTTTGCTTTCTATCTATCACAACCAGCAAGGAAATTCAAATTTTGGTCCAACGAAAATCCAATCGGACGACTGTTTTTTTATAATCGCTCCTTATCCATTGTACCCATCAACGGAGAATATTTGCAACCAATCCGATCGCTCAAACAATTTTTCGCTAAAAATTGGACAGTTAGTGGCCATCTTAACAGTTTCAAGAAATTGTACCTGGTTTTTTTTATTTTTGTCTTTTTACTTGCAAGATTCCATTAGTAGGGTTTTCTACCTTGTATTTATATTAAAGAAGCACTCTTGCCGTGAGTTTAACAATAGGCAGTAATGTCTCTTATGCCAGTGCAAGTCCGGTGGTTCACCTTCACAACAGGAATAACACACCTCTGTGCATCCCCTGTAAGTTGGAAACTCACCGGATCCAGGGACTTTGTGGTCTTATCTGGCTTGTGGGGTGTATGGCCACCCCCTCCTCTCTGGCACACTGCTGCTTTAATCTCTCCACCTTGACTCAGCCTTGGTAAACTCCTGCCACACCATCGGATCCAGGGCCCTCGCGGTTTTATCTCGCTTGTGGGGTGTATGGTTCTCTAGTTGTTTATAGCAATGTTCATGGCTTTGTGTTTTCTAGTCAGCCCTTTAGAGTCTAAAGGTGCCCATAGACCTGATGATTATGGGCAGATCTGACAGAGTCAAATTTACCTGTCCTGTACCAACCTCCCTGCGGTGACCATCCATGTTTCCGGGTAACAGCCGTGTACACTCTAGCGGCGCATAGCGTTTGACGTCAGATGCTATGTGCATGTGGATGTGTATATAAAAATGACGGTAGGAGAGTTCATAAGTACTTGCAAAAATAGAAAAATAGCTTTATTGTGACACCAACTCCTTCAAGGGTAAACAAATTAAAATCAATTAAAATTGACCTGTATTGAGCACATCTCCTTCCGCACCTCCACCACGCACACCTCATTCACACACCCCAAATGGTACCGGTACCAAAGTTGTCCGTGTCTTCAGAGAGGGGGAGAGAACAATGTGCATAATCATGGAGGGCAAAGGAATTCCTCTTCAGCTTGCAAGCTAGAAATACATATGTCCAGAATAATCTCACCACTGGTAGTAGTCCACTCGTTTGGTTACCGCATCTGAGATGTCTCCAAAACAGTTCACCACCTGGGTCATGACCATAGGACGATGTTGGCTCTCAGGCAATGGCTCTACCCACTCTGCATACTGGTGCTGCAGCGGGGAAAACGCACTGATGCCATGTCGATCTAGGGTATACTTGCAGCCAAGAGGAGCGCTCCAGGTGACGTGATTCAGGCCCGCCCACCGACGCGTTGCGCCCGCCCACTTGCGGGCTTCGTCAGGGTGTATGTGGAACCTGGCGATATGGACGGAAACAGCGTGGATGCTGACACCAGACAGGTAATGTATAAATGCACGGGGGGGGGGGGGGCACATTTATACATTGCTGCTGCAGCGGTGGAGGTGTCGTCCAAAATCGTTCTCTGCACACCCGACCAACCAACTTCGGCCCGACATCTTGCAGCATGTGCGATCGGCCATGCGACCAATTTCCGTCCTGAAATTGGTTGCTTTTACATTTGGGCATGCACTTGGCACTGATTTTCATCCAATTTGATTATAATCGAATTGGATGGTCGATCGGCCTGCCAAGTCGCCTGATGTATGGTCACCTTAAAGCTGCTTACAAACTTTTTAGGTCTCTCTCTTGACCAAACAACTTGTTTTTCATTCTCAGACAAAAGTAGAGTGCACAGAGGTGTCCCTCCCCCCCCGTCCCACCCAATGTCACCGGCCTCCCCTCCAGTGATGAGGCACTCAGCCAACATATAGTGGCTGTGAGAACTCCCTTTGAGGTTCCTGGGGCATGGAGTCACTTGCTCATTCTCCCAGCTCCCCTGTACACAGATCAGAACACGTTCCCTGACAGTTTGTATGTCCTTTGCAATCTAGTACAGACCGATATTGCCTTCTGGTTGACAATCCATCCTGTCGAAGAATCCGTTCTGCTGATTGGTTGGAAACATCTGGTAACTGATCTGCAATCAGTTGTAGGGTGATCGGACTTGCTCATAAATAGAGATCATTACTGATATGCTAATATTTCTGTTTTGCACATATAAAATTTATGAAGCTTGAGACTGGGCTAGTCAAAATCATCAGAATGCGTATTTAATTCATTCGGTTCCAATTTGTATTACATCTACATTCACGCCTGAATTAACATTGAATATCTCTACTTTGTGTGAGAGTAATCCAAGAACACAATGGGTGTGCCAGGTTGGCAGTGCAGGCTTTTTTCAGTGCATTAATGTATGATCTGTTATTGGCCCACTGAAATTCAATGTCAGATGATGCAGGACAGTTTAGTGAAGTCGTTTATCAGCGGTTGACTTTCCCATAGATCTTTACAGCCATCTGCAGAAAAATCCATCCAACAGAGGTTCCAGTAGACAGCAAAAGACCATTAGGCCCGGGGCTCGCTTTATATTGCCAATTGATGTAGCAAAAGTTGTTTTCCTAGCATTTGCTACAGCGATTTTCAGTGTGATTTGTACGGCGAATGGGATTGCTTCTGATTTGCATTTTTTTGTTTTAATTTTCATCCCGTGTAAATTTTTAAAATACTTACCAGGTCTCCTGAAAGCCATTTCCATTGACTTCTAATGGCCTATACACACAGGCTACAATTGTCGCCGCAACCACGTGGCACGCGCGTGTTGCAGCGACAGGTCGCCCGTGTGTATGAGGCGCGCATCCCGAACCGTCGCTGCTGTCGCCAGGCGATTGGCGTGGCCTATCGACGCAACTGTCGCTAGTCTGCCGTGTGTATGCGGACTAGCAACAGCAACTCCATACACAATGTATGGAGCTTCCGGCAGGGGGGAGGAACCTTCGGCTACAGCTTCCGCCGAATCTGTGTCCCTCTGTGCGCCGTGTGTACGGCTGTTGCACAGAGGGACCTGGCAACGAGCTGTTGCTGCCTTTTTTTTTTTTTTTAATGGCTCGAGCCACCACTGTGGCTCATGTGTACGAGCCTTATCACATAGCCCCCCCCCTCCCCCCCCAAGCACAAGAGGACATAGGCTCTTCTCTATCTCCAAATAGAAAAGCATTGATAACCTCTTGTATTACAGGGCGGGGCCACCCGCCGGAAGCCAGACCTCAAGAGGCCCAGCAAGTAGTTTAAACTTTATTTCAACAGAAAAATCAGTTGCTGCAAAATTGCTTTTGAAAATTGATTGAGGCTAAGTTCACAGTGGGACGTTAAAGTCGCGCGTTAAAACAGCATTTAACATTAAAACAGCATTAAATCAATGCCCTGTTCACAGTGCACACGTTGCGTTGGTGCCTAACGCTGCACGTTAAGTAAAAGTACTGCATGCAGTGCGTTATACACGTTGTTAGCTGCGTTGGACTGTTTGCACATGCTCAGTAATGACTTGGAAGCATACTTTTCATTGCCTGTATTTTTTACTGTATCTGCTGTATGCGACGGTAACGCTGCGTTGCCACTTTTTGGGCGCGTTGTGTTGTAAGCCTGCGGTGCGACTTTAACGTGGCATCAAAATGCAACGTCCCACTGTGAATCTAGCCTCAAAGGTGATTTTGCATCGCTCCTATCTTTTGCATTGGCGTGCAGTCGCTCCCGAAAGCTGCAGGACCCACGATTGCAATTTGGCCAAATCACAGGTGTGGGTTCACCTTCATGCACTTGTTTCAGTGCAGTGCTTTTGTTTTGTTTTTTTTGCAATAGATAATTTTTTTAATAACAAAGTTTTATAACAATTACAATACAAGAACAGTGTATAAACTAAGTATGTTACACAAAAGGCACATCCAAAACTCAGAATTAAATACAATCCCAGCATATGACAATTACATCACAGGTTGTCCCATGGAGGAGCAAAGTCATAGGAACAGCAGGTCCAAAAGGATAGGATCGAATCTGCCACCAGGGAGCGCCTACATCCAATCTTATCTCTTTGTCAGGCTTGCCTGTCACCTGCTGTGAGTCAGACTGTATTCTCATATGACTGACATATAACCCAGCCCTAACACCTGCGAAAGCTCCTGCCTAATACAAACTACAATACCCTGCAGGCAGATGTAGCATACAAACTGGCAGACAGCAATCACCAAACACAGTAATGCAATGCAACACAGTATGCTGAAGTCACCTGAGGTCTGTAGGCTGAATCAATCCAGATGAAGACATGGTAGCAGGAAATGACAGAAGTAATCACTAGACAGATGCAAGGTAAATCCGGCCAGGGTCAATACAGACAGCATTCCTGCAAATTCCTTTCAACAACCCGGGTCGGTAACAGAATATCCAATACAGAAGGGTGGTCAGGTTCAAGCCGGGTCGGTAACAGGTAATCCAATCTAGAAGAAGCTTAGTCAAGAGACGGGCACAAGTCCTCAGCAAGACAAACACATGGTGTAAGTGCAATCTCAGCAACAAGCCCAGCATAGGCTATCACGGGCGATAACTGAGGGCGCTCACCTTTCATTTATACGAGCACTTAACCAATCAGAACTAAAGGAATCCAAAGTGACCAATCCACAGAGAACGTGTCAGCAGAGCTGCTGACACGCTATACACACACCTGGTTATGGTTTACAGTAGCTAAGCGCATCCGCCCCTTATCCAATGGGAGCTGAGCGCCATGTGCTCCAGTGACATCAGAGACAGGCCGGCGTTTCGCCGCCATGAGTGGCCAGTGGATCTTACACTCTTAAAATGAAATCAAACATCCATCATCACTTCTAAACTGGAGTGACATTAGGTAGAAACAAGCAAAGTGAAAAACACACCCAGGATAAAAACCTACTTTTACTCACTAAATCCTATAGCCCATATCAACTATAAACAGGCCCTGCCCACCATGATGCCAAGTGAGGCATCTACCTCGGGCAGTGCCAAGTCTGGTGGCAGCGCTAGGGCTGCACGATTTTAGGAAAAAATTGAAATTGCGATTTTTCTCTCAAATTGCGATTTCGATTTTTTCACGATTTTTTTCAAATCAAGCTTAAGCACTAAATTCACGGAGCTAGTCTACTTTAGGGGACCCACCGCAAATCCCCATAGACATCTTCAGCTGGGCTGCAGAAACGGAACAAATGTCCGCTTTTACCTTGTTTAAACCCCCACAAGCCTTATACCCATGGATAGGTAAGCATATCCTCTAACGAATTGTGAGGTTTTCGGTCAAAAAAAAGTTGAAATTGGCTGTGTAGGAGCCGCCGAACGGCCTTAATCTCGGTTCCGTCGGCCATCTTCATTCTGCTGTGCAGGTCCTTTCTTCCTCCTCATTGGAGGGTTTGTTAGCTGCTGACAGAAGCTGGCACGCCCCCACCGAACAATTCCCTCCAATGAGGAGGAAGAAACGACCTGCAGAGCAGAACCAAGATGGCTGACAGGCCCGAAACTGCGGCCGTTCGGCGGCTCCTGTACAGTCAGTTACCACTTTTTTTGGACCGAAACCCGCCAAATTCGTTAGAGGACATGCTTAGCTACCAGAGGATATAAGGCTTGTGGAGGTTTAAACAAGCAAACGGAAGACATTTGTTCCGTTTTGCAGCCCAGCTGAAATTGTCTATGGGGATTTGCGGTGGGTCCCCTAAAGTAGACTAGCTCCAAATTCACATTGCCCCCACTACACCGCTTTAACACCTGATCATCCACCAATACACTACACTATGCTAACTTGAATCTTGATGCCCCACCAATTAAACTCCACTGCACAATGCTAACCTCTGATTCCCATCAATAACACACTAAGCCAACTCCTAAAGCCCACCAGCTATGCTACAATGCACTACTCTAACAAGTTCTGCCCCCATTCCCAGCTACACTACACTTAACCCCTGCAGCTACAATGACTTCTCTGCGACTGCCACTTAGCCTGAAGCACTAGACAGACAGGCTAGTTAAAGTAGTGGCTAAGCTGCATGGGCATGAAGCAGAGCCTGTGACAGCACAGCAGGACCAGGCAGATAGAGCATACACATGGACTCACTGTATACAGCACAGTTCTGTTAAAGCCAGTCTAGCTGTCCCTTTACACAGACAGCTCTAGCTGTAATCTGATCTTTGCTGGTGTCATTGCCCATATATTAATCCTGCCCTTTTGACCTGAAATTGCCAGCAAAGCTCGTTACAGATAAGACCTGTCTGTAAACGGACAGCTAGAGTGGCTTTAGCAGGACGGCGGCGCTGTGTGCTGTATACAGCCTGCGTGTGGTCTTATCTCTCTCTGCCACTGTTCTCTGGTCCCCGCTGTGCAAGAGAGCCTGGGTGACTGTGCGGTGGACCGGAGAAAACCATGCGTGCTTCACCGTGCTTCACCGCAGCCAAGGCAGCTAAAGGAAGAGAGAGCCGGCTGTGCATTCCTCAATTCGGTGCCTCACTCCTCCTTCTGGCCGGAAGGAGGAAGCGCACCTTAGTAACAAGCCGGAAATGTACAGCCGGTCGGAATGAAAAAAAAAAAATCGCCACTCTGACGATACTGAAATCGTGATGATGCAAATCGCGATTTCGATTAAAAAAGATATATCGTGCAGCCCTAGGCAGCGCCAGGTGGGGGGGGGGGGGGACGTCAGCAGAAGGTGGCAGCAGCGCATGGAGGAGTGGGCACACAGCAGTGGGGAGGGGGACCAGACCCTCCACTCACCTGGGGCTCCCCCTCCAGACCAGCGTGAGCATGGCAGCGTGCAGGAAGTGAATTACTCACCTTCGCTTCCACGTTCCAGGTGTTGGAAGCGCTGCGCCGTGTGTGTGCCTCCAGGTCTCCTCCTTCAATGCTGCCCACTGCGTGTAGTACGTAGTGGGCGGCATGGGAGGAGACCGGGGGGCACGCATGCAGCGCTTCCGACGCCTGGAATGCGGAAATGAAGTTAACTCGTTCCCTGCCCGCTGCCATGCTCACACTGCTCTGGAGGAGTAGGGGGGTCTGGACCCCCTGCCCACCGCTGTGCCTGCTCCTCCTTCCTGTGCTGTACTGGGGCAACTATACTAGCTATACTCGGGCAACTATTCTACCTATACTTGGAAAAACTATACTGGGGGGACCTATACCTGGCTACCTACCTACGGTGACATTTTTTGGTGCTGTGTGATCATTCAGAATGGGGGGGGCATCCTCACAAGTTTGCCTCAAGCAGCAAAAAGTCTAGAACAAAAGGGCACATTGAGGATGACCCTGAACACTGTAGAGCAGAGGGGAAAAAAAGATGCAATAGGAAAAATGGAAAAGAGGAGTAGCGAGAAGAAGACACAAGCACTCCCTGGAGAAAATGTTCCCTCCATACAGACATTTACCTGGGCGCTATATCAGACTTTGAGAGGGCGGAGGAAGTACATGATGATATTGAAAATACAATGGTTCCCACAATTTTTCAAAATGTGCGATTCTGTCACATGTACAGTAATAGCATTTAGTGTAGTGCTTTTTTTGGGATCGTCAGCAATCTAAAAGCGCAGCTGTAAGCACTCTAGCAAGCCCCAGGCCTTACAAATATTGTTCACAGTAACAAAATGCCCCCAACAGATGGACAAAAGGCTCATTTTCACCCAGACAAGTCTCAGGTCTACGGGTGCTATCTTGTATGAGGAAATGGCAAGTGGTTCAGCCTGTCAGTGCTGGACCGAAACTAAAATATCCTAAATAGAGCTACCCTTCATCTTCCAGCAAGTGTGCAGCTGCCAGCCGGGTGTACAGGGCGCGTGCCTGTGGATCATTCCTCTGTGTACCATTGCTTTGTACAGTGGAGTCTGTGTATACACACCTGGCCGCCCACTTTGCGCCAACAACCTCCCCCTAACCGCCCCATGCATTTCACACTCCCATGTGCAACTACAGGACTTCACTAGAGCTGCCCCAATCCTGTGGAACTCTCTCCCTCTGCCCATCACGATTGCCCCCTCCTTCATACTTGATTGAACCACAGAATGTGAACTTGTATTATTGGGACTGCTACTCCAGTATATGATCTGGCATTGTGTATCTTATTGCTTACTAGCTGGATGCCCGGCGTTGCCCGGGTATGTATTTGGCTAGTGTTGGCTCTGCCCACTTTTCCTAACCCACAATTACTTAATGACCAAGTATGTGAGCTGTGCGGTCTTTGGCATCAATAATTTGCAATGAAATAAAATTAATCTGATTGGATGTGGCTCCACCCCTTTTCTGAATTTGAACCCCAATCACCCAATGGCCAACTGTACCAGGTACAGGTGATTAACAGTGCAAGAATGGCAGCAATTAAATATTCCCCTTAAAAATCAATAGGTGGATTTTGATTGGCTTTTATAGGCTCCACCCACTTTTCTGAATATTAATCCGTCACCCAGTGACCAACTGCAAAGTTTAAGAACCCTGCCATTAACAGTGTCAGAATGGCTGCAGTTTACATTTGCGCAATGAAATTTGTATTTCTCCACCCACTTATTTCCTAACATTGTTCAGGTATGTATTTGGCTGGTGTTGGCTCCGCCTACTATTTCTAATCCTAACACACAATTACTCAATAACCAAGTTTGTGAGCTTTGCTGTTTTTGGCATCAATAATTTGCATTGAGATTAAACAAATCTGATTGGCTGTTTGTGGCTCCACCCCTTTGTCTGAATTTAACCCCAGTCACCCAATGACCAACTGTACCAGGTTTAAGGCTTGTGCCATTAACAGTGCAAGAATGGTAGCAATTACATATTCCCTCTTAAAAATCAAAAGGGGAATTTTGATTGGCTTTTGTAGGCTCCACCCACTTCTCTGAATATTAATCCCAGTCACCCAGTGACCAATTGTGCAAAGTTTGAGAACCCTACCAAAGAAATCTACATTTGTCTCTGCCTACTGATGACCCGGCATTGCCCGATTATGTATTTTGCAGGTGCTGGCTGCACCCACTTTTCCTAACCCTAACACACAATTAATCAATTACTCAATGACCAAGTTTGTGAGCTTTGCTGTCTTTGGCATCAATAACCTGCGTTAAAATTAAACCACTCATATTGGCTGTTTGTGGCTCCACCCCCTTTTATAAATTTAAACCCCAGTCACCCAATGATCAACTGTACCTGGTTTGAGGCTTGTGCCATTAACAGTGCAAGAATGGCAGCAATGACATATTCCCCTGAAAAATCAATAGGTAATTTTTGATTGCCTTTTGTAGGCTCCACCCACTTTTCTGAATATTAACCCCAGTCACCCAGTAACGAACTGTGCAAAGTTTGAGAACCCTACCATTAACAGTGTAAGAATGGCTGCTGTTTACATTTTCCCAGTAAAATTTGTATTTGTATCCGCCCATTTACGACCCTGCGTTGCCCGCTTATGTATTTGGCTGGTGTTTGCTGTGCACGTTTTTCTAACCCTAATGCACAATTAATCAATTACTCAATTACCAAGTTTGTAAGCTTTGCGGTGTTTGGCATCAATAATTTGCATTGGAATATAACAAATCTAATTGGCTGTTTGTGGCTCCACCCCCTTTCTGAAATTGAACCCTAGTCACCCAATGATCAACTGTGCCAGGTTTAAGGCTTGTGCCATTAACAGTGCAAGAATAGCAGCAATGTAAATATTCCCCTTGAAAATCAATAGGTTAATTTTGATTGGCTTTTATAGACCCCACCCACCTTTCTGAATATTAATCCCAGTCACCCAGCGACCAACTGTGCAAAGTTTGAGAACCCTGCCAGTGTAAGAATGGCTGCAGTTTACATTTCCCAGTGAAATTTGTATTTGTCTCCGCCCCCTTTTTGGTTATGGGAATAAAAAGTATCCTATACTTTATTCCAGGTAATGTACTATGTGTGTGCCAAATTTCATTCAAATCCGTTCAGCCATTTTTGCGTGATCGAGTAACAAACATCCGAACTTTCCCATTTATTATATTAGTAGGATTACCTGTATTGTCGGTCACCCCTGTAATCTTATCTTATGTATTGTACAGCAATGCGTAATATGTTGGCGCTATATAGATCCAATAAATATGTAAGCTAATCTTTTTCCTGACTTTGCTCTGTATAGGTGAAGGGAGAAGAGGAGGAGGATGGTTACCTGGAGCTGCAGGAGCTCAGAGCCAAAAAGTAAGAACTCTTTACGTTTATAGTTTCCCTCCCATCTCTGTAAGGCCCAGTGCACACCAAAACCGCTAGCAGATCCGCAATACGCTAGCGGTTTTGGGAGCTGATTTCAGAGCGATTCTAGGTATGTTTACAGAGGTTTTCTAAACATACCTAGCGGTTTTGCGTGCGTTTTTGTGTAGCAGATTACACATATTGTTACAGTAAAAGCTGTTACTGAACAGCTACTGTAACAAAAATGCCTGGCAAACCGCTCTGAACTAGCGTTTTTCAGAGCGGTTTGCGTTTTTCCTATACTTTACATTGAGGACGAAACGCTTCCGAAAACCGCAAACGCGCAGCAGGAGGCGCGTTTGCGGCTTGGCAAAAACCGCAAACCGCCGGTGTGCACCATCCCATTGCAATACATTAGACAAGCGTTTTTAGAGGCGGATGCGGCCGGCGGATCGCTCCAAAAACCGCTCGGTGTGCACTGGGCCTAAGTCCTGCAATGGCACAGGCCCCTCAGTCTGTATGGGATCCATTATCTGTCCTGGCATCAATGGACTACATCTCCCAGCAGGCATTGCGGCGTGTGTCCATTACATCTTCCAACAGGCATTGCGGCGTGTGTGTGACACTGCTGGAAAGTTGAAAAATCAGCAGCTGCTGTCTCTCTCCCTAGGGAACTTGGCAGATCCCATATGGACTGGGGAGGTGCAGCATCCCATATAGGGGTGGTCAATGAATGCACATAATTTTTAGTTGAGCCAGTATTATGCAAATGTATGCTGCTATCCATTTTCAATATGCATTCATTTGCATAATCCTACATCAGCTCAAAATATTTGCATCTCATTCACCATCCCCACACATAGGTAAGTAAGAACATTCTACCCAAACAACCCCCCCACCCTGTACAAATCCCACACTGTCCGTTTTGTCATCCCTGCCCTGTTCTGTGCCCTGATGTGTGTGTATATACCAGTGTTATGTGGTGTCCGGTAATAGGCTCCCTGCACACTGCAAATCCAATTTGTGATTCCGATTACCCTCCCCCCCCCCCCCCCCCCCCCCCCCCCCTTCTGCATGCTATCAAAAGAGAAACGCAGTATCGATTACAAAACTGAATCGCATGTACTGTGCATGGTGATAGAGAAACATGAATGTGACAGAAATCAGTGTCTACTCATTTTAAGTTGTTTTTTTTGTTTTTGTTTTTTTTACTTTTTAGAGGAAAGAAGTTTTCGGTCAGCCTTCCATCGTCCCTCTCTCCTGGAGCAAAGACCAAAGTCATCATTGAAACTGTGTACACCCATGTCCTGCAGCCCTACCCCACCCAGATCACACAGGCTGAGAAGCAGTCTGTGACCTTCGAAGGGAACCATTACTTCTTCTCACCGTATCCCACCACATCACAGTCTACCCGTGTCAAGCTGGCATCCCGCAATGTGGAGCACTACACCAAGCTGGGCAACCCCGCCCGCTCCGATGACATCATCGAGTACGGACCCTTCAAGGACGTCTCTGCTTGGAGCTATGTAAGTCTCCATCTGGTCTTTCACATTAATCTGCTCTGATGTTCCTTCATGTAAAGTCCACAGATTGTCAAGTATGACTGTCAGAACTGCATGATAATATCTCTCTCTCTCTCTCTCTCTCTCTCTATCTATCTATCTATCTATCTATCTATCTATCTATCTATCTATCTATCTATATATATATATATATATATATATATATATATATATATATATATTCTATATATCTATCTATCAAGTTGAAATTTGATCTCCAAGTTGACAGTTGGGTGCCATAGCAGAGCAGCTAGTTGGTAAACACAGGATGTTAACAATGTCTGCTTCCATGAAAGCAGAAAGTTGACACACTGCAGATTTATTGCAGGATTTGTATCAGTTGTAACAAAGAAGTGTTCTTCTTCAATGGTTATTATGCTGTTCCGTATCTTTTAGAGCAGAGAGGAAGTTCTGAGTTCAGGTCCGCTTTAAACAGAAGAATAAAAAATATGTCTTAGGAGAAGAGATGAATGGAATAAGGGCCTAGGAGTGCTTTGCTTGTGGCTAGGGGTTCAGATCATGCACATAAAGACAGCTGTACAGCACACAGCAATGTCCCAATGTCACATCTCCCTGAAAATATGACGGCCTTGTATTACTTTCTGCTCCAAAACATGAGTTAGGGCTCATTTTCAGGAGCATTAATGTATTGCTTTTTTTACTTTCACTTTAAATTGCTATTTAAAGGAAACGTCCGGGTCTTTGCTTTAAAAAAAAAAGTTTCCTTTTTTAAAGGACACCTGAAGGGAGAGGAATATGTAGGCTTCCATATTTCCTTTTAAACAAAGCAGATCCTCTGCCTCTAATACTTTAGCCATAGACCATGAGCAAGCACGCAGATCAGATGTTTCCGACTAGATTTGCTGCTTGCTCGTTTCAGGTGTGTGATTCAGACACTGATACATAAAAGATCAGCAGGACTTACAGGCAACTGGTACTGTACAGGAAATAAATATGGCAGCCACCTCCATATGACCTCTGTGCTAAGTATTCTTCCTTAATTCCTCAGGACCCTATGAAGATTCACTATGAGAACAACAGCCCCTTCCTCACCATTACCAGCATGACCCGATTGATTGAAGTCTCACATTGGGGTAACATTGCTGTGGAAGAGACTGTTGACCTGAAGCACACAGGAGCCAGTCTGAAGGGACCTTTCTCCAGATACGACTACCAGAGGCAGCCAGATAGCGGCATCTCATCCGTCAAGTCCTTCAAGGTGAGATGACTATCATAATTATCCTACAGTGATGCTTGAAAGTTTATGTTGAAGGTCATTGTCTTGCTGTACAAACCAATTTCTTCACGGTTGGATAGCTGGACATTATCCTGCAGCATATGACACCGTTTAGAGTCTGTTATCAGTTATGGCTACCTGCCTTGATCCAGAGATCTCAAAGCCAGCTCAAACCATGGTACTGCCACCACCATTTTTCACAGTTGAGTCCTTATGCTGGAATGCATTGTTAACCTTTTTACTGAAAGCCAAAAGTTCTATATTTACTACCACCATCCACAGAATGGTCTTTAGCAAATAAAGGTTGGGTAGCAACATTTATTTAACGTTTAATGTGGCTTTCGTAATGCAACTTGGTGATGCACACCAATTTTTTTTTTTTGTTTGTTTTGAGAACTTTTGTGGACAGAGAGAAATTTGCCCATGCAAGAGGCTTTCGGATTCCTTAGGTGTTCTATGGTTCTGTTAGTCAGTCTGCCTTTTTTTTTTTTTTTTTTTTTCTTAAACTTATTTGTTTCAGCTGAGAATATAAACCTAGAGCACGGGTATGTTGAGTGCAACCCAGGTGTAGGTAGGACACATATTCATAGTAAGCTGAAAAAATACTAAATTAAGGCCTCTTACACAGTAGGACGTTGCGTTTTGATGCAACGATTAAGTCGCAATGCAAAATACAATGCAACGCCCCAAAAAAGTTCCACCACAACTTAAAGAGGAACTGTAACCTCCTATTGTACTCAGCACCAGTGTGTACATCATGCCCACTTTATAGGGGAAAAACAAGTATCTCCTAGTAAAATAATATAAATTTACTTAGTTTCTGTAGCTGTAACCAGTAAGCCACGCCCACCACACTAGCTGCCTCCGCGGATGTATAATAATTAGCCTACTCTCAGTGCCTTCTGGGTAGTGACGTTTAGAAACATCACAAGCTCTCTCCTGGTGTTTGGAGAAAAAAAAAAGTCTCCTTCAACAAGAGACAGGCAGCAGAGTGAGCCGGCCACGCCCCCAAATCTCGTGCAGTGCCAGCAGCTTTCAGGAGAGTGAGCAGCATGTATGTAGCAGCCTGCTAAATCATCCACTGTCCTCCTCACTGTTTCTCTCCCACAGGCATGACAGGCAACAGGTAATCTCCAGAATCTGATAAAATGTATACAGTGTGAAAACGCTGCCTGTCGGATGCATCTGGGGGAGGGGGAGAGAGGTCTGACTTCTTAGCCTGAACTTTTTTTACTTTGAGTTGAGAAAGAAAGCAGAGAGCAGTGCAGACTCAGTGGCAGGCTTCCAGCATGCTTTACACTGCTGTGTCTCCTGTGCTTTGCTTAGAAAGTAGTAAAAGTGCAGAGCTAGAAGTCAGACCTCTCTAGCTGTCCCTTATTTATGCCTTAAAGGAGTCCTCAAGGGAATTGAAGGAAAATAAGTGCTACTTACCCGGGGCTTCGTCCAGCCACAAGCTCCCAGCATGTCCCTTGGTGCAGCTCTGCGGTGAGCCGCTCGCTTGTGAAGCTTTCCGGTCCCCGGCGATGACGTCAGGCCGACCAGGAGGTACTGCACCTGCGTGAGGGGTGCTGTCAATCACCGCCACGTGGACCGGAGCATACTGCAGAGGCGCAGAACTACTACGCCTGCGCAGTACGCTCCGGTCCACGTGGGAGTGATAGCGCCGCTCACGCAGGTGCAGTACAGGCTGACCTCCTGGTCAGCCTTCGTCCTGGTCAGCCTGGACGAAGCCCCGGGTAAGTGGCACTTATTTTCCTCATATCCCTTGATGACTCCTTTAAAGAGAACCTGAACTGAAAATAAAAAGTTAAAATAACCATACACAGATCATACTTACCTCCTGTATACTCCTCAATCTCTTTCTCCTCTCCTGCGTCCCATTTGTCCACTGTGATCAATTAAATTCTCCATCCTCCATTTTAAAAATGGCCATTACCCCTTAACAGCTTCCTGGTCAGCACACTGTTAAACTGTAATATCACACCACTTGAGCCATAGGGAAACATGGACATTACCTTGCACATTCAGTTGTAACTGACAACTGCTGAGATATATATATATATATATATATATATATATATATATATATATATATATATATATATATATATATATATATATATATATCTCTGACAGCAACTGGTATATTTCAGTTCTGACAAAATATTGTCAGAACTGGAAGGCATCATCGTAAGAAGAAAATGGTGAGCTTCTGAGAGGAACTGACGGTGAGGTTAGTATGTAATATTCATTTGCAGCTACGTCATGTGTTTATTTTGACACAGGATTAGACTGTGAGCTCCTCTAAGGACAGTCAGTGACATGACTTTGTACTCTGTAAAGTTCAGCAGAAGATGTTAGTGCTATATAACTACATAATAATATGGTAGATCATTACATTATGACTATGGTAGGATTAGACTGTGAGCTCCTCTGAGGACAGTCAGTGACATGACTATGTACTCTGTAATGTGCTGCAGATGATGTCAGTGCTATATAAACACATAATAATAATATGGTAGGACATTAGACTATGACTATGGTGGGATTAGATTGTGAGCTCCTCTGAGGACAGTCAGTGACATGACTATGTACTCTGTAATGTGCTGCAGAAGATGTCAGTGCCATATAAATACATAATAATAATAATATGGTAGGACATTACACTATGACTATGGTAGGATTAGAGTGTGAGCTCCTCTGAGGACAGTCAGTGACATGACTATGTACCCTGTAATGTGCTGCAGAAGATGTCAGTGCTATATAAACACATAATAATATGGTAGGACATTAGACTAGGACTATGGTAGGATTAGACTGTGAGCTCCTCTGAGGACAGTCAGTGACATGACTATGTACTCTGTAATGTGCTGCAGGAGATGTCAGTGCTATATAAATACATAATAATAATATGGTAGGACATTACACTATGACTATGGTAGGATTAGATTGTGAGCTCCTCTGAGGACAGTCAGCGACATGTACTCTGTACAGTGCTGCAGATGATGTCAGATGAGTGTGCTCTTCAGGGCCCATTCACACTGGGGCGATTCGTAGGCGGTTTCTGCGGATTAAAGTGCTTGTGTAATCCCAATCGCTCAAAAATCATGAAAATGTAGTCAAAAATATGCGTTTGCTGCAAAAAAAAAAGTCACAGCCGCAAAACGCTAGCGCTAATTGCCAGCATTTTGTGATCCCCAGTGTGAATGGGCCCAATCTGTCCTACTCTGATGGCTGGCTCTGCAGACTGCTCCAGCATCACTACAGTACAAAGCTCTTGGGGATTTGGGGTGAAAAGGCTGGAGGCAGGGTGCTGTACTCCAGACCCTGCAGAATACTGAATAGGGACTGTCTACAAATCTTTGTATTTCTTATCAGTGGACGAGCAGATGCAGTCATTAGCACAATTGTGCAGGGGGGAGAAAGCTTATAATCAAATCAGATTAAAATCACGCCGCCAAGTGCATGCTTGATTGACAACGCAACCAATTTCAGGCTGATATTTGGGCACATGAGTCAATCGGAAATGCTGCAAATTGGCTATCGTGGTTGGTCGGGTGCATGGCGGTAAAAGGAAAGCGATATCGGGGTGAGTGACGAAACTCCTGGCGCTATGTGTGTATGTGTATTTACACATTACCTGTCCTGTGTCCCAGTGACCGCCCCCTTCTGAATCCGCTGCTACACTTCCCATACTTGCTGCTGGCACATATCTTGCTGGCGTGCGTGTGCGACGTTACGCTGGCCGGCATTTATAGGGAGGAGCGGTGGAAGACAGATACAGGACAGGTAATGTATAAATACACATACATGTACATACATTTATACACAGAGAAACAGCGGCGGGCTCTGCCGATTTCCAGGAGATTTCATGCTGAAATTGATCGGTAATCGGTCTGCGGTGTAGGGGCAGCTCCCAGATCTCTCTAATCAGATTCGATTAGAGAGATTTGTCTCTTGGTCGAATCTGCCCATCATTGCCTGATGTATGACTAGCTTTAGTTTTCAGTCTCTCAAGACATGGAAAAACTTTTTTTTCCTGGACTGCCAGAAAATTTACAGTGCCTTTGTAGACAGCTCTGTGCTTCAGGGCCCTTTTCCACTGCAAAACGCAACTGCAAATACATTTGCGTTTCCCCAATTTTGATGTTCGTTTTGTGCGTTTTTTATGCGTTTGCAGACTCCGTTTTTCTGATTGGCAAATGGCAAGTGTTGTCTTGAAAATGGATACTGGTGGTTAAATCAATACATAACGCAAAACACATTTCTATGCGTTTTTCATGCATTCCTATACTTTACATTGAAACACAAAACGCATCATAATCGCACAGACATGGGTTTGCGTTTTGTAAAAACCGGAACACAGCAGTGGAAAAGGCCACCCAAGATTCTTATTTTAAACAAGCTGCACTTCAGAATCAGCAAACGCATGCGTTTTGCGTTTCTGGCAAAAACGCAGCTAGTGGCCCTTATGCTGTAATGCCAGTGGTTTGAAACGCCTCTGCTATTCAGCTATATTACAATACACTAATCAGCATCTCCAGCTCATTCCCTGTCTGCTTCTGTTTACACATGTGCATATTATACTTCCTGGGCTTCTGCAAATTATGTCAGTTAGGAAAAAAAAAAAGGTTGAGGAAGGAGGGTGTAACAACCTTCACTGTGGGCGTGTTTTCAACTGCTGGGATGAAGAAAAAAAAACTTGCTACTCCTGCCAGTAGTAAACAGGGATCCTCCCATGCTGCCTATGGCCCTTTTACAGCACCTTGCTGACAGGGTTACGAGATTTATTAGTCAATCCTTCTTATCTATATACTTAAATCACTGTCTTATACTGCTTTTTAACCACCCTGGCGTTCTGATTAAATCGCCAGGGTGGCTGCGGGAGGGTTTTTTTTAGATAAAAAAAAAAACTATTTCATGCAGCCAACTGAAAGTTGGCTGCATGAAAGCCCACTAGAGGGCGCTCCGGAGGCGATCTTCCGATCGCCTCCGGCGGCAAGAGATAACACGGAAGGCCGCAATGAGCGGCCCTCCGTGTTTTGCTTCCCTCGTCGCCATGGCGACGAGCGGAGTGACGTCATTGACGTCAGCCGACGTCTTGACGTCAGCCGCCTCCGATCCAGCCCTTAGCGCTGGCCGGAACTGTTTGTTCCGGCTGGGCTCGGGCGGCTGGGGGGACCCTCTTTCGCCGCTGCACGCGGCGGATCGCCGCGCTGCAGCGGCGATCAGGCAGCACACGCGGCTGGCAAAGTGCCGGCTGCGTGTGCTGCTTTTTATTTGGTGCAAATCGGCCCAGCAGGGCCTGAGCTGCAGCCTCTGGCGGTGTTGGACGAGCTGAGCTCGTCCAGACTGCTCAGCAGGTTAAGGAATATTTATTCCTCCTTACAGTTCCTCTTTAATGCCCTGTTATTGTTGCATACAGGCAATGAAAAGTATGCTTCCAAGTCATTGCTGAGCATGTGCAAACAGTCCAACGCAGCTAATAATGTGTATAACGCACAGCATGCAGCACTTTCTAATAGTGCTACACGTTACACACAAACGCGACGTGTGCATGTCGCGCAGACTTAGTATTGCTGTGCGTTAGTCTGCGTTGAAACATTTTCTAACCTGCGACTTTAACGTCGCACTGTGAAAAAGGCCTAAACATCAGGTGTAAAGTCATGGTGATATCTGCCACGCGCAGGTGACAATACGGAATCAATTTGTGGAGAGCAGGGTAAATTACCATCACTGGAATTGACCGTGGTATTAGAGGCACGCAACTACACATCCTAGTTAAAATGGCTGGTATTAGACTGTTCATAATTTGTTATAGTGTATAAACTTGGTCATTTCTAGACATCTTGACCTACTGAACCTGTAATCTGTTCACTGCTCTCAAAATTCCTTTTTCCCCAGACTCTCGAGTTTTATGGCCTCAAATTAGTTATCAATACGTTTCTGTGGATTTAAAAAAAAATAAAAAAAAAAAAAAAATTAAAAGTTATTACTTTTACAAAACTTAGGATTTTTTTTTACCTATCTAATGTGCATTTTCAGTGACTTCTGGACTGCAGTGAGACTCTAGAGACTCCCTATGCTAATGAGGTTTTTCCATTTGGCACTGTTATTGGCCTGAGGAAGCGGGCTTAGACCCGTGAAACGCCTTACCTGTGCTTAATTAAAATCTTTTGTTACAAAGATTTTATTTGAGGTACTCTACCTCCCTTTCTTTTGTTTTTAGAATTTTATACACACCAAGACGACTCTTTCACCCATATTGCCCTTAAAAGCAGATTTGTTGTAGTTTTGGAATGACTGATGAATTTTTACTTATCATGTGTGGTGTTTTCCCGCAGACCATTCTGCCAGCAGCTGCCCAGGATGTCTACTACAGAGATGAGATCGGCAACATCAGCACCAGCCACCTCCTGATCCTGGAGGATTCTGTGGAGATGGAGATCCGGCCCAGATTCCCACTGTTTGGAGGCTGGAAGACACATTACCTCGTTGGATACAACCTCCCGAGTTACGAGTACCTGTACAACCTGGGTGAGTTACATGGCCTAGAAAAACTCGCATTGCCTTAACAGTCGAGTTCCTGCTTTACTTTCAGACCATTAAAGGAAACCTGAGACAAAAAAAAATTCATGCATACCTGAGGCTTCCTCCAGCTCCCTTCAGGCCGTTGGATCCCTCGCCGTCATCCCAAACCTCGATCCTCCTCTGGCCATCCAGGTATATCTGTCAGTCAATACCTGTTGCCATGTGCTGTGCATGCACTGCCTGGCTGCATGTTCTGGGAGTGCAGGAGACCGCTCCCAGCGATGGGAGTGCGCTACCCATGCCCAGTATATCCCAGACGGATATCAGAGGATCGTGGTGGACCAAGAGGACGGCGAGGGGGCCAATTGCCTCAAGGGGGCCAGGTATGTATGAACCTTCTTCTCAGGTACACTATATTTGTATTAGGTATTGGAAATAGATTTTCAGATAGAGGTGTTCTGCTGCATTATTGCTCCTCTTGTGGGTGTTTCAGTTTAGGCTGGAGCCGATTTATGATTGGTGGTTGTTGTCTCCGCCCACAGGTGACCAGTACGCTCTGAAGATGCGTTTTATTGACCACGTGTTTGATGACCAGGTGGTGGATTCTCTGACAGTAAAGATCATCCTACCTGAAGGCGCAAAGTAAGCCAGATCAGTCATGATTGATTTCATCTGTGAGCTTCATTTTGTCTGGATTCCATGTTTTTGAATTACGCACATTTTTTTTACCAGCTTGTTTTTTCTTTTCATAGAAATGTCCATGTGGATTACCCTTATGAAATAAATCGAGCCCCTGATGAGCTCCACTATACCTATCTGGACACATTTGGTCGCCCGGTGATTGTGGCTTACAAGAACAATCTGGTGGAGCAGCATATTCAGGATGTGGTGGTCCACTACACCTTCAACAAGATCTTAATGCTCCAGGAGCCTCTGCTGGTAGTGGGAGCCTTCTACATCCTGTTCTTCACAGTCATCCTCTATGTCAGGCTGGACTTCTCCATCACTAAGGTGTGTGTCTTCTCCCTCTCAACTATGGTCTGCAGTGTGAAGTTTGTCCCAGCAAAAGGTCTTCTGCACGATGTTGACCAATAAAATTTATATAGCTGGACTTTTTTTTTTTTTTGAGGGGGGGGGGGGGAGGGGGTTTAGGCGCCACATTCACAGTGGGGGGTTGCGTTGTAATGCGACGTTAACGTCACAACGCAGCTTTACAATACAATGCAAAAAAAGGTGGTAACGTAGATTAACGCTGCGTTAGTATCATACAGTAGGTACAGTAAAGCATACAGGCAATGAAAAGTATGCTTTCCTGTACCTGGTAAAGTATGCGTTTAGAGGTAATGCAGTGCGTTACCATAACGCTACACGTTACAATGCGACGTTAACGTCCCATAGGATTATCATTGCATTGTGGCAAGCTGAGTTAGTTTATAATGTAGCTCTACATTTTCCCACTTTGAATAAGCCCTAAAAGTAATACCTTTTTAATGGCTGATAAAGTGTAGTTGTTCAAGCTTTCAGGGAACCGGTCCCTTTCTTTAGGCAGATTTCCAGACGTTAGCTGAAGTACAACACTGTATGCAGGTAAGTAGTAAACAAGTAGATGCCCATGTGTACTGGTTACTATTTAGCAGTCAGCTGTCAGGTGACGAGACAGCTTATTTGGGTGCTGCTATTAGTATTGATTTATAAAGCGCTGACATTCTGTGGCTCTGTACAAGGTAAGATAAACAAACCTGGGGTACTTAAAGAGACTATGAAGTCTCAGAAAATTCAGCTTTTTATTGCTAAAACCTGTTCAACATTATTGCCCTAACTAAAATGCTGCATCCCTGCGGCTGAAATCTAACTAAATACCCCCCAAACTCCCCGGGGCACACTGCGGGAAACGCTTCCGTGAGAGGCAGAGCTTTCAGCTGCAGCTCTGCTTCTACACGCGTCAGCGCGTATCTCCGACCGCCCATCTGTCTTCCTTCACTGGGAGAGGCGGAGATACGTGCTGATAGACACGCATGGAAGCAGAGCTGCAGCTGAAAGCTCTGCCTCCCGGGGCAGCAAAAAATCATATACTGGTGCTGTACTGTATGTGGTACCCAGTATATAACAGTATATAGTCAATTTACTGGTTGGATTGGTGAACTCTCCCTAAGTGGATTGGTCAGCTCTCCCTGTTTATCAGAGCAGTATGGAAGAATAGATCACGCTGTGCCCATAAAATACGCCCCTTTCACCCCTCTGGCCCACCCTTGTATCCTATTTACCTCCCTCTCTGCCTCTCAGAACTCACACATATGCGCCTGCGCTGCTTCACTACAGTCCTCAGCAGCAAGATCTGAGAGACGGTAACAGGATATGGGTTATCACCCAGCATCAATGATACCCGGCGTATAAGACGACCCCCAACTTTTCAGAAGATTTTCAAGGGTTAAAAAGTAGTCTTATACGCAGGAATATACAGTACTGTGACAAATGAAACATGATGAATAAAATGTATAATAGGTTGCAAGATACAAAATGAATAACAAGTTCCCAGATACAAAAGGGTGAAAGAGCTATAGTCCATAATGTGAATGGTTATAGTGGTGGGTTATAGAATTACATGGCTACATAAATAGGTAGTCAGTAGGGGATAGTTTTTGAAAAGGAAAAAAAATATATAGAGGTATAGTTTAGAGGTGGGCCACCCATAAAATGCTTCCATTTGTAGCTCACCCTTTACTAACTCTCATAGTCCCCATTGTGTTCCCAGTTGTAAATCCATATTTTGGTTCCTCCCTTATACTGTATCCTGTAAGTCTCCTTATTTCTAGTGCTCCCCATAATAGTCCCCTTCTTAGAGTGTACCAGTAATGGCTCCTCATGAAATGGTGACCCCAATATAATGACCAGACTCGGTGCTCCTGTCTTACTGCTGCCCACAGTGTGGTTGTCATTAATATTTATTTTTATATAGCGCCAACATATTACACAGCGCTGTACAGAGTATATTGTCACTAACTGTCCCTCAGAGGGGCTCACAATCTAATCCCTACCATAGTCATATGTCTATATTGTGTAGTGAATGGATTGTAGTCTAGGGCCAATTTAGGGGGAAGCCAATTAACTTATCTGTATGTTTTGGGATGTGGGAGGAAACAGAGGTGCCCAGAGGAAACCCACACAGACACGGAGAAAATACAAACTCCTTGCAGATGTTGACCTGGCTGGGATTCGAACCGGGGACCCAGCGCTGCAAGGCGAGAGCGCTAACGCCTAAGCCACCATGCATCTATTATAGTACTCCTGTTGTGTCTTCAATATGATTCATCTATTCTAGTGCTCCACTACAGTGTCCAATAGTGAGACTAAAAAGTGACTAAAACAGCATCTCTTGACATAGCACCGCCTCTCCTTTCTGTTCCGTCAGTGAGGACGCAGTTTGCCCAAATGCTGCAGTGTTAGGGACACTTCCTTCTTCCCCTAACCAGTATGTTTCCAAAGAAAACTAAACTCGCATAGAGATATTAGTAGATCAGTGCTTTTTTAATAAAGTCAATCTGTTCTTCAGGACCCAGCAGCGGAAGCCAAGATGAAGGTAGCCTGCATAACTGAGCAGATCCTCACCCTGGTGAACAAGCGGCTCGGGCTGTACCGCCACTTTGATGAAGCCGTTAATAAGTACAAGCAGTCGCGGGATATCTCCACTCTAAACAGCGGGAAGAAAGCTTTAGAGACGGAACATAAGAATCTGACCAATGAGATTGCCTCCCTGCAGTCCAAGCTGAAGGTAGAAGGCTCTGACCTGTGTGACAAGGTGGGTATTGTGTTATGTATGCTCCAGTCTTATCTCCTCAGCTGTTACATAATGCTAAAGCTGGAATTCATCTCCATTTGTAAGGTCTGACCCTTGTAAGTTAGGTAGGTTGAGAGCTAGTTAGAACTTAAAAGTTAGAAGGTTAAGAGGCTTTACTGTTGTCAATTTTAAACCGGTATCCTTTTGTAAACTTTGGACAGACACAAACTAATCTGTGGGACAAAAATGAAACTTTTTCATCCCCAGAAAGGCTTCCTCCTGTCCTCTCTGGTACACACACTCACTAATCTTTGAGATCTACTCCAGTAATCTCCAACTCAAAAAAAACCTATCCTGACCTTTTTCTCAATCAGAACAGTAGTGAAATGCTGGTGGATTCCCTAGTTCTAGCTTATATTTTGGATCGACCACCCGACTTAATCGAATTGGTGGAAAATGTGCCGCAACATGCCCCTCCTCAATTCATTTTTCTATTGATCTCCGGCTGAAATCTTTCAACCGGATCGATTAGGAATGCTGGTATAATTTTCGGCCACAAGGGCTCAATTGGGTGCGCAGTTGGTAGGTTCCATATCACTACTATCAACTGACCCTAAACGGTGTCTTCCCAAGTATATTTACTTCCCCATGCCCTTATGCAGTGTATAAAGGCTCACCTGGCACAACACGTGGACGCCTCTGGTGTCTGCCGAGAGTGCCACGTTACCGCATGAGGCCTGGCATACATTGGGGGGGGCGCTACACATAGGGTGGATTTGGGTCGCAGTCAGTATCACTAGGCCAATTTCTGATAGATCTAATGCTGAAATCTATCAGATCAATGGGCAGGCAACAGGTCTTTTTCTAATTAGATCAGAGAGGAATCTCATGATCGCTCTGCTTTGAGTAATGTATGGGTACCTTAACAGACTCCTAGAAAGCTCTTCACAATCTTTCCCCCGTACATCTCCTCCATAGTCTCCAAATACCATTCCAACAGCAACCTCTGGCCACCTTCTTTACTCCCTGTAGAATCGCCTTCTCCCATCCGCAAATACAACACTTCTCACAAACTTCTACCCCCCCCCCCCCCCCCCCCCACTACATTTCGCTTCCCCCCCAAAAAAAAAAAAACACGGTTCCTCATACTCACTAGCACAATTGTCTTCCTCATCACTCTAATGGTACCCTTCCCTTCCTTGCTGTCACTTTGTTGGTACCCTTCCCCTCCTCGCAGTCACTTGGCCATTGTCTTTTTCTTCTCGTCACACTATTGATCTCATTGTCTCTTCCCTGTCACTCTGCTGGTACTATGGTTTTCCTTGCTGTCACTCTTCTGGTACCCTTGTGCTTTTCGCTGTCACTCAGCTGGTACCATTGTCTCCTCGCTGTGACTTTGCTGATGTTCTCCTCTTATGTCCATAGGTTGCAGAAATTCAGAAGCTGGACAGCCAGGTAAAAGAGATTGTGCTGAAATCGTCCTCTGAAGCTGAGCGCCTGGTGGCAGGAAAGCTGAAGAAGGACAGCTACATAGAGAGCGAGAAGCAGCATGCCAACAAGCGGCAGGAGCTGGTCAACAAAATTGACAACATTCTAGATGCGTTGTAAGCAGATACTCATCGCACTGGACAAAGATCGGCAGCCAGATCCAGACTCTGCCTGACAATATACTCAGCGCAGCGCTCTGCAGGCCTCCACTAGTGGCCGTCTGCCTGAGGCCCTCGCTAGAACTCAGCGGCTCTTTTTAGATTGTCCTAAATTCCAAATCTGTCCCTTCTTGCAATACGAATGACAAAGCTTGTGAGATTAAAACATGGCTGTGCAATATTTGTACTAAGCCAAAACCACGCTCTTATTTTTGTATTTTGATTTGCCATTTTCTTTACCTCGGGTGTATTTTTTTATTTTATTTTTTTGCTTTTTCCATCATTGCTTTTTCCGTTTTAAAGTGTACCTGTCCGGGTTTGTAAACTGACAAAGGGACTTGAGGAATAAGTCTTGACTTTGTCCCACCCCTTCCTGTTATCAGCAAACCATCATGAGTCAGTAGCTGTTCTTATTGGTTTGTGAATGTGTGGAAGAGGAGGGACAAAGCAACTAGCTAGAGAAGTCCTAAATTTCAGCTTGTGCCCAGAATTTGCTCACATGGGAAGCATTTTTGGAGTATAAAACAGTCCGCTTATAAATTACAGGCCCCAAATGGGTTTAAATTTAAAACCACTGTCAGCACTTCGCTGCTCAAGAGTCAAACTGAAGCATCCATATTTTTTTTTTTTTTAATCGACCTTGGTTTTCTGTGCCGCCAACTTTTGATTGGCTGTTGGAAGAAAGCACTGCACTTGAATCTTGACCTTACTTTTTTTTTTTTTTTTTTTTTTTTTTTTATAGATGTTTGGGCACATTTTTTTTTTCTTTTTTTTTTTCTTTACGTATACATGCAGTTTGTGCCTAAAATGAAAAATTACTCCCAAGGTTAGAATAATTATTGGTGCATTTGGGAAGAGGGTAATGGGGGGGGGTGGAAAATAAGATAGTTCCGTTTCCTGTTTCAGTTTCACACAGGCTGAATGTGAAAGCCCTTATTTCCATTTTCAGCCATCACACAAGTTTTTGCAACAATGAATGCAGTAGATAAGTACATTTTGTGTTTTATATGTGAAAGCACACCAGGGGGCGCTCATCACACTGTCTGTATTTACTGCCCTGTTTTTACATTTATGTAAAGATTCACTCGTCATTTTTATTTGCTTGTGTGACCAAAAGGAAATAAATAAGGGATTGAGGAAATCATGACTCCATGCTGTAGTATTAATATTTTCTGGTAACTGTGCTTCAAAGGCCCTCACAATCTATATTATTATTTTTATTTATTTTTTGTGTACATAATTCAGGCATTATCATAAGTATCCCTGGACTTGGTGTACCTAAGCCTGCTCTGCAAATGGGGTCAGACTGGGACACTGAGGGTCCACCAGCGAGATGTTCAGCCTGGAGCTCACACACCTGGTGATTTGAAGCTCACAGATCTATGTATTCTGTAAAGTGCTACATGGATACATTATAATATGGAAAGACATTAGACGCTGGTAGGGATTAGATTGTGATCTCCTCTGAAGACAGTCTGTGACATGACTGACTATGTACTCGGAAGATATTGGTGCTATATAAATACTAAATAATATGGTAGGGCATTAGACTATGACTGTAGTAGGCAGGGGGGAGCTGCTAAGGATTTTGTGGGCCCAAGTAGCTTATTTGTGCCTTGACCCCCGGCATTGTTAAGGTCCTAAAAGAACTGGTGCATAAAAGTTAAGTTAGTGTCGAGCAAAGCGTGCTGCGGTGAGAAATGGGCATGGCTCCTCCTGAGCCAACTGTAATGTAATAGTGTAACTCCATGGCCAGTAGACCAGTTTCCTCCCAAAACAACCTGAAAGGTAATTATGTACTCCAGCACTAGGTTCTGCAGTTAGTCCAACAGGTATGCACACAATTTACAGCCTCTCTGGCACTCCCCAACACTCCACCTCTTGTTATATCCAAGGTATGGGAAATTTCAGGCTGCCACTCCACACACAGCAGAACACACAAGGTCAGCGGTCAGTGTATCTCCAGCTCGGTGCTCCGGCTGCAGAACGCCTCGGGGGTCACGTCTTCATACACAGTCTCTGTTTCCACCCAGTACTCGCTGCTTGGTGCATAGTTCCTGGAGTTAAAGAACCTTTTATTCTATTGGACTCTCTCCAAACGTCTGAGCTTTGATATTTGTCCATGAGCGCTGAAATATTGTAATTAAAAATTCTGAGGTAATTAGACATTGTCCATCCATTTCCCCCCCCCCCCCCCCCCCCCAAGAAAAAATAATGCAGACGCTTCCTCTTGTGGTGGTAGGATGCATACAATTGTATACATTTTGGTTTCTGTATTAGCATAAATGTAGTATTTGTGAGCCCCCAAAATGGCAAATGATTCAACATTAACCCCAAGGTATCAAATGCAGTCACTATGACCATTAAATAAGGCAGCAGTCATTACCCTGGATAAGAAATGCAGTAAACATTGCACCCCATATGAAATGCTGCAAACATTATGCCCTATATGAAATGCAGAAAAAGTTACCTCCGATATGAAATGTGCCAAATGTTACCCTACATCTGAAAAGTGGCTAATGTTAACACACACCACACATCCCTTTCCCCCCCAGGATAGGTAGCCAAAGATGTCTTCCCCAGTATATGTAGTCTCCCCCAGTATAATATAGCCAAAGGTGTCTTCCTCCAGTATAGGTAGCCTCCTACTAATGGGTAGCCACCTAATAACTTCCTGGTTCTGTTGCAGCAAGTGGAAGATGAATGGGGGCTACTGAAGACACATCACGTGGGAGACCCAGGTCAGCTGGGTCCCCTACGGCCGCCGCTGCTGTTACCTTACCTGGCGGCCGCTTCCTCTCTTATATTCCCCTCTCATGCCTGTGTGTTATGATTCACAGCAGCGCATCTCACAGCTGCTGTGATGAGGCAGAAGAGCGGCTTCCTGTAGCGGCGATCGCCGTTACCAGGGGAACCGCTTTCCTGCTTCTGCCTCATCACAGCAGCCGGGAGACGCGCTGCTGTGAATCAAAATAACACACATGAGGGGAATATGAGAGAAAGCGGCCGCCAGCTAAGGTAGCGGCGGCGGCCACGGGGGAGCGTATGCTGGGTAGCTATACTGGGGCATTACCTACCTATACTGGGCACTATACTAGTTATACTGGGGCACTACCTACCTATACGGGCACTATCCTCCCACCCAATATCACACGCAGTTCACAGGAAGTTATTCTGATTGGTCCAATTTCAAGCTGCATGTAATTTACATGAGGTTTGAATGATAGGAGGAGGGGCTTAACTAAAAATGACTAGGCGCCCTGCGACACTGGATGGCCCTCCTCCCTCCTCAACACAGGAATTAAAAAGGCAGGATATTAAAAAAAAAAGAAACCTACTTCTAGTATAGGCAGCCAGGTATAAGTGCCCCAGTATAGTTAACCAGGTATAGGTGCCCCCAATGTAGGTAACCAAGTGTAGGTGCCCCCCCAGTATAGGTAGATAGGTATAGATGACCCCACTATATAGGTAGCCAGGGATAGGTGCCCCTAGTTATAGTCTGGTATAGGTGCCCCCCCAGTATAGGTAGATGGGTATAGTTGACCCCACTATATAGGTAGCCTGGTATAGGTGCCCGAAGTATAGTTAGCCTGGGGGGGGGGGAGCAGCGGGCACACAGCTGTGGGGAGGGGAGCCCTACTAACCCCCCCCCCCCCCTCAACTTGGGCCCCTCTCATGCTCTTCCCTCCAGAAAATAGAGCAGCGGCTGGGCAGGTAGACTCTCCTCTTCCACATTCCATGCACTGGAAGTTCACGTGCCGCTGGTCTTCTGTCTCCGCTGCTCACTCTACTCCCTGATTAGTGGAAGTAGATTAAGCGGCGGAGGCAGAGAAGAGGTCTCCCTGGCGCTGCTGTAATTTCTGGGGTCCAAGAGCGACTGTGTGCCCGCTGTTCCCCTCCCTTCTGCGCTTTGCCTTGCCCGCACCCCAATGCAGGGGGGATTTACGCCCCTGGTTAGGAGAAATTGTTTGCATCTCAATGACCATCCCTACTCTTAATCTCCAAAATAACCACTGAACCCCCTAGGAGAGTCCTCTTGGGGTACGTGTACCTTGTGTATCCTACTTGATCACACACCCTCATTATAGAGCACCCATCCCATCGACTGACTTTGAATTGCTTGGTCTCCGCGGCCATCACTCTATTGCATGATCCTGTTTTCTTGTATGACCTAGTGCTGTCTGCCACCCGGTTGATATCTGTAACCCTCTTTATTGTCCAGCACTGTGTAATCTGGTGGGGCTTTATTAACCGATTGCAGACCCAAGGTTCTGGGCCCTTTAACCTCTTGAGGACCATGGTGTTAAACCCCCATAGTGACCAGGCTATTTTTTACTTAATTGGCCACTGCAGCTTTAAGGCAAAGCTGCAGGGCCGCACAACACAGCACACGAGTAATTTTTTTTTTCCCCCACCAAACAGAGCTCTCTGTTGGTGGGGTCTGATCTCCTCCACAGTGTGTTTTTTTTTTTTTTTTTTTTTTTTTTTTAAACATTTATTTACTTTATTATTTTTACAATAAATACTGTCTTTTATATTCTTTTTTTTTTTTCTAAAACCCGTCCCTCCCCCCAGCCAGCCCTGCCTATGAGAGCCGATCGCTCTCTTGTCCCCCAGGGGGACAGCCGTGTCACACGGCTGTCCCCAGTACATCGCTGCTGCTGATCGTAGCGCTGTACACGTAAATACACGGTGTAACAGTCTTCCACCAAACAGGAGATGCGCGCACAGCCTGTGCACGATCTCCTGCAAAACAGAGCCGAGTTTACGCCGATTGGCCTGGGGCTGCGGCCACGCCCATCGGCGTGACACGGTCGGCTAGAGGTTAAAGAGAAACTCCGACCAAGAATTGAACTTTATCCCAATCAGTTGCTGATACCCCCTTTTACATGAGAAATCTATTCCTTTTCACAAACAGACCATCAGGGGACTCTGTATGACTGATATTGTGGTGAAACCCCTCTCACAAGAAACTCTGAGGACCGTGGTACACCTGGCAGTTTCCTGTCTGTGAACCTTGTTGCATTGTGGGAAATAGCTGTTTACAGCTGTTTCCAACTGCCAAAAAAAGCATGCAGCAGCTACATCACCTGCCAACAGTAAAAATGTCACTATGTGAAAAATGTCAGAATGTAAATCAGGGATTTAAAAGATTTTACAATGGGCAAACAATGACTTAATCATTTATACATAATTATTGTAAAAATTAAGCGCTTTTATTACATTATTTTCACTGGAGTTCCTCTATTGGCAGTCCCAAAGCAGTTAAAAAACGTTAACTTGTATCTGTAGGGAAATAAGTGTTTCAATAGTGACACTCTCCTCAATACAGGGAAACCTGAATAATCCAGACACTTCCCTGATTCTCCTCCACCGGGCTGTTCCAGTGTTTTCCCTTCTGCAATACTGCTGATTGATCCTCTTAAAGGGGAACTTCAGCCTAAACAAACATACTGTCATCAAGTTACATTAGTTATGTTAATTAGAATAGATAGGTAATATAATCTCTTACCCACCCTGTTTTAAAAGAACAGGCAAATGTTTGTGATTCATGGGGGCTGCCATCTTTTTGGTTGAAAGGAGGTGACCGGGAGCAGGAGACACAGTTCCATCTGTCCTGTGTCCTGATAACCCCTCCCAGCTGCACACGCTAGGCTTCAAATGTCAAATTCAAAATGTAAAATGCACCAAAACAGCAGAACGAGAACATCAGAAATCCCATCTTGCTTTGCACAGCATAAGGGGAAAAATGCCCGGGCAGTTTTCTTCTGTGCAGCTAAAAATGAGGCTTGTATAAGAGAAACAAAGTTCTGATGCTGTGACACTGTTAAAGAAACACCAAGCCTTTTCAGTGCTGCTGAGTCGATTTTTAGTCCGGAGGTTCACTTTAAACCTCATCTACACAGTACAAATTTCCATCAGATTAGATCTATTAGATAATTTCCAACCGGTCCAATCTGATTGTGTTAGATTTTGCAATAGATTTTGGGTACTTATCAAAGCAAAATTGACCTGAAACAATTTGGACATCTACACACCATGCAATTTCTTATTTGATCCATCTAATAGATCTGTCTATCTGGAAAATTGTACCGTGTAGATGAGGCCTTAGACAGCTTGCACCTGCCCAGTAGCACAGACCCGATTGGGCTTGTCTTTTTCTCCTGTGCTATTGCCTAGGTGTGGTGCGGCTGCAGCCTTCAGGGGGTCTTTGCACTGGACCGGTCTAGGGAAGGATCCAGACTTCCCTCTCCCGATCTCATATTTTTTGCTTTTTAATCCTTGCAGGAACTAGACTGCAAGTGTCCACTTGGTGGTGCTGTATGACAGTAGAAAGCTTCAGTCTGTACTCAGCTAGTGAAGTTTGGGGATATTAAGACTTCTCCTGGGTGTTTCTTGTTTTGTCAGAAGCTATTATACTGCAGGAATCCAGACTGCAAATGTTTTTGTTTTTTTTTAGAAAAGTAGATGCAGTATACAGAAACTGAATGTGGAAAGTGTTGCTTAAATTGAACCTTAACCCTGGACCTTAAAAGTTTCACTTACCTGGGGCTTCCCCCAGCCACCTGCAGCCGTCCTGAGCCCTTGCCGCTCCTCGAGTGTTCTCCGGTCCCCGCCGCGGGTTAGTTTAGTTTTTGGTTTTACTGAGAGTCAGCCCCCGGCTACGCGTAGTCTTCTTCGCATTGCCGTCGTCAAGCGCGTCCTGCGCAGGATGCCTAATTTACCAACTGATGTAAATTTACAAACCGTGTGCGGTACAACAAGTGAGATAGTACCATATTATTATTTATGTGTAAAGTACTGCAGAAGATGTCAGCGGTAAATGGAGTACTTAGAGGCACGGGCAGCACAGTGGTGTAGTGGTTAGCGCTCTTGCATTGCTGTGCTGGGTCTGAATCTCAGCCAGGGCTCTTTCTGCATGGAGTTTGTAAGTTCTCCCTGTGTCTGTGTGAGTTTCCTCTGGGCACTCCGATGTCCCCCTAAATTGGACCTAGACTATGATAGACACATGACTACGGTAGGAATTAGAGCGCCACAGAAGATGCTGGCGCTATATAAATCGTATAACTGAGTCCCTCTGAGGGCCAGTTAGTGACATGCATTCCGTACAGCGCTGCGGAATATGTTAGCACTACATAAATACTACCTGCCATAGTTTGTGTCTAAAGGACAACTTTGGGGGGTAACTAAATAACTTATCTGTATGTTTTGGGAGTAAACCCACCAAATACAAACTCCATGCATATAGTGTACTAGCCCAGACTTAAGTACCCAAGGCGATATGTGACATGTGATAAACGTGTATGTACAGTACAAAACAGTAATAACATTTTGCTGCCTGAAAGAGTTAATTTCCAGGCATACAAGTGACGGCGTCTGTTTTGTTGGCACCTTGTCGAAAATATAGTAAACATCACTGATAAGCAGATTACAGCCATAAAAGTTTTCCTGGCAGAATACAACTGAGGACAGGGGAGAGGTAAGACAAGGACAGTGGTTCATGTATTTTCACTCTGGGACACTTAAAAGACTGCCACTGATTAGAGACAGTAAAACATTTAACCTACTTTGTGAATGTTTAACCACTTGAGGACCGCAGTATTAAACATCCCCCCCCCCCCCCCCCCAAAGACCAGTCCATTTTTAGTTAAATAGGCCAATGCAGCGTTAACCTCCTTAGCGGTATGGACAACTTAATACGTCCATTACCGCCAGAGGTCGCCGCTCAGGCCCCGCTGGGCCGATTTGAATAATTTTTTCTTAAACACGCAGCAAGCACTTTGCTTGCTGTGTGTCTCACCTGATCGCCGCCGCCCGCTGCGATGCAGGGCCCCCCCAGGTGAGACCCCGTGCGCTGCCTGGCCAATCAGTGCCAGGCAGCGCTGAGGGTTGGATCGCGTCTCCCTGGGACGTCACGACGTGCGTCGCCATGGCGACGGGGGAAGCCCTAATGGAAATCCCGTTTCAGAACGGGATTTCCTTATGGCTTAAAGCCCTGGCGGCGATCGGAGGGGTGGCAGGGATGCGGAAGGGAGGGGGGCATCATGTAGCTAGCGCTAAGCTAGCTACATGATTGAAAACAAAAACAAATTAAAAAATAGCCCGCGCTGCCCCCTGGCGATCTTTAATAGAACGCCAGGGAGGTTAAGGCCTCACTGTGGGGCCGTAAAACTCAGCACACGAGTGATTCACCCCCCCTTTTCTCCCCACCAACACAGAGCTCTGTTGGGGTCTGATTGCTCCCCCAAGGTTTTTTTTATTTTATTTTATTTTTTATTTTTAAATGTCCGTCTTTTTTTTTTATATTTTCACTAACAAAACAAACAAACACAGAACATTTTCTCCTGGCTGATTCAAAGCGCCAGAGTTGCAGCCACTAGGACGAACTCTATAGGCAGTAGCAGTGTTGGGGAGACTTACCCAAGATCTCCTACTGAATGAATAGGTGCAGGCTCACTTAACAGGCAGAGCTGAGATGTGAACCCAGGTCTCCTGTGTCAAAGGCAGAGCCCTTAACCATTACACTATCCAGCCACTCACTAGCCTCCCTCCCCTGGCCAGCCCATCAGCGCATCACAGTGGATCGCTTCCCTGTGTCCCATGGGGTACAGCCGTGTCACCCCCATAGACAGCCGTTCACGCCAATCGGCGTGGAGCGGACCTGGGGCTGCCGCACTGTTCACGTCAATTGGTGTGGAGCTGTCGGCAAGTAGTTAAATATAAAAGAAAACTATGAGATACTTTAAAAGGGCAATTTTTAGGAGTAGGTGGATACATATAATTGTTTATCTCATCCGCTTATTTTCACCTCGGGTCCACTTTAAAGGACAACTGTTGCATGAGGGATATGGCGACTGCCATATTTATTTCCTTTTAAGCAATACCAGTAGCCTGGCTGTCCTGCTAATCCTCTGCCTCTAATACTTTTAGCCATAGACCCTGAACAAGCATGCAGTGGATCAGGTGATTCTGACATTGTCAGATCTGACAAGATTAGTTGCATGCTTGTTTCTGGTGTGATTCAGACACTTCTGCAGCCAAACAGATCAGCAGTGCTGCCAGACAACTAGTATTGTTTAACAGGAAATAAATAGAATAGAATAGAAGAATAAGCTTTATTCGCCAAGTGCGGCGGGTACTGCACCCGGAATTATTTGTGGTAACAAACGGCATTCGGCATAGTGCAACAACAACAGTAGTGTGAACACACAGGAGCGACAAACAGCAAAAAACAAAACAAAAAATATATAACAGCAGCAAAAACAACGTAGTGCAAAGACAACACGCGATAGTGCAAATTGTAAACATGTAATGCTAGCGGCAAGTCCTGGGATGTGGTTCGATCCCACGGCTAGAGTTCAAAACATGCGGACATGTCTTCCTTGTGAGGCTGGTGGAGACTGCATGATGTCATTGGAGAGAGTTAGTTGAGGAGGAGGACTGCCTGGGGGAAAAAGGTGTTTCTGTGTCGGGTGGTTTTTGTGTGAATGGCCCTGTAGCGGTGTCCTGAGGGAAGGAGGTTAAAGAAACGGCAACCAGGGTGGGAGGGGTCCTGTGTGATCCTGTTGGCCCTGGACCTCATTCTGGATGAGTGGAGGAGGTCCAGGGGGGGGGGCAAGGGTGACCCGATGATTCTCTCAGCGGCTTTTATCACTCGCTGGAGTTTGTGCTTGTCTTTTTCGCTCGCCCCTGAGTGCCAAACAGTGATGGAGGAGCTGAGGACAGACTCAATAGTGGTCGTATAGAACGTGGTCAGTAGATCACGTGGCATTCCAAACTTCCTCAATTGTCTGAGGAAGAACAGCCTCTGCTGGGCCTTATTTTGTATTATGGTGGTGTTCACATCCCACTTTAGCCTGTCAGTGATGGTAGTGCCCAGGAACCGAGCACTTTGCACCCTGGAGACCCTCGGTTCCTTCAATGGAAATCTGGCCGGGAGGAGGTGCATTCTTTCTGAAGTCCACGATCAGCTCCACAGTTTTTGCCGTGTTTAGAACGAGTTTATTTACCTTGCACCAATTGTAGATCCGCTCGATCTCATTCCGATATTCTTGTTCCCCGTTTTTGCCAATGAGGCCAAGGACGGTGGTATCATCTGCAAACTTGATGACCTTAACTGTGTCGGCCGAGGAGGTGCAATTGTTTGTGTATAGGGAAAAGCCTCCATATTCTTCCGACTTCAGCTGTCCTGGGACCCCGGTGCTGCAAGATCGGCAAATTCCGGCTCACCCCATGCTGTATGAGAGAACCCATAGGCTTTCATTAGCATAGTGGTGAGGTGGTAAAATGACCCACTGCACTGCGCCAGTGTGAAAGTGCCATCAGGGATTGAGCCCCGATCTCTGCAGGTGACACGTAATTGTTTCTTTACTGCGCCTGCGCAGTACGCTCCATGTGACGTCAGCGGGGGAGAGGATGCGCGCGGCGAGGGCCGCACAGGCGCAGTAACTTGCAATATTACAGTAGCAGATTCCGAAAATGAGCCGGCGGCGGAACTGGATCTTTTTGTCCCAGTGTGGGCACAGGGCGTCTGGGTGTGGGGGGGAAGGCATTAGAAATCGTTTGAGCGATCAGAATTTCTGATCGGATTGGTTGTAAATAATCTCCATTGGTGGACACAATCGGTTATGAATGAGTGAAAAAAATGTCGCCCGAATGAATTTTCATCGAACGAAAATTTGGATTTTCTTGGTGGTCGTGATAGATAGGAAGCAATGATTGGTTAGTTGATGGTGTAGTGAATTTTTTTTTCGTCCGATCAGAATTTCTGATCGCTCAAACGATTTTTCGCTAGAAATTGGACCGTTAGTGGCAGCTTCACAGTACTGCTTTAAATGTATGGTGCTGTTAGAAGTGTAACAAGTTTTATAAGAAGCTGATCTATTATGCCTGGTCTGAGTTAGCTGTGTTTTGTTTTTGTTGTTGTTTTTTTTGCTAACAAGTTGTCAGAAATGCATCACACCCTGAAAATTGGAAATAAAAATTGTACGGAACTGTATGGTAAAACGCAATTTGGAAGAGTGGTACCGCAGTGCCTCTGCAGTGGTGATTTTCTTTGAGGAAGAGGCCCAAACAGCCCCACAAAAGGAATCAGTCTTTGGGAATGGTGGAAACTTCTGTCAAACAGATTATTATTGATTGCTTGTAGCCTGCCAGAAAGGGGACAATAGTGTGCTGAGTGTATCCGGGTGTCCTGTGCTGCCCACCATGACAGCTGCCGCATTAGGACTTGGCCCGCTAGAAATCGCGATTGTGAGTGCGTTTCGCAAAGTACTTTTTGTAGTAGTTTTAACTTTTCCAGATTGATTTTTGGTGATTTTTGAAGCGGACCTGAACTCAGAGCATCCTCTCTGCTAAAAGATATGCTACAGCATAATATCCTGCAATAAATCTGCAGTGTCTATTTCCTGCTTTCATGGAAGCAGACATAGGGTTAACATCCTGTGTTTACAAATTAGCAGATCTGCCGCGGCAGAGGAGATTTCTTTGCTGACAGCTGCGAGATCAAATTACATACAGGGTGCATTTCTCTTTGTTTTTCTTCTGCCCTGTGCAAGCGTTCAGGTCCCCTTTAAGTGCTTTTTAATTTATTGCTAGTGATTTGTACAGCCATTGTGATTTCCTTTCTTTTTGTTTGTTGTTTTAGGTAGTAAAATTGCTGTAAAATCGCTTTGTGCGAATGATTGAAAAGCGATTTTACAGTGATTGTATCATTTCTATTGGAGCACAATTGCGCTAACCAAAAAATGCTGCCGGACCAACGATTGCAATAAGGGGGAAATCGCTCGTGTGGGCTCGCCTCCATTGACTTTCATTAGCCTAGCGCTTTTGGGACCGCTGCTGAAACAGCTGCTGTGAGTCCCGCCCTTGGGCTGCTCCCAGCTTCACGGTATAGTAGCTGGTTATGCTGGGAAGCCCCGTGCTGTAGGTGAAGACATTCCTTGCTTTTTATAGCAGCATTATGAGCCGTCAGGTAATGAGCTCCGCATACCTTGCTGTGTACACAGTCTGTGACAAGAGCACAGCAAACAGCCACCCTCCACTTTGTTTAACCACTTCTGCCCAAGCTGATGCCACTACAATGGAGGCTGATGAACCCCGGCGGGTCACACACGGCTTTCCCAGAAGTCAGTCTGGACTTGGTACGGACTTTATGGTTTGTGTGCCCAGCTCCAGCTGGAATGGCCTACACAGGTTTTTATTGCTGTGTCATCTGTTCCTTCCTCTTCTGTTTAAGCTAAGTACACCCAGCAGGGCTGCTGTTGGCAGTTCCCTGACATGGACCACCACCTTTTAATCAAGTGCCCTTATGGGGAAGTCCTCAGCTAACTGCTGCTGCTGCTGCTGTAGTAGTAGTAGGACACCGCCGATCTTTATTGCCCCTCCCATCTCCATAAAATAGAAAGCCAAGCAGCCTGTCTGTACATAGATGATCCAGAAACTGTCACCTGAAATCATACCAAGGCATAAGGGCCAACAGACTTTGAATACTATCAACACAATGGCCTCAATTCACTAATCTTTATCGAACGTTTGATAATTTACCTCATGAGTAAAATCTAGTTTTGAATTCACTAAGGCAGTGATCTGCAAACTTGGCTCTCCAGCTGTTAAGGAACTACAAGTCCCACAATGCATTTGTCTTTATGAATCTTGACTGTGGCTGTCAGACTCCTGCAATGCATTGTGGGACTTGTAGTTCCTTAAAGGGAACCAGAGAGGAATGGGGGGTGAAAAAAGGAAAAGATTTTATACATACCTGGGGCTTCTTCCAGCCCCATAAGCCTGAATCGCTCCCACACCACCGTCCTCAGCTTCCTGGATCCGCCGGTACCGGGCCCGTCACTTCCGGCGGACGCGGCCAATCGTCCGCATCACAGGGGCTCCCTCCATACACGTACGCATGCGGCTGCGCAGTAGGCAGCCACATGCGTATCTGTATGGAGAGAGCACCCTGTGATGCGGAGAATTGGCAGCGTCCGCTGGCTGACTCGCGGCAATGACAGGACCCGGTGGCGGCGGATCCAGGCAGCAGAGGACGGCGGCGTGGGAGCGATCCGTGCGTATGGGGATGGAGGAAGCCCCAGGCATGTATATTTCATCCTCTCTGGTTCCCTTTAACAACTGGAGAGACAAGTTTGCAGATCATTGCACTAAGGTGTTATAGATTTATTGAAAGTTTTATCGATAAAACATTTAACAAATCTCAAACACCTTAGTGAATTCAAAATTAGATTTTACTCATGAGGTAAATTAGCAAACGTTCGATAAAGTGTTTGATAAAGCTTAGTGAATTGAGGCCATTGTGCAGGTAAGCTCTCATACTACATGGCAGTGGTAAATTCCATGCTATTTATAGCAATAATATACCCATCAGGGCTGTAATATGCTTGTGACGAAGGTGGTATTGCCAATCAAAATTGGATGTGTGTGCGCTCATTTTTTTTTTTTTTTTTTTTTTTTTTTTTTTTTTAACGTTCCTTTTTATTTGCCACATAATGAGAACAGATAATTATACATTAGTTTTGAACAAGTAGCATAACATCATAGTTACTGATTGGTAAGGTAAATGTTAGTTACAGGCATTTGTTGCTATATTGACTATAAGGTTCCATATACTCCAACAAGCCCGATATTAGGAGGGTATTCAAGGATCAGCGATAAAGTGGTTAGTCCTTGATATGTCGCAGCTTCTTTTCCATATTTAAATACAAGGCCCGTTGGGCTGTTATTTGTGTTAGTGTTGGGGGTGACGGTATACGCCAGTTAGATGCAATCAGGTGTCGGGTAATACTGAGTATTTGAGTAATTTCCAATCTGTGTGGAGTTGGTATTTTATCCAGTCCCACATGTAGTACTGCTAGCTGTGGAGTTAGGTGGAAAGAAGGCCACATGGTAGTTGAAATATAAGAGTTCACTTCTGTCCAAAGGGCCTGAATTGGTTTACAGTACCAGAATATGTGGGGTAATGTTCCTAGGTAGTTGCAGTTTCTCCAACAGTCTGAGGAAAGTTCGCTGTTGAATTTGGATAGGCGAGAGGGAGTAGAGTACCAATGTAGTAGTATTTTCTGAAGTGTTTCCCAGTGGGTATTGCATTTTGAGTATTTAGTTACCTGTGATAGTGCTAGTTGTACTTGGTTTACTGAAATGTCTACTTTCAACTCATAAGACCAGTATTTCTCATATTTTAAAATATGATTGTCAGAGGATCCAAGGACTTCTATGTACCAAACGGAGATACATTTCTTTCTTGGTGTTGTTGCACCAACAAATTGGGCTATGGCTTTGGGGAACAAGGGAATGTTTCCTTGTATAGAATGCCAGAGTTGTTTGAGTTGGTTATATGAAAGGAATTCAGATGAGGGCAAGGAAAGGTCTTTTTGTATTTGGTGGAAGGGTTTAAGTTTGTTTAAGTTTTAAGTCCGTGAGATCTGGGATTTTAGTCTTGGTCCAATTAGTTAAATTAATATTGTCTAAGAGGATGGGAATCAATGATAAAGCAGTGTTCTCCCTAGAATTTTTTTCCAGCCGGGTGGCATGAAAAAGTAGCCGGGTGGCATGAAAAACTAGCCGGGTGGAGCACCCGGCAAAAAGAGCCTGGGGAGAACACTGATAAAGGAAGTTTGGGGGGTATTAGGTCTCTTTTTACATGGTTTTTGAGTAAGTACCGCCAAGATGTCACCGTGGCTTGTAAGGTGGGGTAAATAGAGCTCTGTTTTGACTGTTGGATTAATTGCACCACTAGGAAGTCCCTTAGGTCTCCTGCTATAAAACTGCTTTCCAAATGGGCCCATAAAGGGACCTCTGCTGACTTAAACCACCAAAATGTAGACATCTCAATATTGCAAGCGTGGTATAGCGATAATATACATGAAATTCCTAACCCACCTAGTTTTCTAGGAAGTGTCATAGTTTTAAAAGATGTTATGTGTCTTTTCCCTTGCCAGATGTAGTTTGCTATTAATTTGTGGATATTTTTTAAAGAAAGTCACAGGGATTGGGATATTAATTGTTCTGAGGATATATGTTAGCTTGGGCAATGTTTGCATTTTAAAAGCTATTATTCTGCCGGCCCAGGAAAGATTGTATGATGCTAGGTCCAGTCGTTCTTTTTTTAATTTGCTTAGAAAGGGTATATGATTAGCCTTATATAGGTCTGCATTTTTCCTTGTGAGGTTGATCCCTAAATATGGAATGAAATGAGATGCCCAGAGGAAGGGATAACTGTTCTTTATCGATTGAGCAGTTTGTTTTGTAATGTGTATGTCTAGTATAAAGGATTTAGATTGATTTTGTAATATGATACACCAGAGAAGTTTTCTAAGGTATCCATCAGAGGGGGGAGAGAGGCTAAGGGCTCAGTGAGTGCTACTTTTGTGTCGTCTCAAAATAGCCCGAATTTGTGTGGTTGTTTATTTATCGTGACTCCTTTGATGTCTTGATTGGAACTAATTGCTGTTGCTAGTATTTCCATCACAAGTGTGAAGATGAGGGGGGATGGAGGGCAACCCTGGCGGGTACCGTTAGTGATTTTAAATTCTTTGGATAGGTATCCCGAGGAGGCTACTTTAGCTGTGGAGCAGGTATAAAAGTGCCATAATCCCTGTTGGATTGGTCCTATGATCCCAAATTTGGTTAAAGTGGCTGAGAGGAATCCCCAATGTACCCTGTCGAATGCCTTCTCTGCATCTAGGGATAGATACAGAGAAGGCACTCTATGTATCTCAGCATAGCGTAGGATATCTATAAATCGTCTGGTGCCATAATTTGCCTGCCTACCTTTGGTGAAACTCACCTGGTCAGGGCCAATTATGTTGGGGAGGGTCGGATGTAATCTGGAGACTATGATTTTTGCGTATAGCTTCGTGTCCCCGTTCAGAAGGGAGATCGGTCGGTAATTGGCTGGGTTGCTTTTGTCTTTTCCCTGTTTAGGAATTATTTAAATTATGTGTGCGCGCATCTTAAAGGTGCAGATCCAAGCAAATTGGCAGGTCAGGCATGCTGAGGGGTGTGTAGATCCAACGCTACTTGATCACGCCCCCTCATCCATGGAGTGGTTGGACTTCTTAAACGCCATAGAGTCAGGCCAGCCGTGCTGCGAAACAATTGTCAGAGGACGGGCTCTGAGTGTTCGGTGTCATCTGGATGGGTGAAGTACCAAATTGGTTTTACCGATATGCTACGCTGCTATAACTGTTTTACACGCATTGTGCGATAAATGTTTGGTGAAGTGCACTGGTGCCCACGCCTCTCTCTCACAAGGACTGTTGCCTGCAGCTGCACCTGGTAGGTTTTGGGGCCCCATATCAATAGAGTGTTTGGGGCCCCATGTAAAACTCACAACGGGGCCCCAAGCTCCTTAGTTACGCCACTGTGCGCATTGCTCTCCTCTCTTCAAGTTGCTGCTGATCAGCAGGTCTGTGAGTGTTGGGCATAGGGAGGCAGCAGGAAGCTACATACTCCCACTCACACCAATATCCTGTACGATGAGGGGGGGGGGGGGGGGGGGAGTGGTACACCTTTGGTTACCCATACTAGGGGTGGCTATACTATATGGGGGGGGGGGACACCTTGGCTACCTATACTGGGAGAAGGGGCCCATGGCTGAGTGGGATCACAAATGATGTGCTGCTTTGGGGCCACAAAAAGCTTAGTAGCTTCCCTGAGAGTGAGTGTATGCGGACGGATCAGCAGGCATTTATTACATGCCTGTGTTCATTACCAGTCATTAGGCACACAGTCTGTGAGTTTGGCTAATGGTTAGTGTTGGGCATTACAGGAGGTGGGTTGTGTGTTAAGTTAGAATGGGTGCTGGGTGGGTGCATAGTAAAATATCAGTGATGTAAATTATTGTAATGGGCAATGAAAGTGTAGTGTACACCTATACTAAATGTATCCACTGAGGTACAGAATGATTGTAAGTATGTAGAAGTTGAACTACATCTGTGTTGTGCACTTGCTGTGCAGAGAAACTGAATAAAGTTTGTGTTTCTTTTTTCTGGTGAGTGAAATCCAGTATTTTCCTTTTGCCTGACCTCTTGATGCCGGCCTCTCTGGGGACAAAGGCAGCACCAGTGGTGGGTCTCTGAGGATTTGGCAAAGCAGAGCAGACACAGCAGTTGGTAAAACGCACACAAACAGTTCTCAGTGCAGCCGTGGAGGGATATCCCGGTACCCCGCTGCGCCCCATTTATCCTGCAGCTCTCCTTAATAACCGCCTTTGTCAGGAAAGCCGTCCGCCGGCTCCTCATGGCTCTATTATAGCCAGCTAATTCTCTCACCCGCCGAGAGGCCGTCGCTGGCCACCAAGGTTGAGCCCCTCAGCTCTGGCATCAGGTAGTGTTGGGACATGTCGTCGGCAGCCATTGTTGGAGAGCAGCACACTGTCTGGCTGAGGAGGCTTCTACAGGACAAGTCTAAACAATGCAGCTGCTAACTCAGCCGGGATCCCGCTAACATGAAAACCTGGAGTTCCACGCAGCTCAGGAATCCCCCCAATCCTAAAATAATATCTACTGGAAATGGGAGCAAAGCCAGAAAACCTCTCACTTCAGAGATCATTAACAATTAACTTGTCATCAGCTCATTAAATGCTTCGATGTGTAAAGACTTTAGCCAGGATTTGCTTAATCGGCTAAGTTTAAAAAAAAAAAAAAAAAAAAAAGTGTTAATGACAATAATGAAAGCATCTCTTATCTGCGACAATGTGGCCCCGTTCCATAAAAAAAAAAAAAATATCTACAGTGGTGTGAAAAACTATTTGCCCCCTTCCTGATTTCTTATTCTTTTGCATGTTTGTCACACTTAAATGTTTCTGCTCATCAAAAACCGTTAACTATTAGTCAAAGATAACATAATTGAACACAAAATGCAGTTTTAAATGATGTTTTGTATTATTTAGTGAGAAAAAAAACTCCAAATCTACATGGCCCTGTGTGAAAAAGTAATGGCCCCCCTTGTTAAAAAAATAACTTAACTGTGGTTTATCACACCTGAGTTCAATTTCTGTACTCACCCCCAGGCCTGATTACTGCCACACCTGTTTCAGTCAAGAAATCACTTAAATAGGAGCTATCTGACACAGAGAAGTAGACCAAAAGCACCTCAAAAGCTAGACATCATGCCAAGATCCAAAGAAATTCAGGAACAAATGAGAACAAAAGTACTGTAATTGAGATCTATCAGTCTGGTAAAGGTTATAAAGCCATTTCTAAAGCTTTGGGACTCCAGCGAACCACAGTGAGAGCCATTATCCACAAATGGCAAAAACATGGAACAGTGATGAACCTTCCCAGGAGTGGCCGGCCGACCAAAATTACCCCAAGAGCGCAGAGAAAACTCATCCGAGAGGCCACAAAATACCCCAGGACAACATCTAAAAAACTGCAGGCCTCACTTGCCTCAATTAAGGTCAGTGTTCACGACTCCACCATAAGAAAGAGACTGGGCAAAAACGGCCTGCATGGCAGATATCCAAGGCGCAAACCACTTTTAAGCAAAAAGAACATTAAGGCTCGTCTCAATTTTGCTAAAAAAACATCTCAATGATTGCCAAGACTTTTGGGAAAATACCTTGTGACAAAAGTTGAACTTTTTGGAAGGTGCGTGTCCCGTTACATCTGGCGTAGAAGTAACACAGCATTTTAGCAAAAGAACATCATACCAACAGTAAAATATGGGGGTGGTAGTGCGATGGTCTGGGGTTGTTTTGCTGCTTCAGGACCTGGAAGGCTTGCTGTGATAGATGGAACCATGAGTTCTACTGTCTACCAAAAAATCCTGAAGGAGAATGTCCGGCCATCTGTTCGTCATCTCAAGCTGAAGCGATCTTGGGTGCTGCAGCAGGACAATGACCCAAAACACACCAGCAAATCCACCTCTGAATGGCTGAAGAAAAACAAAGTGAAGACTCTGGAGTGGCCTAGTCAAAGTCCTGACCTGAATCCTATTGATATGTTGTGGCATGACCTTAAAAAGGCGGTTCATGCTAGAAAACCCCCAAATAAAGCTGAATTACAACAGTTCTGCAAAGATGAGTGGGCCAAAATTCCTCCAGAGCACTGTAAAAGACTCGTTGTAAGTTATCACAAACTCTTGATTGCAGTTATTGCTGCTAAGGGTGGCCCAACCAGTTATTAGGTTCAGGGGGCAATTTCTTTTTCACACAGGGCCATGTAGGTTTTGAGTTTTTTTCTCACTAAATAATAAAAAACCATCATTTAAAACTGCATTTTGTGTTCAATTATGTTATCTTTGACTAATAGTTAACGGTTTTTGATGAGCAGAAACATTTAAGTGTGACAAACATGCAAAAGAATAAGAAATCAGGAAGGGGGCAAATAGTTTTTCACGCCTATATATATATATATATATATATATATATATATATATATATATATATATATATATATATATATACGCGCACACACACACACATATATACTAGCTAATGGGTTGCCCGAGCATTTATTTGGCTAGTGTTGGCTCCACCCTCATTTTCTAACCCTAACACACAATTATTCAATGACCAAGTTTGGGAGCTTTGGCATCAATAATCTGCAATGAAATGAAAAAAATCTGAATGGCTGTTTGTGGCCCCACCCCCTTTTTCGAATTTGAACTCCAGTCACCCAATCACCAACTGTACCAGGTTTGAGGCCTGTGCAATTAACAGTGCAAGAATGGTAGCAATTAAATATTCCCCTTGAAAAGCAATAAAAAAAGTTTGAGTCATTTTTTTAGGCTCCACCCACTTTTCTGAATATTAATCCCAGTCACCCAGTGACCAACTGTGCAAAGTTTAAGAACCCTGCCATTAACAGTGTAAGAATGGCTGCAGTTTACATTTTCCGAGTGAAATTTTTATTTGTCTCCACCTACTGATGACCCGGCGTTGCCTGTGTATTGCCGTATTTGACTGGTGTTGGCTCCGCCCACTTTCTAACCCTAACGCACAAACACTCAATGACCAAGTTTGTGAGCTTTGTGGTCTTTGGCATCAATAATTTGAATTGAAATGAAACAAATTTGGTTGGATGTTTGTGACTCCACCCCCTTTTCTGAATTTGAACCCCAGTCACCCAGTGACCAACTGACTGTACCAGGTTTGAGGCTTGTGCCATTAACAGTGCAAGAATGGCAGCAGTTAAATATTCCCCTTGAAAATCGAATGGTGAGTTTTGATTGGCTTTGTAGGCTCCACCCACTTTTCTGAATATTAATCCCCAGGGGCACCACCAGCATACAAGCAAGCCAAGCCCCCGCTTGGGGCCTCACACTGCGGGGGGCCTCGCTCTGCTGCTGGCGGACGTGCGGGCACCAGGCGGATGATGTACCACATGTCATCACAGGGGGAGCTCTTACCGATGCGACGTGTGCCGGGAGAGGCTGAAGCTGCGTGCAGGATGAAGGCAGATAAGTGGAAACTTCTCTCTCCCCGCCGCTGCGCACACCCTCCTGGCTATAGAGGGGGGCATCTACCTTTCTAACCTATACTGGGGGACATCTACCTATCTAACCTATACTGGGGGCATATACCAATCTAATCTATACTGGGGGACATATACCTATCTAACATACTGGGGAGCATATACCTATCTAACCTATACTGGGGGGCATATACCTATCTAACCTATACTGGGGGCATATACCAATCTGATCTATACTGGGGGCATATTCCTATCTAACCTATACTGAGGGCATATACCTATCTAACCTATACTGGGGGACATATACCTATCTAACTTTTACTGGGGGACATATACCTATCTAACCTATACTGGGGGCATATACCTATCTAACCTATACTGGGGGCATATACCAATCTAATCTATACTGGCGGCATATACCTATCTAACCTATTTGGGGCAAATATACTGGCTACCTAAATTGGAGGCACCTACCTATCTAACCTATACCGGGGCACCAACCTATCTAACCTATATGGGAGCACCTGCCTATACTGGGAGCAACTATATGGGCTACCTATACTGGGGAGGGACCTATAGCTGGCTACCTATACTGCGGGCACCTATACCGGTCTCCACATTGGGGGCGCATTTTACGTCCCTCGCCCTTGGTGCAATATAGCCTAGAAACTGCTAGTATTTGGCTCCACCCACATCATGTTTTGGCCAGGCCAATTTTTCGCCACGGCGCTGCGCGCGCCACTTTTTTTGGGGTGTGGCTATCCATTTTTTGAAACGGCCTTTCGTGGATGGGGGCCTCAAGTTATGGACTGCTTGGGACCACCAAAACTTTAGCTGCAACCCCAGTCATCCAGTGACCAACTGTGCAAAGTTTGAGAGCCCTACCAGTAACAGTGTAAGAATGGCTGCAGTTTACATTTTCCCAGTGAAATTTGTATTTGTCTCCGCCCACTGATGATCTGGCATTGCCCGGGAATGTATTTGGCTGGTGTTGGCTGCGCCTACTTTTTCTAACCCTAACACACAATTACTTAATAACTCAATGACCAAGTTTGTGAGCTTTGCAGTCTTTGGCATCAATAATTTGCAATTAAAATGAAACAAATCTGATTGGCTGTTTGTGGCTCCACCCCCTTTTTTAAATTTGAACCGTAGTCACCCAGTCACCAACTGTACCAGGTTTGAGGCTTGTGCCATTAACAGTACAAGAATGGCAGCAATTAAATATTCCCATTGAAAATTAATGGGTGAATTTTGATTGGCTTTTGTAGGCTCCACCCACTTTTTCTGAATATTAATCCCAGTCACCCAGTGACCAATTGTGCAAAGTTTGAGAACCCTGCCAATAACAGCGTAAGAACGGCTGCAGTTTACATTTTCCCAGTGAAATTTGTATTTGTCTCCGCCCAATGGGGATAAAACATATCATGTTATTCCAGGTAATGTACTATGTGTGTACCAAATTTCATTCAAATCCATTCAGCCATTGTTGCATGACTGAGTAACAAACAACCAAACTTTCACATTTATAATATTAGTGAGATCTATTGTTCTATTGTACATTAAACTCACACAGTTTAATCGTCTATCTCTCCTTTTTATTAAAACTGTGCCTAATACATGATGACAACAAATTAACTGACACTGTACTTTATTCAGCGCTGCCTCTTTTCTCCTGCAATGTTTATTTTACTCGTTTACTCTATAGTCCTGCCTTTTAATTCCCTGGGGGGAGGAAGGAGGGTTTGCTGTCATTCCTTTTCAACTCTGTAGCATATTTATCAGCTCAGAGATGAATAAACAGCATTATCTAGGATTTTGTAGATAGGAGAGTGCAGTGACTAAAAGGGCCCATACACTGGCCGATTTCAGCCATCGATTGATTCTATGGAATTGATCAGAAATCGATTCTATCAAATCTATCAATCAATTTGCAGCCAATTTTGATCAATTTGATCTGACAGAATGGAAAATCTAGGTCAATCTGCTGCTGGCAGCAGATTGATGGCCCATAGAGTTGCATTGGATCGAATGGTCTAATAATGCATTTAGATAGATTTCCAATAGATTTCATTGTGAAATCTACTGGAAATCTGTTCCTAGTGTGTGGCACACATCAGATAGATTCCTGTCACATTTGACTTGACAGGCATCTGACAGAAATTTAACTGATGGTCGAATCTGCTGTAAATTTATAAGTGTATGGCCACCTTTATTTTCCCGTCCTCTGGTAAATTATTTGAACTCTGCTACAACCATTACAACAATCCACACATTTTTGAATATGAAATGCCCCAAGATTCTCATTACCTATTGCTTTCATGGCAGCATATATATGGGTATGGCTATGGGTTGCCAGGGACATTAAATTTGGCGCATGATAATTGCACACGTCCATCATGTAGCTGATCTAGAATTTTACGCCAATCTAAAATTTGGACTTTTTAGGAGTCAAGAGGGGAAGGTTAAGATCAGAGTGGTTGGTTATTTCTGCACATATGGCAATCTTGGAAACAATTTAAATTTCCTGGCATAGATACCAAGGCCTATTTTTGTTGTTCAGTTGTGCCCGACTCTTTGCGACCCCATGGACTACAGCACGCCACGCCTCTACTGCCTCTTGAAGCTTGTCTAAGCTCATGTTTGTTGCTGAGCAAACTACGCGGTCCAGGCTGCAGACCGCGGGCCGCATTCCAAACTTCCTCACTCCCCCTCCTTGTAAAGTCGCAAGAAGCGCGGTGAAAGGGAATGGTTAACTCACCTAATTGCCACATCCAGCTTTGGGTCTCCATGGCCATAATGGTGTCATGTGACATGCTGCCAGGACGCGCCAGCGGCCTGATTTACAGTGCTCGCTGGTTATATAATTTGTCCAGCACTGCCCTAAATCTTCCCCAGCATCAGGGTCTTCTACAATGAGTCCCGCCTTCTCATTTTGTGTCCAAAGTATTTCAGCTTCATCTTCAGCATTGCTCCATCCAATGTACAGTCAGGGTAATTTCTTTAAAGAGAACCCGAGGTGTGTTTAAAGAATGTTATCTGCATACAGAGGCTGGATCTGCCTATACAGCCCAGCCTCTGTTGCTATCCCAAACCCCAGTAAGGTCCCCCTGCACTCTGCAATCCCTCATAAATCACAGCCGTGCTGTGAGGCTGTGTTTACATCTGTAGTGTCAGTCTCAGCTGCTCCCCCGCCTTCTGCATAGCTCCGGTCCCTGCCTCCGTCCCTTCCCTCCAATCAGCAGGGAGGGAAGGGATGCAGGCGGGGACTGGAGTTCTGCAGGAGGCGGGGAGAGCAGCAGACTGACACTATAGAGATAAACACAGCCAGCTCTGACAAGCTGTTTGTCAGCAACGTGGCTGTGATTTATGAGGGATTGCAGAGTGCAAGGGGACCTTAGGGAGGTTTGGGATAGCAACAGAGGCTGGGCTGTATAGGCAGATCCAGCCTCTGTATGCAGATAATATTCTTCAAACCCACCTCGGGTTCTCTTTAAGAATTGACTGATTGGATCTTGTTTGCAGTCCAAGGGACTCTCATAAGTCTTCTCCAGCACCACAATTTGAGGCATTGATTCTTTGGTGCTCAGCCTTCCTCATGGTCCAACTCTCACAACCATACATTACTACTGGAAATAGCACGGCTTTGACTATACAAACCTTTGTTGGCAAGGTGACATTTTGCTTTTTATTACCTTGTCCAAGTTTGCCATGGCTTTCCTTCCAAAAAGTAAACCTCTTCATTTTATGGCTGCATTCTCCATCTACAGTGATCTTTGAGCCTAAGAACACAAAGTTTGATACAGCTTCCATTTCATTCCCTTCTATATGCCTGGAGGGAATGGGTCCTGATGCTAGGATCTTAGTTTTTTTTTTTTTTAATATTGAGCCTTAAAGAAAATCTGTAATGAAAAAACCTCCCTTGGGGGGTACCCACCTCGGGTGGGGGAAGCCTCCGGATCCTATTGAGTATTCCCCCGTCCTCTTCAGTCTCACGGCGGCGGCAAAAATCCTCCCGGAGCGGCGGCGATGTAAATATTTACCTCTTGGCTCCAGCGCAGGCGCAGTATCCGCTCTCTGCACGGAGATAGGCAAAAATAGCCGATCTCCAACAGGCCGCTCTACTGCGCAGGCGCAAGTCTCCTGTGCCTGCACAGTACAGCGGACCCGACTGAAATCTGCTATTTTTGCCTATCTCCGTGGGAAAAGCCGTAACAGCGCGCCCGCTGGAGCCAGAAAAGGTAAATATTGCAAAGCCCGACAATTGTCGCCTCTGCGTTCCATGGGCTGCAGCGAGACCGCTGTGGGACACAGGAGGACGGGGGAAGCCTTAATATGGTCCAGAGGCTTCCCCCTACTGAGGTGAGTACCCCCCAGGGGAACTTTTATTTTCAGTACATGTTTTCTTTAAGCCAACTTTTGCACTTTCCTCTTTCACCCTCATCATGAGGTTTCTTAGTTCTTCACTTTCTCCAATAAGAGTCGTATTATCTCCATGTCTGTGGTTGTTGAAATTTCTTCCAGCAATCCGAGAGCTATACTACATACTAAATATTATCCTCTTCTGGTAAACTTCTTTCTTGGACCTTTCGCTCTTTTTTGCCTTCTCTCCTCATCCTTTCTCCCTTCTTTTCCCTGCTCTTTCCCTATAGTCACAGCTGGGCACATGACCCTCCCTACCCTCTCTCATACAATGTTTTCAAAATTGCAGGCTTTTGGTGCTGCTTACCATTGAGCCCATTAATCGTATTATGATATATGATGTACAAGTCTAAGTACATGTGAGTAACTCCTCCAATATGAGAAACCTACTAACTACTGGAGTTGTTTATGTTACTTGAGATTGCTGATGTTCTGAGGAAGGTTTGTGTGAGAGTAGGGGACAGAGAGGGAATATGACGGGATATTGCGGAAATGAACTGTCACAATAATCCAGAGGCAAAAACAAATGGCAACTAGGATGAATGTATGCCCTCATAGGACCTAAGTTCAGTTGTCTGTCTCAGCAGAGAGTTGATGGGTGCACACAGGATGTTAATGCTATGTCTGCTTCCATGAAAGCAGGAAGTGGGCATACTGCAGATTTATTGCAAGTATTGTATCAGATGTTACAAAGAAATGTTTTTTTTTTTAAGTTTATTATGCTGTTGGATATCTTTTAGAGCAGAGAGGAAGTTCTGAGTTCAGGTCTGCTTAATGCACTTTTCACCCTCGGCTTAGACCCAAGTCAATCATTTTTCCCAGTTTTTTGGGGTCAAAGTTGGGGGGTCGACTTATACTCGGGTCGGCTTATACATGAGTATATACGGTAACAAATTTTGATTTTGAAAAAAATTATAAAACATTTATTTACAAACCTATTATTTGTTAATTAAAGCACAAGGGAATGTTTGCAAAGTATTCAGACTTTTTGTGTTTAATGAATTACCTCTAACAAGTATGTGTGAAGGGTTAATTGAGATGCTGTTACTGAGAACATGGGGAGACTTCCCTTTTAAGTGGATGCTAGACGGTTTTGATTTGTTTTTGTTTTAGGGTTTTTTTTTTCACTTCTAATTTTTATTTTGGTTTATGAAATGAAGAACCTCAACTGTTGCTACTATGTATGAAAAATGTTCAAAAACATACAAAGAAAAATGGAGAGATCCTAAACCCTTCCTTCTGGGAAAGGCACATTTTCTGGATCTTGGGGACGTTTATCGCTAATGTTCTCATGTGCCTAGTACAGCTCTGTTTATCTTTTTTGCACCAGGATGTTCTGACCACTCCACAAACCTGGTCTCCAGTCTTCAGAAGCTGGGGATTAGTCTCTCCATGGCGTCATCACCTCGTCCACGGCAGACACAAACATGGTAAATCTGTGTATGGAGGAAATACGAAGTCAGCCATTACCTGAGTAATAGTGGGACAATCGTGCCCCCTTCGGGATATGAAGGCTAGGAGACAGGGCATGTTCAACGACAAATGTCCCTTTTTAATCATGCTTTAAAGCGGACCCAAACCAAACATGTTTTTAATTAAAAATATTTAGTTGCACCACTCTGACACATACAAAGATAAATAAACACTGCTTCAAACCTATGAGCATTTCAGTGCATGCTCTTCACCTTTCTCTTTCCATAGCTAGGGTTATACTGGGGGCAGCCATTAGCAATTCCTCCATTGCCGGACACCATCTACTCCACCAGTTTGCCGGAAAAATCCCGGCAATTTAAAAGGAAGGGAGGGGTTCCTCCAATAAATGTAAAATATTTTATATTTGTCATCATGCAGCTGAAAAAAAGGCTGCTATTTATTATTATAAGTTAGAAACTAGATTTTATTTCTGAAATCTTGTATTTTTAGTTTGGGTCCACTTTAAAGATGTAAAATCCTACCACAACTCTCCAATGCTCCAGTGTCTCATTACGCAATGTTACCAATGCCACTGTTTACCAACTGAAATCCTGCTGAGGGCATGCCCACCCAGACAGGTGTAAAGGTGGCCATATATTTAGCAATTTTGCGGCCCTATTGACCAACTGATTTCATAATTTTATCGAATCTGATGAAAATCGGTGCACAATAAAACTCAAAGCAAGCTAGCATTGTCGCCTACAACTAGTTACAGTACAGCACACTATTTTTTGACTGTATTTTATTGATTTTTTCCTTGTGGCTCCTATGAAAATTTGTGTTAATTTGTTTACCAAAAATAATTTTTGTATTGAAAAACCTTTTGCATCAATAACGATTGGATATGGTATTCTGATTGTTATGAGTGACTGATATCCTTTGGTTATTATGAAGAGTTCAGGGAGAAAGCAGACAGTTAATTAGTGATAAGACTCTGCTGAGCTGCTGTGCTGTTACTCTCTGAGCAGACGCACAGGGACGTTGTGGGTGGGGTCTGATGTGTAATCAGAATGAAAGCCCAGCACCACGGCCGCAAACGACGGGTCCGTCAGACCCTCCCGCTGGGCGGACTTTCAGGCGACAATAGCGCGTGTGTACGCACTGTCAGCGGACTGATAAGGCTGGATCGCTCAGAAACAGCCTTATCAGTCTGCCGACATCGCATACACACGTGTTACTGTCGCCTGAAAGTCCGCCCAGCGGGAGGGTCTGACGGACCCGTCGTTGGCGGCCGTGGTGCGTATGTACGCACCTTATCTCATGTGGGTAATGATGCAATGGGGAAAGTGTTTGGGCAGCTTAGAGACTGCTGTTCAGTATAATAAAGCTGCATCTGACATACACAGGAACACAGTTTTACACACCCAGTAAGCCAGGTAACCCCCTCCAAAAAAATCAATAATACATAGTTTATTGTTGTGCTATGCAAACACTGACATAATTCACACTATGGGGTTGATTCACTATGACAAATAGCATGCCTTATCAGAGTTGGCATGCCTTATTAGATTTATCAGAGTAGCATAGCGAGCATGGGCGTCCGCACATACGGCAAAACCAGGCATCTGCCCGAGCCTGGCCGCCCGCTGCCCCCCCCGGGCCGCGTGCCAGTGCAGCCAGAAGGAGGGGAGCAGCGCAGAGAAGAGAGAGAGCTATGGGCACAGTGGGGAAGGGTCGGACGTCTCCCCCCCCCTTCCCTCACCTTAGGGGGCTCTCTCTCCCTCGCTGTCCCCTCCGGAATGAAGTGTGCAGCGGCTGGGCAGCGGGCGGAACTTACCTCGTCTCGCTCCTGCGTCGGAAGTTCTGGTGCCGCACTCTGGTCTGGATCAGACCAGAGTAGCGGCTAATCCATCCGGCGCGTGCGACCAGAGGAGGTAAGTTCCGCCCGCTGCCCAGCCGCTGCACACTTCATTCCGGACTCCGGAGAGGAGAGCGAGAGAGGGAGGGAGAGCCCCCTAAGGTGAGTGCCCATAGCTCTCCCTCTTCTCTGTGCTGCTCCCCTCCTGCTGGGGCACACATGGCCACTTTTTCTGGGGACATATACCCCTGGCTACATATACTGGGACATATCCCCCTGGCTACATATACTGGGACATATCCCCCTGGCTACATATACTGGGACATATCCCCCTGGCTACATATACTGGGACATATACCCCTGGCTACATATACTGGGACATATACCCCCTGCCTACATATACTGGGACATATACCCCCTGCCTACATATACTGGGACATATACCCCCTGCCTACATATACTGGGACATATCCCCCTGGCTACATATACTGGGACATATCCCCCTGGCTACATATACTGGGACATATACCCCTGCCTACATATACTGGGACATATACCCCCTGCCTACATATACTGGGACATATACCCCCTGCCTACATATACTGGGACATATCCCCCTGGCTACATATACTGGGACATATCCCCCTGGCTACATATACTGGGACATATACCCCTGCCTACATATACTGGGACATATACCCCTGCCTACATATACTGGGACATATCCCCCTGGCTACTTTTTCTGGGGACATATACCCCTGCCTACATATACTGGGACATATACCCCTGCCTACATATACTGGGACATATCCCCCTGGCTACATATACTGGGACATATCCCCCTGGCTACATATACTGGGACATATACCCCCTGCCTACATATACTGGGACATATACCCCCTGCCTACATATACTGGGACATATACCCCCTGCCTACATATACTGGGACATATACCCCCTGCCTACATATACTGGGACATATACCCCCTGCCTACATATACCCCCTGCCTACATATACTGGGACATATCCCCCTGGCTACATATACTGGGACATATCCCCCTGGCTACATATACTGGGACATATACCCCTGCCTACATATACTGGGACATATACCCCTGCCTACATATACTGGGCACATATACCCCTGCCTACATATACTGGGCACATATACCCCTGACTACATATACTGGGCACATATACCCCTGGCTACCTGTTATGGGGACATCTCTACCCCTGGATACCAGTTCTGGGGACATCTATACCGCTGGCCACCTATTCTGGGGACACCTATAGACCTGAGGCTACCTATTTTTGGGGAACCACTGCTGTCAGATTGAGTGTATTTTGGAGAACTGCTGCCAGGTAAGAGGTGTCTACATATTAAGGGGGCAGTCTGCCTATTTATGTGAAAAGCTGTCTATTTATGTGCCTCATGACTGCTGAATTTGTCTTGTTGCGGGCCTCATGGTTACTGACTTTGTCTTGTTGGGGGCCTCATGATTTGTTGGGGGCCTCAAGATTGCTGAATTTGTCTTGTTGGGGGCCTCATGATTGCTGAATTTGTCTTGTTGGGGGCCTCATGATTGCTGAGTTGGTCATGTTGGGGGCCTCATGATTGCTGAGTTGGTCATGTTTCGGGCCTCATGATTGCTGAATTTGTCTTGATGGGGGGGGGGGGGGGGGGGGGGCTCATGATTGCTGAATTTGTCTTGTTGGGGGTCACATGATTGCTAACTGCGAGACTATGGAAAAAGCTGAATCATCATCATATGAGACAATAGCATTAAACCTACTTTTTCCGCTTTTTAAAACAGAAAATGAAACTGGGAGGTTCTAAAAAAAATGAATAATTTTTTCAGGCGTACGATGGATGAAATTGTTTATCTTCACAGTTTATTTTCAACTTAATTTTTCATAATGTTCATGTATGAGTTAAAACGTTTGTATTTAGTTTAAATTGCTGTTGGCACTTTGTGATAGTAAAGTGACTTTGCAGTTTGGACACTCGACCTCCAAAAGGTTCGCCACCACTGTCCTAATCTAATGTCCCACCATTGCTTAGTTCATGTAAACTTGTCTCCACCCACGACCACACCCACATTCTGGTTCATGACCACACCCATTTTTTGGCGTAGCTCTATTTTTTGGCACGTACACCAACCCAGATTTGCGGCGCGGCGCGGTGTGCGCGCCGCCCCGCTTTTTGCTCCATACTTTTTGCCCCCCTGGAAATTTTCTGCGGACGCCCATGATAGCGAGCGCTATGAACTTATGCCTGCTAATTGGCAATGACGAGAGCTCCACTCGTCCTGCCCTGAGCCCCTGCGGGTCCAATCACTTTAAAGGACATTATCCCCGCACTTTGATTGGCCCAATAGGCTGCCTGTCACTTGACAGGAAACTTGACAGGCAGTCTACTGAGCCAAAGTGTGGGGATAATGTCCTTAAAAACGATTGGACTCAGGGCAGGACAAGTGGAGCTCTCGTCATTGCCAGTTAGCAGGCATAAGTTTATAGCGCTCGCTATGCTACTCTGATAAGGCGTGCTAACCCTGATAAGGCACACTATTTGTTATAGTGAATCCACCCCTATGTATTCACAAAACATGAGCATGCACTAGGTATTCAACAACAACCTGTGTAGGTGGAGCTACAGCTGATTGGTCAAGGATCATTGCGGTTTCCAAACTGTTGGGGGGAGGGGCAGAGCCCAGATCTCTCTGAGACCATTGCAGTGCGTAGCTCTGAAGGTGCGGTGCAGGAAGTAGGGTATTGAAACACCATTTATTTCCCATAAGCTATTTATAAAACAAAAAGAGAAAAAACAGCCCCGCTTGCCCACGTAGGACCAGGGAAGCATTTCTGCCAGGCACTGAGTTTTAACTAAACTGAACTTTCTCCAACAAATTGTAATTTTGCGATGCCAGATCTTACCTTTGTCGCTGCCAGAGAAATGTCCTGAATTTGTCTCTGGTAGCGGAGAAGAGAGGACACGGCCTTACAGGGCTGTATGCGTTGTGTGGGTTTGGCATGGGACCTCTGCATCTTGTAGGAATTCTTCTGATTGCAGTGCAGCCATGCAGAGTATGCGTTTCATATGTATCCGCTCATAAACGCCTTTTCCTGGCATCCGCACCGCTTGTCTGGCACCTCTGCGCTCCTACGGGCCGAAAATCAAGTCTGCGTTTGGAAACCCAGTTTAATGGGAACCCACCTCCTCTGATCTCTACAGAAGAGTCGCTTCCAGAGCCAAAAAGCAGAGATGGCTCTCAGAAAACTTCTTATTATTGTTCGTGTTAATGAGTAAAATCCGCTGTGGTTTCCTCCACATCACACTCCGGCTGGCCCGGCCAAAGCCCCCTAATTGCTCATCTTTCAGTTGACTCGTCTGCCTCCGCCTGCGCCTGAGAAGGCTGTAATTTGTCCTCCGGAGGCCTCTATGCAACGTGCTAATTATTTTACCCCTCTTCAAAGACTTTTGTGCCGCAGGGCTGAAATGACTAGCTGTGGTAATTTGGCCTGACGTAGGGAGTGCTTCAAAGTCCCCCCACCTCACCTTGCTGTTTAGGAAGTTTCAGGTGACTCCGTTGCTTTTTTCGGGGAAATAATCACAAAAACGCTCCACGCTTTTCTGCGGGTCTCAAAAAAAATGGCTTTGAAGTCCGTGATTATCTCCCTTCCTATAATTAGGTACAGCTTGTCTGCTGCTCTGGGTGCCAAGATTAGGCTGCTCTTAGTCTGCTACAGCGGAATTAACCCTTAAATCCAAGTAAATGAATCCACCGCTTCATCCTGAAAAAGAAGTGTTTATTAAAAGTTCTGTTGCTAATGTTTTACTCCGTAAAAACATTTCCCTCTTTGTGAACCAGCCTGCCCAAAACTTTGTAAAAATTAAACTATTGCATGGTGCTACCTGCAGAGCTCCGCCCAGCCTCTCTGCTAACTCCCTTCCCTCCTTAGACCCTCCCTACTGATGAGTCATGCTGTCTGGTCTCCTGTGTGCAGACTGTAGGCCTCTGCACTTCTTTGGCTCGCTGTAAGATAGCAATGAACACACAGAGCAGCTGTCTTGTCTCTGCACACAGAGAGCAGACATCATGACTCTTTAGAAAGGGGGGGGGGGCACTGAAAGGAAGGGAGATATCAGAGAGGCTGGCAATAGCTGCAAATACAACCATACAAATTTGACCACCATTTTTAGCTGGCTGGATTGAGAAGTGTATATGTTTACAGGGTAAAAACAGCAGCTGTAAACATTGCTTTTGCAGGACACAGTGGTGTTTATTGTACAGTATAACCTTGAATTGCAAGTAGCTTTTCAAGACAAGCAACACGTTTTATGACATGTTGACTTGATAAGCAACGTCTTGATATACAAGCAGTTGTGATGATGTATGTGTATATGCGCATGACGTCATCACAACTGAGCTGATGGTTCTCCCTCTGACGCCGCAGAATTGTGCGTAATCTCAGTGTAAGGATTGTTTAATGTGTCATTTCCGAGAAATCCTCAAAAGTAGGCAAAAGCAGCTGTCATTGGTTATGTTCATTGTTAAAGCCACACACAAAATAGGTTGGGGTGAACCGCCAGGTAGCAATGAATCTGTTAGTTATAGTGAAAGTCATTTTTACTTTTATACATTACAGCACTTTGTATTTTGGTAAATCTTTTTCTATAACTGTGTTTGGATTGTGGAAGGAATCATCTGAGTTTCCATTAAACCTTACGGGGAAATTTACTTTGATAGAAGACTGCTTTGGATTACAAGCGTGTTTCCTGAACAAATTATGCTCGTAAATCAGGTTTCACTGTATTTTAAATGACTATATTTTAATTCACTACATGGTGCCTTTAAAGGAAACCTGAAATGAAAAGAATATACAAGTGCAGTTACCTGGCAGTCCTTTTATGAGTCACACCATGAAACAGACCTGGAGTCGGTGTCGTCACAATGCCTGATCTGTGGTCCTGTGAGCAGAAACCATATGGACAGTGATATTTGCCAAATACTGTAAAACAAAGCGGCAACTGCTTCATGGAATGCTGGACATATTTGTTCTGTAATGAAATAAGTGCCCTGTGGAGTATTTAGCTCGGGAGGAAGAAACCTCTGTATCCTAAAGAGGCTTCCCTCGTTCTTCCTTCTTCCAGCCGTAGGACCTCCAAATGTCTGTTGACAAGGGCTTGTTGGCGTTGTCCAGGCGCACTAGTGGCTTTCCACTCAAGCTCCAGCAGAAATAGCTGAGCCTGATCGGGTCCACTCTACTGCGCAGATGCAAGCTGTCTGCAACTGCACAGTAGAGCGGACCAGATCGGGCTCAGCTATTTCTGCCGGAGCCCAAGTGGAAATCCGCTACTGCAGGCCACTGGTTATTATTATTATTCGGGGGTGACAGCGCTGGATCAAGCCGCTGAGGTAAGTCTCATTATGATCCAGAGGCTTCCCTCTCCCGAGGTTAGTATCATTTATTTAAATTTTTTTTAAATTACAGATTCTCTTGAAGAATCCTGCAGATGTCGCTGTGAAATGGGACAGCTCAGCATATCTCCTTAGTATATTTTCACTTCAGATTGACTTTAACCCTCCTGGCGGTAACCCCGAGCTACACTCGGGGTAGCCACCGCAGAGGATTTCTGTCCCGGGAGAGATTTTTTAAATAAAAGTTGCTTTAGCCTTAGTAGCTACTTCGCTAGCTACCTGTGTCCTCCAAGTCCCTCCACTCTGCTCTGATCCTCCCTCGGATCCCGCGATGGCGCATCCTTTCCAATCAGCTCCAGGCGTCGCTATGGGGAGGATCGGGATTGCGCATGACGTCAGACGTCATGTCTGATCGTCGCCATAGCGACGACTGAAGCTCATTGGGGAGGCTGCGGCTCTTGCGGGATCGCAACTAGGTAACGTATAGCGGCGGCGATCAGGGGGATCAGAAGGGTGCGGGGGACTTGGGGGACAATAGTAGCTAGTCTAGTGCTAGCTACAAAGGCTACAACTACTTTATTTTAAAAAAATCCCTCCCGCGGGCGCAGCCTCAGAAACTGTGTAACGCCAGGGGGGTTAAAGGAAATCTTTAAGGGAAACCGAGGCATTAAAAAAAGGTAAATTTTTACCTAATACTGTCCGCCAGTCCACCCTGCTAAGACCCTCCTTAACATTGGGGCCACACTCCCCTTCTGGCACAGGCGCAGCCATGCAACCACGCTGCGTCTGCGCAAGCATGGCTGCACCTGCACAGCAGCAGGAAGCCTTCTGTGCAAGCGTGGCCATACTCGCTCAGGCACAATACGGCCACAGTACACGTGCAGAATGTGAAACTTGCAGTTGGGCATGCGCATAACACCAGAAGCGGACTTTAGTTGGGGGCTTAGCGACAAAGCCGTAGGGACCAGGAGGACAGCAAGGGGCCTGATAGACTGCGGGCGGCTGGAAGTAGCCCCAGGTAAGTCAATCTCAACTTTTTGTCCCCACATAAGATTTCTTTTAAGTAGTGGTTTCAGCCACATAGCCTGCTGTTGATACTTCCAGGCAGGCTGCCCTATGTCATATGAGTAGATTTTTAAATCGGAATGTTTAGCAGCACAGCACTTTTTTTTCTTTTCTTTTACCAAAAAGCAAACATTTGGTGTATTTTTTTATTGGTTCTCTGAACTGGTCAACAATGAAAGTGTAATTCTCTTTAAAGGGAGTCTATGAACGCCTCATTAAAAAGGTATGATGAGCACAGACAGGACATGCTGCATCCTCCCAGCACAGTCTGAGCCTCCAGCTATGAAACCCAATCTTGTTTTCAACGCTGTTAAGAGTTTAAGTACCATATCTGCAAATTACGGGAATCAACCTGAGCAGATAACCCCCCCCCACACCCCACACACACACACACATACATTCACACACATACTGTACACATACACACATTCACACACATTCACACACATACTGTACATACACACACATACTGTACACACACACATTCACACACATACTGTACATACAAATATTGTACATACACACATTCACACACATACTGTACATACACACACAGACTGTACATACACGCACATACTGTACATACATACACATACTGTACATACACACACATACACATTCACACACATACTGTACATACACATTCACACAAATACTGTACACACACACATTCACACACATACTATGCATACACAAACATACTGTACATACACACATTCACACACATACTGTACATACACACACATACTGTACATACACGCACAATACATTCACACACACTGCACATTCACACACACACTGCACATTCACACACATACTGTACATACACACACACATATTCACACACATACTGTACATACACACATTCACACACATACTGTACATACACACATTCACACACATACTGTACATACACACATTCACACACATACTGTACATACACACATTCACACACATACTTTACATACACACATTCACACACATACTTTACATACACACACGCTGCACATACACACACTGTACATACACACATTGTACATACACACACATACGTCTCTTTCCTCCGTCTACTCTATTTTTGGCACAAGACCAAACAGACGAAACATTAGAGATACCCATCGCATTCTGCAGACTAATTTAAGAATCAGCGATTAAAGAAGGATGTTCCATTTTTATCACATTAAAGTGTTGTCTATCCAGCTGCTTTAGGGCCTTGATCTTATGTTGGCAAATACTGGTAATGCCCCCTTCTGATAACCTAAATATAGCACTTCTGGGGGGGGGGGCCTTTATGTGATAATGATCTCCCTCTTTGATCTGGCTAAGTATAATTTTGAATGCGGTATTCCTGGGGCGGTATGTGGGACTGTGTTGTGCGCTCAAGAGATATGGAATGAATCAAGGTGCCCCAATCAAGGGGGATGTTTTAAACCCTGAATAAAAGGCCAACAGCGAAATACACAGCAGATATACAGCATATGTCAGGCGTGTTTTCTGCTAAAGGTTAGGTCCTCAATGTGTGCTACGCGTACCCTAGGGGGTACTTCTGATGGTTCCAGGGGGTACTCGGGCTCGATATACCTAACCAAGAATAACAAATTTAGAGTTTTAGAAATGATACATCCTATTTAAACAACACCAAATTAGTATTTTAAAAGCTAAATAAAACTAATTAAAAGCAATAGTAAATGCTTGAAAAAGGTTTAGAACCAATTATCATGTACTTTGATGAAATATATATTTGTCAAGGGGTACGTGTGATAATGTGATACTATGCCAGGAAGTACTTGGTGAGTACAGATTTTTAAAAAAGGTACATACCAAATAAAATGTTGAGAAACACTGTGCTAAAGCATTGGTGATTCTGTCCAGTCGGACCTTGGATTCAGATGCTGCACAAAACGGATGGCCAGAAATCCCATCTCACTTCATTCTACTGCATTACAGCAAATTCAAACAGGATCATGTATATTCAGGGCTCTGGCATTCACAATCACCACCATTATTGGTAGTCAGGCGATGGGCTGGGCACTCCGAGATGTTCGTCTGCAAACAGGAAGTGGAATTGATGCTGGGTACTGGTGCCAAAACAAAGACATCAGTTAGGCCCATTTCACATGGTAGGATGAACGGCATCATGCTGCGTCTCAGTATGGCCGCGCTCAGATGTTAGTCAATACGATAGGTGAATTTCCAGGATGTGGAGGGGGAGTGGCCAAATTGCTACTCACCATTCCTGACAAGCAGAATGTGGAGGGGGAGTGGCCAAGCTGTTGCTCACCCATCCCTCACAAGTGGACTCTAGAGGAGGCGTGGCCAAGTTGAAGCCCTCTCCTGAGTCCTGAAGAAGACAAGAAGAGGGATGAAGGGAAGAAGAGTTTAGATAGTGCAGCACTTGAAGTTTGTCACTATTTTCTCAACAGAGGAATTTAGATAAAAAAAAAAAAAAAAACTCATGTGGAACCAAGGTAAAATTTCTGTGGACATTAGCCCCTTACAGTCATTCAGCACACAATCCTATTATTTTAATTATTTATTGAAAAATCTGTGTAAACATTTAACATTGTTTATAGTGCTTTATGTGTCGTAAGTGTAATGTTTTGTGTTATTTTTGTCCATATAATGAAACGTATACACATCCCTACGATTCCATACATAGGAAAGAAAAAATATTAGTCCTTGAAAAAGTTCATGTCTTTTAGGAGTTAACTATCCTTGTTTTCATTTCAATTTTCTTGAATGAGTATTTCTGATTTGTCCTTTTATCTGTCAGAATGTACCATGTGCCCCAATAGATGCCACTGGTCACCCCACTGTATCGCCCTTTGTGGTACTTCCCATTTAAATTGGCTGCCAGGCAGGTGTCGAACCACCACCCAGAACCATAGTACATCCCGCAGTTTCCCGAAGGATAGTTGTCGTTGTCGCTGTCGTAGGTGGTGAAGTACTTGTGGTCGTGGTTGTAGTTTCGGCTGTAGCTAAGGGCGTTACCCGCATTCCCGTGGTATTCCCTGGCGGTAAGTCTGTACTTGTTTTGCTCACTGGCGACTTTGAATTTCCGGTAGATGGCGTGCCGTTTCACACCATACCAGTCCTCAAGCTCCACGCGAAGGGTGTGTTGGCCGGACCTGGTCAAGCTGTGCAGATTCTCGTTCCCAAGCCAGTGCTCCCCTTGTAGGCTGCCAAAGCCTTGCTTGTACTCCTGCCAGGTGCGATTGAAGTCCACCGCCCCATCCAGCCTCTTCTGAAACACTGTCCAGCCTCCTCCATCCGTTACCATGTCACAGTACACCTAAAGCCAACCAGAAGCACAGTTATGCCACAGAATATATATGGTATATGCTATCATACAGAATATGAACATTGTAGAGAGGGCATCCTGTTAAAACGTGTAATATAAGACACACCTTGTGGAAGCACTTATAAAAGTCAGAGACCTTGATCATAATTCATCCAAGGAGCTCAGAGCCAGGCCCGAATTAACATCACAGGAGCCTATAGGCAGCTACGCTCTGGCATCCCAGACTCCGATCTCCACGAACCCACAAACCCCTGAACCACACTGCAAGTGTAGTATAGGCAGCCAGAGGTGCCCTAATTGTTAAGTAATCCCCCCCCCCCCCTTTCAGTATAGGTAGCAGATTTACACGTAAGCATTCTAAAGAAAAAGACTTATATACTGGCCGCCAAAAGTCTATTGACAAGTTTAAAAAGGCACAACAAATGCTTATTGCATCTGCTTGCCAGAATGTTCAGGGTCTTAAACTAACTACTTGCTATGTCCTGCAGGAGTTGGCCAACGCAAAAAACACTGTGCATCTCAACAGGGGTGCCGCGTGTAGGCCCCCCACGCCCCCAGGAAACATAGGCAGCATATTTAGCAGCTCTAGGCAGTTCCTCCCCAGTAAATGTATTAGACATGTGTGCCTCATCTTCGCTCCCAGTGGAGAGTGTAAATGAGAGGTTACTCACCCCTCTCTTGTCATACCACTGATTCTCCCTTCAGCCACGCATCTTGTGTCCCTTTATCTGACCCACAAGCATGTACTGGCGTGTTACATGATGAAAGACACCACTGTAGCCATGGAGACAGGATGCTGGACAGTGGACACACAGCTGAAGGAAGACCTTGTCAGTGGAAAGCAGAGAACCGGGGAAGTATCCTCTCATTTAAACTCAACTCATGACTCTACATAGATAGGATGGCAGAGGAGGTGGTGAGCTGCCTCTCCACCCTCGGAGTGCCTGTAGGCATGAGCCTACAGTGCCTTATGGAAAATCCGGCCCTGCTTAGAGCCATTAACAAATTTCGAGTGGAGATGTGCCCCAAATAATAAAACTATTTGAAAAATTATTTTACCGATATTCTACTAACAACTATTTCCAATGCCCAAATCAACTTGGTATCTCTCTCTTTATTTTGGGCTAAGTGGCTGAGCAGGTGATCAACTGCATGAAGCAAAGCAGAGACAACTTCCTTAATTTGGGTTGGTCAAAGAGTCTGGAAGACCAGAAGAACGCTGGTCTGGATGACCATGATCAAGGAGAGCAATCATGTGCTTGATATCACTGGATAAGTCTCAGGACACCCCACAGGTGGCTCCAGAGTAGAAGCAGTTTTCCTGTCCTCAGGATTAGTATGTGTATGATGGTCAGGGTGACCAATCTGCCAACCCAGATTGGAGGCTAACCTACAACAGCTCATCCAACACTACATCTTCAGCCCTTCCTACAGCGCCATAAGTGATGTCAGTGGCAGCTCTGACAAGCAACGCATTAAAACTATCTGCAGAAAAACTGGTCTGCTCATTCCAAGTTAGACAAGCATCTCACTGTGTACAAAGATGGTGATATGGACTTCTTCTTACGGGGATAAGAAAGGACTTATCACCAATACTGTCTGCCCATCCCCCACACCTGTGCTGAGAGGTGAGGCACTATCGCACAGTCTATCTCTTTCTCTATCAGTCAACTCCAGAAGTTCAGAAATACCTCAGCGGCTCCCCAGTATGATGTCATGCTTGGAACGCTTTGATTTGGAAGAAAAGTTTTGGAAGTGTAGCTTAGGCAGCTCCGTGAAGCTGGCCCCCCTACAATCGGCACAAATAAAAATGCCATCATGATTGGTTAGTGCTACGCTTGTGCCCATTTGTGCTGCAAAAAATTAAGATTTGTGCTGCTTTCATTTTGAAGATTATAGCATTTATTTCCCAAAAAAAACCATAACCCAGCCCCCATACAACAACCTACAGACATGAATCGGTGAGTAGTGCTGTGCATGTGCTCATTTGTGCTGCAAAAATCATCTTTCTATCTTTTATAGTTTTGAGATATTCACGTTTTTATAAAGGTCAAAAGTTCACTCAGACTCCTTTATAAAGACATAAATATCTCAAAAAGATGATTTTTTTTTTCAGCACAAATGAGCACATGCACAGCACTACCCACCCATACCAGTTTCATGTCTGTAGGTTGTTGTACGGGGGCTGGGTGATGTTATTGTTTTGGAAATAATAAGTGTTATTATCTTCAAAATGTGGGGGGGGCTTAGCTGGGCTTTACAAATCTCAGGAAGTCTGTTTAGATTCCGTCACTCGCATGCAAATATGATGTCGTAGAGGTAAAGTATTAATGCAGGGGCAGTGTGTGTACATGTACACTAGGAGGGACAGTGGCCCGGGAGTTTCCGTCACGTTCGATTATTGCACACCATTACAGCTGCACACCCAATCAAGCATGTAGGCTCGACATCTTGCAGTATGTCCAATCAAAACATTCGACCAATTTTAGGGGCGAATTGGGTTGCTTCGTCAATCGAGCATCCAATTTGATAATACAGTAGAATCCCTTTGTAGTAAACTCCAAGCGATCAAGAAAAGTAGTTTACTATATCAGAAGTTTACAATATCAGAATTGGTCATACATTGTATATTTATACAGACGCAGCTGCTGGTACCTGAGGACTGAGTTTACTATATCCAGAGGTTTACTATATCAGAGTTTACCATAACGAGATTCTACTGTAATTATCTAATCGGATGGCCGATCGGTCGCAAAATCACCTGATGTGTGGCCACCTTTAAGCTGGCTTCAGACTGTATGTTGGCGGTAGCATTGCAGTGCGGACCGAGGGCCGCACCATACTGCCAAAATAGGCCTTTGGGGATTACCTCGTTAGTCTGCAGTAATCCCCATCTGGCCGGGATCCAAACAGGAAGTGATGCTCGCTTACCGTCACTTCCTGTTTTAGAGATACGGAAGTGCACGGAAGTGTATTGTAAAGATATGTTTCCGTGCATGCACACCACCAATATTGTGGCAAACCCTGCGTCCCCATAGACTTACATGACTTCCGGCGTGCCGCACGTCATCGCAGAGGTTGCACAGTAACATTGGTTTGTCCGGCGCACCGCATGCTGTATGAGAGCACCCATAGGCTTTCATTAGCATACCGGTCAGGTGCGGTAAAATGACCCGCTGCACCGCACCAGTGCGAAAGTGCCCTAAGACTTCCAAGTTACCTCAAACGGCTGTCGCAGAGCAATCGGCTGTATGGTGTAGATTCCGTTCTCTCTGATCCCCTGCTTGTAGATATCAGCACAATCTCTAGGAAAGATCCGCTCCATCTTCTCCGAAGATTCAACCACTGCAGGTAACGAAAGACAGAAACCACATATTCACCATGGAAAACTGAACAAGGTGCAACGAATATTACATGCAAAACCTATGTGATTTCTTATGGGTTACACATTAAAGTGGAATGAAACCCAACATTTCTTCTTCGCTCTGAAAAAAATATTTACAGCATATTATGTACAACCGGGCTCCCTCCAGCCCCTGGCAGTCAATATGTCCCTCGCTGTAGCTCCGGTGTCCAGGGATCCCTTCCTCAGAGGTACTGGGCCTGCAAAGAACGCTACAGACCATGTGAGCGCGATCACAAGCAGCAGCATGGCCACGCACTTGCACAGGTGCAGAAGGTGCCTACCTGGCAAGGTCGGCATCTGCAACGGAGGGGACACCGGACATATCAACTGCCAGGTGTTGGAGGAAGCCCTGTGTAAGAAGAACTTGATTTATTTTTTCCTCAGATCTACAACCTACATACACACTTAAGATTTTTTTCAGGGAGAAAAAAATGTTTCTGATCTTTTTTGTCAGAAATCTAAAGCGTGTACTAATGTCCCCTGAAATCAGTGGCCTTCCCTGTACCATTTCGCCCATTTGCGATTCCCCCCATTTTTTTAGTTTACTTCTTCAAAGGGAGTCCCCACACCATAGTGCGACTCACGCATTCCCCCCTCCCCTTTCCATAGACAGTTCATGACACTTGGCCAGGAGCATATCTGTAAAGATCGTATTGGGCAATGAAAATTGAAAGTCTGTCGATACTTTTAAAAATGTTTGACCATACTGATCACATACTTCTCCACAATTTGTAATATATACACAAGCCACTTTAATATCTAGTAGAGTTAATCACCGCTACATGATCTCCACCACATTTCTGTTGTTGGCACTAGAGATAACCAAAATACCACCACAACATTAGAGTTTATCAAATTTGTACTAGAAGCCATTAAAACTGTGTTACAAATCTCTGCCAAGATTAATCTCTAAAGTCCTACACCTTTTCCCTAGAGGTCCCCACCACTATGCCAGTCCCACTACAATTTTGCCATAGCCTATGTCTACTCTGAGCCCATCAGCTTTCTTCTAGGGTCCACCACCATTGTACTTAAGTCCACCATATTTATAGTCTCCTCAACATAGATTGTACACCTTATGTCCCAAGTGTCATGTTTTTGTGGCTGTTTCATACATGTAATCTACACCTCTTTATAAATAAGTAATAATTTATTCTAGACACCATCAATGTTCTGCTAAGGAGTAGAACAACTCTAGTAATGGACCTCACTAAGGGGCTTAATTAGACTTAATAGGGCCTCCCTGCAAAAATGATAGCATGGGGCCCCCTTTGTCCCCGAACACAGGACTGGGAGCCGGCGAATGGCAGCAGAGAGAGTTCTGTTGTGAAGCAGCCTCTGGAAGCAGGAAAAAATTACACAAGCTCCTGCACACGGTTTCATGAGTTAATGCTGAGGTTTCTTTGCTAATTGGCTGCACTTGCGGTTGGGGAGAGGGAGGTGTAAGGGCCCCCAAAGCCTCTGGGCCCCTCTGCGATGGCGGGGGTCACAGGGGTGATTGCTACGCCCATGGCCTCACTATTTTGCGAGGGGTCAGCTACAATGGCCTTGATTCATAAAGCATTACCGCATGAGGTAATGCAGAAAACAGCTGACTTTAGAGAGCAAAATGTCAATTCATAAAGGCCGTTACTGCATGGAAAGCTGAAATTACCAAGCAGTGAGGTAAATTACCGACTTGCGCGATAAACACCTCCAGCACATATCAGCAAATATCAATTCATAAAGACTAGAATATGCAGTAAAGCTCAGAAACATTACCGGCAGCTCTCCTCTGTCAGAAACAGTGAAGAGACTGTGCGAAGATGTGACTCACAGGGGCTTAGACTGATAATTTATGACTGACAGGAGCAAAGTGCCAATAACAACAGCCTCTGTCTCCTGCAAGTTCCACTGATTGGATGTTGATAGGTTGCAATGCCTTTTTGGGAGGGCCAAGATTTTCTACCCCGCAGGCAGCGGAGGAGAGAGAGCTGGAATAAAGAGGTTTCTTCTGCAGCCCTTCAGACGTTTAAACCTTTAGGTTCCTGTTTGAAGATGCAGAGTAGCTAGTGGGGAAATCACCTAAGCATGGCATGTTTAATGTTTCTTGCAGTTCATGTAAGCTGTGGCAATAAAATAAAATGTTAAGGAAAACTAATGAACAAATTCACAGGGAGCAGAGGGAGTATAACAAACATGTACATTCCAAAGGGATGTTCGGATGCCTCTTACTATTGTAATGCACTCACTGCAGGGAACAGCATGTTACACAGAGACAACTCCACACTGTTCTGCCGTTTCCGAACAGGTACTTGTCAACTAAAGCTGGTAAATTACTGCACTTCTACCACACCTGTGAACATTTTTATGAATTAGCACACAAAAGTCTTAAATACCAAATGCGGTATTTTAACAACCAGATTTTTTTTATCGGACAGCCTTTTATGAATCAAGGCCAGTGTGTTAGAAGTCACCACCATTCTACTAAGCATCACTTTCCCCCCACCAGGGCCCCCCACCATTCTTCAGTGACATCTCTGTTAACACACCTTGCGTTACCAGGTTTCCTGTGCTCTTCAGAGTCAGTGGTGGTTCCTCCTTCGTTTCAAGGGTCTTCAGTCTCTGACTCTCTACAACAAAGACTGAATAAGTAAAGGCATTTAAGGTATAGGAAAAAAGCAGAAACATTTAAATCAACATGAAGAATTCAGATCACACGGCTGTGTGTGTGTCAGAGTACAAAGGTGACAGAACATTATGAAAGCAGTTATCAAGGAAACATTGCAGACAAATCTGTTATTGGATAGACCTTCCTTGTACCTTCCCTGTACCCCCAACTCTAATCATAAAATGAAGGCGACACACAGGGGTAATGTAACGATTGACTTATTCAGTGACCACACTTTCTGTACAAAAACTGAATCCAGGGTAGGCATGAAACCTGTCTACTATGAAAATAGATTAGTGGGTGCCCCTTAAAGTGGATCCGAGATAAACTTTTACTCATTGCAAAATTGTGTTCCTTTCATATAGTTTATAGGGCATTCCTCAAGCCAAATACTTTTTTTGTTTTGTTTTAATACTCTAATTCCCTATAGACAAGCCCCGCCCACAGCTCCTTTTGTGCCTTGGCACTGTAGCAAGGGCTTATGGGAGCTCAGTCTGGGCAGGAGGAGGAGGAGTTTACTAGCCATTGATTTCAGAGGCAGAGGGGAGGAGAAGAGGGGACTGAATTTACGCACAGGCAAGCTGATAGCTGACATTTCCAGCCCTCAGCCTGTGACAATGTGACAAACAGAACCTGGCTGCCCTCATTGGATCACAGGAATAAATAATCATAAACTTTTGAAGCTGTTTGCAGCTAGATATGCTGTGTAAACTATCTAAACATTGTATAAGATATATAGACAAGTTACTTGTTATAGTTAGTTTTTCATCTCGGATCCACTTTAATATGGACTTATCACTTACATTCCAAATCCATACTAATAGGTTGCTCTCATAATGTAAGCTAGCAGTATTTTTTTACCAAGAGACAGAACTTGTCATTCCTAAAAAGCAGTCCAGTGGTATAAATCTGCTGGTACTAACTACCCACTCTGCTGGCACTAACTACCCAGTCTGCTGGCATAGCAGAACAGGGTGACTGATGACCGTTATTCAATTCACTTTTTCATCTACGTTTCCTCCTAGATGATATTTTTACACCTTATCAATAAAATACCCTTAAAGAGACACTGAAGCAAAAAAAAACTAAAAATGATATCATGATTTGTATGTGTAGTACAGCTAAGAAATAAAACCTTAGTAGCAGAGATATAAGTCTAATATTGTTTCCAGTACAGGAAGTGTTAAGAAACTCCAGTTGTTATCTATGCAAAAGAGCCATTGAGCTCCACAACTTTCAAAGTCGCAGAGAGCTCTGTCTTCTGAAGCTTATCATCTCAAGTGTCAGTCACTGTATTGTTTTTTTCTTCTGCAGAGTACAGGTCAATAGTTCACTGGCCTGCTCTGTAAAACCATTTAGAATGCTGAGTAGTAAACTGCAAATATTAGAGAATGACGCAATGTTATAAAAAACACTATATAACTGAAAATACAAATATGAGAATATTTTTTTTGCTACTAATCTTCTAGTAATTATCGGTACTACTCAACCAATTCATTATATCATAATTGTTTTCCCTTCAGTGTCTCTTTAAGCCACCAGAATGCAAGAAAATACTATAATATTGTTAATGAAAATACTATAATATTGGCATAATGTTGACACTACTCTTTCATGTACTTTTTGGTACTTAATTACAGAGTGCTGAAAAGTTATCTTAAGTAGAAGATGAAAAATTATCTCCTAAGAGAAAACATAGGAGAAATAGTGAATTGGACTGAGCCCATAGTATTGTGCTGTAATACTGAGTGGTGCAGGGCACTAAAATAATCTATATTTTCCGCATCTAATGAAAATTTAGAATATGGCTATGTTAATAACGAGTGGGAGAGTGAGGTCACTGATTTCCTGGTCACAATTCTGTAATGAAGAGGTAGGTGGCTTACCTCCAAAGATGACATTAATTGTAGTATTACAAAAAAACGTGTTTTTATTTTCTTAATTTCATGCCAATACAATAATACAGCTAAGTCTTAAAGAGAACCCGAGGTGGGTTCTAAGAACGCTAATTGCACACAGAGGCTGGGTCTGCATATACTGCCCAGCCTCTGTTGCTATACCGTTCCCCCCACAAGCCCCCCTGCTCTCTGCTTGACGCTAGTGTTGGGCGAACATCTAGATGTTCGGGTTCGGGCCGAACAGGCCGAACATGGCCGCGATGTTCGGGTGTTCGACCCGAACTCCGAACATAATGGAAGTCAATGGGGACCCGAACTTTTGTGCTTTGTAAAGCCTCCTTATATGCTACATACCCCAAATTTACAGGGTATGTGCACCTTGGGAGTGGGTACAAGAGGAAAAAAAAATTTAGCAAAAAGAGCTTATAGTTTTTGAGAAAATCGATTTTAAAGTTTCAAAGGGAAAACTGTCTTTTAAATGCGGGAAATGTCTGTTTTCTTTGCACAGGTAACATGCTTTTTGTCGGCATGCAGTCATAAATGTAATACATATAAGAGGTTCCAGGAAAAGGGACCGGTAATGCTAACCCAGCAGCAGCACACGTGATGGAACAGGAGGAGGGTGGCGCAGGAGGAGAAGGCCACGCTTTGAGACACAACAACCCAGGCCTTGCATGAGGACAAGAAGCGTGCGGATAGCATGCTTTGTACCACCATGCAGTCATAAATGTAATAAAGATAAGTGGTTCAATAAACAGGGACCACGCGGCAACGCTAACCCAGCAGCAGCACACGTGATGGAACAGGAGGAGGCGCAGGAGGAGAAGGCCACGCTTTGTGAGACACAACAACCCAGGCCTTGCATGAGGACAAAAAGCGTGCGGATAGCATGCTTTGTACCGCCATGTAGTCATAAATGTAATAAAGATAAGAGGTTCAATAAACAGGGACCACGCGGCAACGCTAACCCAGCAGCAGCAGCAGCAGCAGCACACGTGATGGAACAGGAGGAGGCGCAGGAGGAGAAGGCCACGCTTTGTGAGACACAACAACCCAGGCCTTGCATGAGGACAAAAAGCGTGCGGATAGCATGCTTTGTACCGCCATGTAGTCATAAATGTAATAAAGATAAGAGGTTCAATAAACAGGGACCACGCGGCAACGGTAACCCAGCAGCAGCAGCAGCAGCACACGTGATGGAACAGGAGGAGGCGCAGGAGGAGAAGGCCACGCTTTGTGAGACACAACAACCCAGGCCTTGCATGAGGACAAAAAGCGTGCGGATAGCATGCTTTGTACCGCCATGTAGTCATAAATGTAATAAAGATAAGAGGTTCAATAAACAGGGACCACGCGGCAACGGTAACCCAGCAGCAGCAGCAGCACACGTGATGGAACAGGAGGAGGCGCAGGAGGAGAAGGCCACGCTTTGTGAGACACAACAACCCAGGCCTTGCATGAGGACAAAAAGCGTGCGGATATAGCAGCAATGCTTTTTGCCGCCATGCAGTCATAAATGTAATACAGATGAGAGGTTCAATAAACAGGGACCGGAAACGCTAAACCATCCCAGATGTTCATCGGTCATGTTACTTGGTTGGGGTCCAGGAGTGTTGCGTAGTCGTTTCCAATCCAGGATTGATTCATTTTAATTTGAGTCAGACGGTCTGCATTTTCTGTGGAGAGGCGGATACGCCGATCTGTGATGATGCCTCCGGCAGCACTGAAACAGCGTTCCGACATAACGCTGGCTGCCGGGCAAGCCAGCACCTCTATTGCGTACATTGCCAGTTCGTGCCAGGTGTCTAGCTTCATGCCCGGTTTCAGGTCCAGCGGTGCCAGCCACAAATCCGTCTGTTCCTTTATTCCCCTCCAAATTTCCTCCCCTGTGTGCTGCTTATCCCCAAGGCAGATCAGCTTCAGCAACGCTTGCTGACGCATGCCAACAGCTGTGCTGCACTGCTTCCACGATCCTACTGCTGCTGGTGCTGGGTTAGCATTTCCGGATGAGGTACAGCTTTGAGATGCGTTGGAGGAGAAGGAGTCAGAGAGGTAGGTGCTGCTGTTGTTATCCAGCTGTTTGCGGCGTGGGCAACACCCGCGCCGTAGCAGGTGAGGAATCGCTGCCAGGCTCCACAAGGTTCACCCAGTGCGCGGTAAGGGAGATGTATCGACCCTGGCCGAACGCACTCGTCCAGGTGTCAGTGGTGAGGTGAACCTTGCAGGCAACGGCATTCTTCAAGCTTCGGGTTATTTAGCTGACCACGTGCTCATGCAACTCAGGCACTGCAGAGCGCGCAAAGTGGTAGCGGCTGGGAACCACGTAACGTGGGATGGCCACTGACATCATGCCCTTGAAGCTGTTTGTCTCCACCACTCGATATGGCAGCATTTCGCAGGCCAGAAGCTTGGCTATGCTGGCTGGCTGTTACTGCCACGGCCCGGGGGTCATTTGCTGGCAATTTCCTCTTGTGCTCAAACATCTCAGAAACAGACAACTCAACCGTAGCGCTGCACACCGAAGGGCTGTTGGTTGTTGTGTTTGATGAACACTGGGAGACCTCAAGAGCACTAGTCCGGAAAGTGACAGTGTCAGCATCGTCTGATGTTTGTGAATGTTGTGAACCACGCAATGGCTGGGCTACTGCTGCTGCTGAGGCGGGTCTGGTGGTGAGTCTGGTGAACCCAAGGGAGGCAGTGTTGCTGGTGGTACCCTGTCCTGCCGCGTTTGCCCACAGAGTGGGATGTTTGGATAGAATGTGGCGGCTCATGCTGGTGGTGGAGAGGTTGTTAATACTTTTCCCCCTGCTCAGGCGGGTCTTGCACACCTTGCAAATCGCCATGGTAACATCCTCAGTGCAGTCTTCAAAGAAAGCCCAGACTTTAACTGGCTGAGGACTCGGACCTCGTGCGTGATGTGCTGGTGCTGCTTAACCCACTGCTGGACGCTTGAGAGGTCATCCAAGTAATTATCTGGTCCTGTTCTTTTGGATCTGTGAGGGTTGTTGTCCTGGACAACATGGGCAGTATTGAGTGGGTTTTCTTGGGTGCTCCCCTGTGGCCTGTACGTGAACCGTCAGGGGAAACACCTCTTCCCTTGCCCCTCCCTCTTTCACCGGATTTCTTCCTCATTTCACTTATCCTTAAAGTACACGCTGACTGGCAGCAGTACAGTGGCAGTACAGAAATGCTATACAGTGGTGGGTGAGCGGTGTACCACTATTGTCAGCAGTGACACAGAGCACAATGCTATACAGTGGCGGGTGAGCGGTGTACTACTGTTCCCAGCAGACACAGAGTGGAAGTAAACACAATGCTATATAGTGTGGCTGAGCCGTGTACACAGAGTGGCATTAAACACAATGCTATATAGTCTGCTATATAGTCACCCCGAACAGGGTGATGTTCTGCAGAACCCGAACAGTGGCAAACACTGTTCGCCCAACACTACTGGGAGGGAACGCAGATTTTAGTACCTAAACACACGATACAACATGTTTTCCGGGGTCGGACTCTGAGGCACATACAGATGGTCCCGATCATCATCCTCATCATACAACTCTTCTCCTGAGTCTGACCCACCCACCACCTCTGCCACCCCAACATCCCCAGACACAGACCCCTCATCGTCCTCAACATTAACTTGGGATGCTGGCCTGAGCCAGACCTCCTCCTCCACATCAGGCCCCATCATCTCCTCAATGGCAGCCCTCATTAATCGCTCTGGCGACGGACTGATGGACACAACGTTCTCCTCCGGGGAGGGCTGCTGCTGACCACTGGCTGCTGGGGTGGATGTTATAGCTTGCGTGGGGCGTTGGCTGTTGCTGTTGTTGGGAGTGCTGCTCACAGCGGAGGTCTCTGGGGAACTCATGTTGAGCTCATATAGTGGTTGACGGTGAGTGGAGTATTACTGATCCCAGCAATATACACACTGACTGGCAGAGTACGCAATGCTATATAGTGTGGCTGAGCGGTGTACACAGAGTGGCAGTAAACACAATGCTATATAGTCTGGCTGAGCGAGCGGTGTACTACTGTTCCCAGCAGAATCAGAGTGGCAGTAAACAATGGTATATAGTCTGGCTGAGCGGTGTACATAGAGTGTCAGTAAACAATGGTATATAGTCTGGCTGAGCGAGCGGTGTACTACTGTTCCCAGCAGAATCAGAGTGGCAGTAAACAATGGTATATAGTCTGGCTGAGCGGTGTACATAGAGTGTCAGTAAACAATGGTATATAGTCTGGCTGAGCGAGCGGTGTACTACTGTTCCCAGCAGAATCAGAGTGGCAGTAAACAATGGTATATAGTCTGGCTGAGCGGTGTACACAGAGTGTCAGTAAACAATGGTATATAGTCTGGCTGAGCGGTGTACACACAATGCTATATAGTCTGCTATATAGTGTCAGTAAACAATGGTATATAGTCTGGCTGAGCGGTGTACACAGAGTGTCAGTAAACAATGGTATATAGTCTGGCTGAGCGAGCGGTGTACTACTGTTCCCAGCAGAATCAGAGTGGCAGTAAACAATGGTATATAGTCTGGCTGAGCGGTGTACACAGAGTGTCAGTAAACAATGGTATATAGTCTGGCTGAGCGGTGTACACACAATGCTATATAGTCTGCTATATAGTGTCAGTAAACAATGGTATATAGTCTGGCTGAGCGAGCGGTGTACTACTGTTCCCAGCAGAATCAGAGTGGCAGTAAACAATGGTATATAGTCTGGCTGAGCGGTGTACACAGAGTGTCAGTAAACAATGGTATATAGTGTGGCTGAGTGGTGTACACAGAGTGTCAGTAAACAATGGTATATAGTCTGGCTGAGCGGTGTACACAGAGTGTCAGTAAACAATGGTATATAGTCTGGCTGAGCGAGCGGTGTACTACTGTTCCCAGCAGAATCAGAGTGGCAGTAAACAATGGTATATAGTCTGGCTGAGCGGTGTACACAGAGTGTCAGTAAACAATGGTATATAGTGTGGCTGAGTGGTGTACACAGAGTGTCAGTAAACAATGGTATATAGTCTGGCTGAGCGGTGTACACAGAGTGGCAGTAAACACAATGCTATATACTCTGGCTGAGCGAGCGGTGTACTACTGTTCCCAGCAGACACAGAACAGTAAACAGAATGCTATATAGTGTGGCTGAGCGAGCGGTGTACCACTATTCCCAGCAGACACAGAACAGTGAACAGAATGCTATATAGTGTGGCTGAGCGAGCGGTGTACCACTATTCCCAGCAGACACAGAACAGTAAACAGAATGCTATATAGTGTGGCTGAGCGAGCGGTGTACCACTATTCCAAGCAGACACAGAACAGTGAACAGAATGCTATATAGTGTGGCTGAGCGAGCGGTGTACCACTATTCCCAGCAGACACAGAGTGGCAGTAAACAGAATGCTATATAGTGTGGCTGAGCGAGGTACACAGAGTGGCAGTAAACAGAATGCTATATAGTGTGGCTGAGCGAGCGGTGTACCACTATTCCCAGCAGACACAGAACAGTGAACAGAATGCTATATAGTGTGGCTGAGCGAGCGGTGTACCACTATTCCCAGCAGACACAGAACAGTGAACAGAATGCTATATAGTGTGGATGAGCGAGCGGTGTACCACTATTCCCAGCAGACACAGAACAGTAAACAGAATGCTATATAGTGTGGCTGAGCGAGCGGTGTACCACTATTCCCAGCAGACACAGAACAGTGAACAGAATGCTATATAGTGTGGCTGAGCGAGCGGTGTACCACTATTCCCAGCAGACACAGAACAGTGAACAGAATGCTATATAGTGTGGCTGAGCGAGCGGTGTACTACTGTTCCCAGCAGACACAGAACAGTACACAGAATGCTATATAGTGTGGCTGAACGAGCGGTGTACTACTGTTCCCAGCAGACACAGAACAGTACACAGAATGCTATATAGTGTGGCTGAACGAGCGGTGTACCACTATTCCAAGCAGACACAGAACAGTGAACAGAATGCTATATAGTGTGGCTGAGCGAGCGGTGTACCACTATTCCCAGCAGACACAGAGTGGCAGTAAACAGAATGCTATATAGTGTGGCTGAGCGAGGTACACAGAGTGGCAGTAAACAGAATGCTATATAGTGTGGCTGTGCAAGCGGTGTACTACTATTCCCAGCAGACACAGAGTGGCAGTAAACAGAATGCTATATAGTGTGGCTGAGCGAGGTACACAGAGTGGCAGTAAACAGAATGCTGAGCGAGCGGTGTACTACTATTCCCAGCAGCGACACACAATGACTGGGGGGGACCCTGGCTAGCGTGGCTGGAGCGCGAACTACCCTGCCTGCCTACCCAAAGCTAAACCCACAGACAAATGGCGGAGATATGACGTGGTTCGGGTATTTATTTACCCGAACCACGTGACAGTTCGGCCAATCAGAGCGCGTTCGGGTCCGAACCACGTGACCCGTTCGGCCAATCACAGCGCTAGCCGAACGTTCGGGGAACGTTCGGCCATGCGCTCTTAGTTCGGCCATATGGCCGAACGGTTTGGCCGAGCACCGTCAGGTGTTCGGCCGAACTCGAACATCACCCGAACAGGGTGATGTTCTGCAGAACCCGAACAGTGGCGAACACTGTTCGCCCAACACTACTTGACGCCCATAAATCATCAGCCGAGCTGTCGACACGCAGCATGTCGCAGCCGGCTGTTTACCTCTGCATTTGTCAGTCTAGCCGCCCCCCTGCCTTCTCCATAGCTCCGGTCCCCGCCCGCGTCCGTTCCCTCCAATCAGCGGGGAGGGCGTGGTCTCCAGGCAGCCTACTCTACCCCCCCCCCCCCCCCCCCCCGGTCCAGCTGGTTTTCACAAGAGAGTGACCAACCCAAGAGGCTCCAGCCTTCTTCACTCATATGGTGACGGGTTCATAATCTCCACCTGCCCAATTGGTTGGTCTCCCTTATTAGCAAACCTATATTGCATGTTTTTAAAAATTCACCTTCTCACAAATAATCATTACCTACCAGGGGTGTAACTACAGGGGAGCAGCCCCTGCAAGTGCAGGGCAAGGTGTGGAGGGGCCCCCAACTACCAACCTTCCCTCCCTCATATATTAGTCGTTTTTGTGGCTACACGTTATTGGTGTGAAGATCCTGATGGCCACATTTGTCTTATGACCCTTGTTAGATGGGCCCCGGGCTGTGAGGGCAGGGCCGGGCCGAGGCATAGGCTGGAGAGGCTCCAGCCTCAGGGCGCAGTGTAGGAGGGGGCGCACAATTCATTCAGCTGTCATTCCTAATTGTGTATTAAACAGAGAGAAATAAGAAAAGGGGATACATAGCAGTGACTGCAAGCCAGATAACTAGATATTAAGGTGTTGGGGAGGTTGTGGGCCCTGTGGCCCTCAGGGGTAGGCAAAAGAAAGGGTGTGAACATGAAGGTGGCACCATTAGAGTTTTGCTTGAGGTCCCCACGATTCGCACTTACGTCCATTACCTACTGCACCATCTGGGCTCCCTTTAGCTCTGAGTTTTTTTGAAGGTGAGGCGTCATCTCATCCCCCAGACTTCTACCTTCACCATGTGATGAGTGTATAAAGCCCTACCCCATCCCGTTAATGGCTGTTCACCCTCCTATACATCTGCCTCTGTTCATAATACACGACTGGCAAATGGACAGCACCAAGCAGAGGACAGAGTGGGGATTGTGTGCGGGGAGCGCAGGAAAATGGTTTGGCCTTTGTACAGCCGAGGCGATGGGAGACGTGGCGGTCACATCAGAAGAAGCCCAGTGACAAAACTGGTCCAAATTTGTAGGACGTCACCGCACACAGGGCCTTGTCACAGCATCAAAGAGGAGAGGACTTTAAACGAGCCGCACAATGGCCAATCGCCCTTTGTTTTCTCCCCTCTGCTTTCCACCTCAATGGCTCCAAAAAAAATCCAAGCCGTCCATTCTGTTCCTCGTGTTCTGCTGGAAGAGCCTAAACCATTCATTGATCTTTTCTTTATTTCATTAGCGGTTTACTTGTATGCATTTTTTTAGCAACTTCATTTTTTTAAAATTACATATAATCTTCAACCAGAAATGTAATAATTCTAATGCAAGTGTCGTACAATACTGTTGAATCCCTTTATAGCAGGGGTCTCAAACTCGCGTCCCGCAGGCCATTTGCGGCCCTCGGTACAATATTTTGTGGCCCGCGCCGACAAAAGCAAAAAAGACACGGAAGCGAACTATTTTTGCCTATTTTACCTTATAGTTCGCTTCAGTGCTCCCAAGTAATCCGCCACATCCCCGCTGCTAAACGAGGGCTGCAGAGCCCCCAAATCCCCTGGGCAAACATTCACGACTGCGCTGAGGGGCAGAGCTTCCAGCTGTAGCTCTGCCCCTCCTCGGCAATCTGCCGGCATTTCCTGGAAGGGGCAGAGCTTTCAGCTTCAGCTCTGCCCCTCCTGACGTCAATCGCTGCACAGATCGCCGCCTCTCTGTGCAGGAAGAGTGAGAGAGGCGGGCAGAGGCGGCGATCCGCCGCGATTGACGTCAGGAGGGGCAAAGCTGAAGCTGAAAGGTCTGCCCCTTCCAGGAAATGCCGGCGGATTGCCCCCCGGGCGATTTTGTGAAATCCCTTATGCGGCCCAGCCTCATCCTGACTTTTCCTCCAGCGGCCCCCAGGTAAATGGAGTTTGAGACCCCTGCTTTATAGTAAACTCCAAGAGACTAGGAAAAGTAGTTTACTAAATCAGAATTGCTCATACATTGTATAAAGGCGCATGGGCAGGGCCTGAGGACTGTGTTTACTATATCCAGAGTTTTACTGTATCAGAGTTTACTATAATGAGATTCTACTGTATATTAATTTATGTTACACATTTATATAGTGTTTTTCATTTTCTGCAGCACTTTAACCCCCCTGGCGGTATAAAAAATTCCGCCAGGAGGCAGCGCAGCAGTTGTTTTTTTTTTTTTCTTATATCATGTAGTGAGCCCAGGGCTCGCTACATGATAGCCGCTGCTCAGCGGCATCCCCCCGCCCGCTTCGATCGCCTTCGGCGATCTCCGATCAGGAAATCCCGTTCAAAGAACAGGATTTCCTGGAGGGCTTCCCCTGTCGCCATGGTGACGGGGCGGGATGACGTCACCGACGTCATTGGGAGTCCCGATCCACCCCTCAGCGCTGCCTGGCACTGATTGGCCAGGCAGCGCACGGGGTCGGGGGGGGCGCGACGGATAGCGGCGATCGGGCGCGGGGCGGCGGCGATCGGTGTGCTGACGCAGCTAGCAAAGTGCTAGCTGCGTGCAGCAAAAAAAAAATTAAACAAATCAGCCCAGCAGGGCCGGAGAAAACCTCCTGCGCGGCTTACCCCGAACTACGTTCGGGGTTACCGCCAAGGAGGTTAAAGATGATATTGCACATTTACACCACCATTCGCTGCGCTGAAGTCTTAGGGTCAATCTTAAGCTAGGACACTATCTACATGGAGTTCATCCTTAGTCAACGATAAGGATACTATACTATGGTAGATTGTGAACTGCTCTGGACAGTCACTGACATGGCTATGTACTCTGTAAAGTGCTGCAGAAGAAGTCAGTGCTATAAAAATACAGTACATAATATGGTAGGATATTAGACTATGACTATGGTAGGAATTAGATTGTGAGCTCCTCTGAGGACAGTCAGTGACATGACTATGTACCATGTAATGTGCTGCAGAAGATGTCAGTGCTATATAAATACATTATAATAATATGGTAGGACATTAGACTATGACTATGGTAAGATTGTGAGCTCCTCTGAGTACAGTCAGTGACATGACTATGTACTTCGTAAAGTGCTGCAGAAGATGTCAGTGCTATATAAATACATAATAATAATATGGTAAGACATTATGCTATGACTATGGCAGGGATTAGATTGTCAGCTCATTTGAGGACAGTCAGTGACATTACTATGCACCCTGTAAAGTGCTGCAGAAGATGTCAGTGCTATATAAATACATTATAATAATATGGTAGGACATTAGACTATGACTATGGTAAGATTGTGAGCTCCTCTGAGTACAGTCAGTGACATGACTATGTACTTCGTAAAGTGCTGCAGAAGATGTCAGTGCTACATAAATACATAATAATAATATGGTAAGACATTATGCTATGACTATGGCAGGGATTAGATTGTCAGCTCATTTGAGGACGGTCAGTGACTTTACTATGTACCCTGTAAAGTGCTGCAGAAGATGTCAGTGCTATATAAATACTGTACATAATAATATGGTAGGACATAAGGTCTCTGCAGGCTGGCCCGACTCAGTGTAGTTATGCCCCTGATCATTAGTCTGCCAACTCTGAACCTCTTACTGAAAGGTTTTTGAGCTAGTCCATCACATCATGGGTGATTCACAAAGCTTCCGTTTTGCTTTCCAAAGGTACTACCTGGCTAGAACTTATACAAATATGCCGACTGGCCTGCCTAATCAGGTCACACTATTCTAGCAGCTGGGCTGTACCACTGCCATCCAGGGAGTGCTGGGGAAACCCTGTGAACCCCCATAAAGATATGAACTTGTCCACATCCAATCATCAAACAGTTCAGAGCAATGAAATTGTATCACTTACTGTAAGGGACAGCTACATAGGAAGTATGTCATTTACAATCCATTTACTCTGGATCAGATGTATGTGTGTGTACGTATGTATGTTTTTTACAGTTTTCATAGTACCTCTGTAAAACAAGAAAAAAAAAACATTCTAAAGAGTCTGTATAGCCAGTTTTAACATTTTATGCTCTGAACCAAAATACATAATGATGCGAACTTTAGAATTGTTGCCTATGTTCCTGGAGGACCTTGTAGCAGCCCTGGATACCAATAATTCCAAGATGATACAAAATTATGCAAATTTATGCTGTTTTAGAATGCAAATGTATGCTGTTTGAATACTGACCCCACCATGTAATCCCACCATGGCTTAATTCGACTGGTCCATCTGACCACCCCTACTCATAGCTACCAACTGTTCCTCTTTGGCAACCCAGTCCCTATGTCCCTCTTTCTTCCACATTTGTCCCTCTTTCAGGACTGATGTACAGATCTGTGTAAATATGTGTATTGTTCTATTGAAAAAAATGTGTTTAATTGACTTTATTCACATACTTTAAATTGATATATTTATTATTTTCAAATGTTAATATGAAGGAAAATGAACCGAGTTCGAAGAGACTATATTTTTCTTATGAAATCTTTATGGTATGCATAACTATGCTTGTTGCATAACTATGCTTGTATGCTTGTTCTGGGGGCATGATTAGGGGCGTGGCTTAAGTGTCCCTCTTTCTTATCTCAAAAAGTTGCGAGGTATGCCTACTCCCTGACAATATTTCAATGCTGGGCGACTTTAATTGTGGGGAATTAGATTTTCGCAGATGCCCGTTTGTGGCAAAGATGACATCATGGAAGAAGCATTACATTTTGATCGCACTCTTTATTCTTCCAGGCTGATCCTATAAACCAGTTCTGAGCACTGATGCAATAAAACAATCACTGGATAACACATTTACAGGAAGTGCTAATTAACTTGTTAAATAACCCAACCCAAAAATAAGAACAGTGACAGCTTTCCGGGTGTCAGTGAATTACGAGAGTCACAGCAATATACCGTATGTATCTCACAAGGTTAAATATGTCATGGGAATAAATTGTGCCTTATTTCTATATCTTAACTGGCAGTTCTATAAAAAATGTACAGATCTACCTTCCTGAATCAGAAGAACGTTGCAAATCATCTCTGCCAGATGTGAAAAAAAGCAGTACCCATAATACCCCATCACAGTGGAGAGAGGCATGTAAAATATTCCTTTATGACCGTGTAAGCCAGACACACATTCGCTGGTTTATAACACAACTGTAACATAATTTACTGAGATATATAATCCAATTTACAGACAGCTGTTTCAGGCCATTTTGGCCTCATCAGTGCAAGGTGTGGATTGGATATAGCTCAACTTACACATTGTTTCAGTTTTAGGAAAGAAACATTGTAATTTGCAGTTCTTTTCAGTGGGGGGCTTAAACCACTTGCGTACCAGCAGTTTCTGGCCCCTTAGAGGACCACTATCAAACCAAGCGTTCTAAAATGTCAATGTACAAATAATGTCTAAGTAGCTGTGTAAACATTTTCCTACTTTTTATGTTAAATATCAGAGACAAAAACTGGAATTCATTGTGTGTAGATTTTAGTTTGGTCGGAATGTCTCATTTGCATAGTCTGCAGTCTGACATGCTAAAAACAGTGTAATATTGAAACAGAGTTACATGCAATGGCTCTGGTGTCGGATTTTACATACTATTACAAATGTTTATGTTGCATATAAGATACTTTTCCTCTGCTTTCTGCAGACAGCTCAGTCTGAGACAGGCAGCTGCTGAGAGCTTTCTCTCACACACAGGATTAACAGATGCAGTGTGAGGGAATCCCCCCTCCCTTCATGATGTAGTCCGTCATATTTTGGCCATCAGTGAAGTGTGAAAAGAATTTAATAACAGTAAACAAAGAGATAAGCAGTCAAATAAATAGACCTGTACACCGTACAGCACTTCCCAAACAATTCTTATCTCAATTGAAAAAACATGTTAATCAATAGTGTTCCTTTAAAGGACTTCCGAGGCCAAAAAGATGAAAATTACACAATACCTTTTATATATCTGAATCCACGGAGGACGTCCAGCGTGTCCTCCGCACCGTACCGCCGTCATTGCTGCCTTTCTCTTTCCCCCCTGGCTCGGCCCGACCCCACTGAACGGGTCGCATAGGCTTCCACTACTAAGATGGCCGCCGCCTTGAGCTGCGGCTGCGCAGTACGCTTTGCCCTTAGTGAGACTGCGCAGCCTTCAGCCCGCCTCCCGCAGCGTACGGATTCCGTAATGCTGCCCAAGCGTATGTCCGTACGCTGCGGGAGGCGGGCTGAAGGCTGCGCAGTCGCACTAAGGGCAAAGCGTACTGCGCAGCCGCGGCTCAAGGCGGCGGCCATCTTAGTAGTGGAAGCCTATGCGACCCGTTCAGTGGGGTCGGGCCGAGCCAGAGGGGAAAGAAAAAGGCAGCAATGACGGCGGTACGGTGCGGAGGACGCGCTGGACGTCCTCCGTGGATTCAGATATATAAAAGGTATTGTGTAATTTTCATCTTTTTGGCCTCGGAAGTCCTTTAAGGACTAGAGCCCCCTGGTACCAAAAACCGGAGCTTACCGACATCTCACCGCATGGACCAGCCGCTCTTGCGCCACTGAAGCCCACTCGCTCTGTTGACGCTATGATGATAGAGCTATGTGAGACGGTCAGGAGCCGATTTCATTGATTCCTGACCCTGTGATCAATGTGAGCCAATGAGATTGGCTCACAGTAATCATGGGGTCAGGAGCCAATGAAATAGTCTCCTGTCCAGCTCACGGAGCTCTGCCATCATAGCAACGGCAGAGTGAGTGGCCTGCAGCGATGGGAGAGCGGTGCTATCGGTGGTAGCGGTGGGTCCGTGCAGAGCGGTAATTTAACTCTATGCCCTGGCAGGAATAAGCAGCCATAAACAGGGCGTAAATATCAATTGTTGCAGTCCGGAAGCAATCAGTTTGTTTTTATTTTATACTTAAAGGGACACTTAAGTCAAACAAAAAAAATGAGTTTTACTCACCCAGGGCTTCCAATAGCCCCCTGCAGCTGTCCGGTGCCCTCGCCGTCTCCCTCCGATCCTCCTGGCCCCACCGGCAGCCACTTCCTGTTTCGGTGACAGGAGCTGACAGGCTGGGGACGCGAGTGATTCTTCGCGTTCCCAGACACATTAGCACCCTCTATGCTGCTATATGGTATATGATATATGCTATAGCAGCATAGATGGGGCTATTGTGGCCAGGAACGCGAAGAATCACTCGCGTCCCCAGCCTGTCAGCTCCTGTCACCGAAACAGGAAGGGGCTGCCGGCGGGGCCAGGAGGATCGGAGGGAGATGGTGAGGGCACCGGACAGCTGCAGTGGGCTATTGGAAGCCCCAGGTGAGTAAAACTCATTTTTTTTTGTTTGACTTAAGTGTCCCTTTAAGTAACAAACTGTAGCCAATAAGACTTTAATTGCTTCTGGACCGAGTTGGTTGAAATCTACGTCCTGCACGTGGCTGCGTGGTTCTGACAGGACGTAGATTTCAACAATCGTTGCTGTCCCCGCCGCAATACACTCGCCCTGCCGTCTATGTTACGGCAGAGTTGTGTGAGCCAGTCAGGAGCTGATTTCATTGGCTGCTAAATCTGTCATCATTGTAAGCCAATCTTACATTGCTCTGCCGTCATAGAGACAGCAGTGAGAGGGACCTGCTGTGATGGGCGAGAGCGGCGGGACTGTGCAGAGATTTATCGGTAAGCACCGTTCTGCGCCACTTTGCTGTACCAGCAGTTTCTGGTCCTTAAGGGGCCAGAGACAGCTGGTACGGAACAGGTTAAACATGGCCTCTGCTGTGACTTTGCTAAATAGAGGACTGCTGTTTTTAAATAACTTTAGCTCTGCTCTTGGTAGTTTAAGAATTGATTGTTTTATTGTATGAATTTTACGATTATCAGCTCCACGAAAAAGGGAAATAAATCTAATCAGCCACAAATGTATGTTCAGTCTGCCAGCAGGAACTCCTTATTTCATGTCGAAGAAAACAAAATGTAGTAAAGATGGTCTTGATATGATGAGCACTACCGTACACTGATCAGACAAAACATACATTAAAACCTCATCCCTATATTGTATGGGTCACCCTTGTGCTGCCAAAACAGCTCTGAACCATCAAGGCTTGGACTCCACAAGACCTCTAAAGATGTCCTGTGATATGTGGTATAATCTTTTGCTCACTACCCTGGCTACTCAGAAAATGAAGAATCCTCTTCAAAATTGTCATGTTAACATTCATATCCCTACACAATCTAAGCCCCAGACAGGGACGGATCAAGACCAAGTTGCGCCTGGGGCAAGGTCAGGTTTTGGCGCGTAAAGGTCAGGTTTTGGCACCTAAACTGCCATTCATTTTGCCGCCTTTTTAAGAATTCAACAAACTGCGCCTGGGGCAAGATACCCGCTTGCCCCCCCCCCCCCTAGATCTGTCCCTGGCCCCAGATAACTGAAGTGTTTGTTGTAACTGTGTCACACCCCTCCCACAACCTCAATAGGATCCAATAACTTGACCACCCCCAGAGTCCAACTAAAAATGTTTGAAGCTAGAGCTTTCTGTCATGCTGCCACTACCCTTTGGAATACCTTGCTACACCCAACCATGACAGATCCAACGCTTGACACCTAATGCTTGGTACACATGATGCATTTTTTCGGTCAATTTTCCATCCGGTCCATTTCCGATTCAATTTTCTGATCGATTTCCGATTCGATTCTCTTATCTTTTCTTATCTATTTCCATTCACTTCTATGATAAATCGATCAGAAAAATGATCGAAAATAAGATCGGACATGTCGGAAATTGTCTATTGAACCATCTAACACAAAATTGTATGGTGTGTACCTAGCATAAGATGAGAAGGATATGGTGACTGACATATTTATTTCTTTTAAACCATGCCAGTTTTCTGGCAGCCCTGCTGATCTCTTTGACTGCAGTAGTGTCTGAATCACAAACTTGAAACAAGCATGCTGCTAATCCAGTCAGATGCGTCAAAGCACCTGATTTGCATGCTTGTTCAGAGTCTATAGTTAAAAGTATTAGAAGCAGAGGCTCAGCAGGGCAGCCAGGCAATGAGTATTGTTTAAAAGGAAATAAATATATCGGCCTCTGTATTCCTCTCTCTTCAGGTGTCCTTTAAGTCAAAACTGGAAAGCCACCTGTTTAGTCTGGCGTTTATGATCACATAACTTATCCCCTGTACACATCACTATGTACAGATCTGAAGCTTGTGCGTTTTGGGTCCTATGGGAGAAAAGTGCTTCACAAATGTTTTGTTGTTGTTGTATCTGCCACCAAGTCCGCAGCAGATTCTTTACGTTAAGTTGTTAGACGGAGTCTTCATGGTTCTGATTTGTAGCACATCCTGCAGATGCTTAATCAGACTGAGATCTGGGGAGTTTGGAGACCATAGAAAATGTGGTTCATCAGACCAGAACACCGTCTATTGCTTTATGGTCAAGCTCTGGCCTCATTGTAAGCACTTCCAGTTTTGGCCACTCTGACTGGTCTACGGCTGCACAGCAAGCTGTGATACACTACAGTATATTCTGACACCTTCTCATGGTTGTCATTACATTTCTTAGTAATTTGTGCTACAGAACTTCTTCTGTGGGACTGGAGCACATGGGAAAGCCTTCACTCCTTACGTGCATCAATGAGCTTTGGATGACCATGACCCAGCCACTGGTCCACCCATTTTCCTTCCTTGGACTACTTTTGGTAGGTACCACCCACCACAACACCTAAGATTTAGGAGACACGGTGCTCGGACCCAGTTGTCTATCACAATTTGGCCTATCAAAGTTGGTCAAAACCATCCATTTGTCTATTTTTCGTGCTTGCAACACATCACCTTCAAGAACTTTCTTGGTGATGTATTTTAACCCTTGACAAGTGCTGTTGTATGAAGATAATCTGCGTTGTTAATGCTGTGCCAGGTTGGTGGGCTTCACCTATTAGCAGCCTTTCTCGAGCTAGATAATGCTTGGCAGTGGTCTTCCAATGACATAAACCATTTAGGTGCCTAATGCAGCTATGCAGAGTAGTGCAGGGAGCTTCTTTATATTTACCTGTTCCGGGCAGCTGGATCAGCTTCTCCTCTTCCTCCACCGGCGGCGCTGCACTCCTGACATCTTCTTCTGACTTCAGATCACATGATATGACATGTGATCATAACCCAGGGGATAGTGTCAGCGTTGCAGCGCCGCCTGGTGGTGGAAGAAAGGTGATGGAAGAGACTCCTCCATCACCCATACCCTGCCAGGCTGGGGAAGGCACACAGCAGCAAAATCAAAAATCTTCCATGAAGCACACATATAGCTTTGGTATATGGAGCTGCTAATGAGTTAATAATTGCATTCCTCTATGCTGTACATGCTGTCAATGTACTGGGAAAGCTGACATTGGGCCTGATGCAAAAAATGGTGGTAACACCGCCGTGCATAGACTTATTCAACTGCCACATGTTTATATGTATACAATCCAGAGCTAGTATTGTTGAGATGACCCAGAAGGAAAGTCCATAGGAAACAGTTCTTCAATCACAACAATGTCTCCAACTTAAAGCATTCTAATTGGCCGAATAGTGTGGGCGTATTATTACTACAATCTATCTGTAACCTAGCAGTTCGAGAGGGTGCTGTCCGCATACATGTAAAAAGGGCGCTGGAAAATTTGTGGCGCAGGGTGACGTCATAAACCGGCTCACCCTCCTGTAGCAAATTGCCTGGCGGAATTAATTACTATTCCCTCTCTAAGGCGTCATGCAGTGGGAGTAAGATACACTTTGGCTTCCAGCTATTGCTGGTGGCTGAATTGCACTATAGGTATTGTAATTTGGGCTCCATCTTTTCCCAGCAGCCAAATTACTCACAGTCTATAAAGAAAGAAAGAGTTGCACACCATAGCAGGATCCGAGGCGCCGGACCAGTAGTCAAAAAAGTGGAATTACAAAAGGTCTGCACACTCAATAAGCGTTTAAGTGTGTTTTATTTACATAGTAAACCAGACATCAATTCGAATCACCAACAACCATTTCGGGGCCACAGCGGGTCCCCTTTGTCAAGGTTTTTAACAGAATGGTAAGCGTGTATGAGATTTGGGTCATAAACGCATAGACCTTACAACCTGGGTCTTTATACCATCCGGTAAGCCTTTATCATTCATAAGATGCTGGTGGTGGATTACTGGATGTCTAAACTGCGCTCAAGTTACATTTGTACAGCTTTTGAGAGGTCTTATCTGAGGACTGGAACTTCGGGCAGCTCTTTGGCCATTAGTTTTCTGGCTTAGATATTTTACTTTATGTACCGTTTGTTGGCTCGAAGGGGAAGTCAGCAATAACCCATCATGTCTCCCGTATCTATTGTACGGCTCTGTGTAATATGTTAGCGCTTTATGAATAAAGTGAAATAATAATAATAATGGAGGGAATGTTGACACAGCAACTATTATGCAGAACGTCGCTGTAGATACAGATTAGGGCTGCTTCTCTACTGGCAAAATTCAGAACATATTTAGTTATCGCTTAGCTCGCGCTTCACCTTTATTTCACCTCTATCTGGGGTGATAAACGATAAGGATGGCACCGAGGCAGATGTGCAGGAAGAAGTATGAAGGAGGACTGTGAATGCATCGTGCAGGCTCTTGTAACACCATGGACTCCATCCATCTCGGGTGCATCGGTGACATTCCAACACGTGATTTATCTAAGATCACCTTGAAATGGAACCAAGACAACAGGCCTCCCCAGCGGCCCTCATACATTTCTCTCTCGTCCTGGAAAAATAGCATTATTCTCAATGTCCTGGGTCCGTTAGGAAGAGCTGATCTGAGCTGCGAGATTAAACAAAATTCATAAATCAGATTTAAAGGGAAGCTGTTGTGGAAGGAGAGATCTGCACAGTGCAAGGCCAGCACATCGGACAGAATGGAGATGATTACAGGTAAACCCTTTAACCTGCTGCTGTCCACCTTAGGGACTGACGTCCCTGTGAGTGATTGTCCTGTCATTTCCTATAGCTATTAAAGGCTGGAAAAAAAGAATAGTGGTGGGGGACCAAAACAAAAGATCTCTTGTAAAAGTACTAAAGCAGAAGGCAGAACGAACTATATTATAAATCAGATCTACGGGCCTAATCAACAGGGTACAGTCACAGAGGGGGCAGCCATGTCTTCTGACTACATAAAGCAGCTTTCTTCACAGATGTGTGATGAATCTTAAAGGGGAACTTCAGCCTAAATACTGTGATTAAGTTACATTAGTTATGTTAATTAGAATAGATAGGTAATATAATCTCTTACCCACCCTGTTTTAAAAGAACAGGCAAATGTTTGTGATTTCATGGGGCAGCCATCTTTGTTATAGGAGCAGCCATCTTTTTGGTTGAAAGGAGGTGACAGGGATCATGAGACACAGTTCCAACTGTCCAGTGTCCTGATCACCCCTCCAAGCTGCGTGCGCTAGACTTCCAAACTCAAATTCAAAGTTTAAAAAAAAATGTACGCCTTAAACAGCAGAAGGAGAACAACAACATCAGAAATCCCATCATGCTTTGCACAGCATCAAGGAAAAATGCCCGGCAGTTTTCTTCTGTGCAGCTAAAAATGATGCCCGGGTAAGAAAAACAAAGTTCTGATGCTGTGAAACTGTTAAAGAAACACCAAGCCTTTTCAGTGGGGAGCACGGTGGCGTAGTGGTTAGCTCTCTCGCCTTGCAGCGCTGGGTCCATGGTTCGAATCCCAGCCAGGGCACTATCTGCAAAGAGTTTGTATGTTCTCTCCGTGTCTGCATGGGTTTCCTCCAGGCACTCCAGTTTCCTCCCACATTCCAAAAACATACAGATAAGTTAATTGGCTCCCTCTAAAAAATTGGCCCTAGACTACAGTACTTACACTACATAATATAGACATATGGCAATGGTAGGGATTAGATTGTGAGCTCCTTTGAGGGACAGTTAGTGACAAGATAGATATATACACTGTACAGCGCTGCGTAATATGTCGGCGCTATATAAATACTAAATAATAATAATAATCAGTGTTGCCGAGTAGATTTTAAGTCTGGAGGTTCACTTGAAGGCCAGTACCCACTACATAATTTTTCAGACTATTTTTCTAACAACCGGTAAACCTTTGAGTGACAAGCAATCTCACGGCGTGGGTACAGGCGCATGATTATGCAAATAACATTTGGCGATACGTGGCAGCAACAACCGTCATGGCGGATCGGATCTTTAAGATCCCCGATGACTCCCTCGCAAAGTACTGTGATCCGCTTGAACTCTTGTTCACACCCGTCGTGTGGCGTTGCGTGTACTTACCAGCAGGAGGATGGATCGCGGAATACTCGTTGTCATGGGACATTGCTGGCATCCATCTTCTTGCCTCAGGAGGTGAGTATCCAGCTTTACGCTGGTACACACAAAGGGGTGTTCAAGCAATCTGTTAGGGTAATTTCATACCATACCCGCTGCGGTGCGCATCCTAAAAAAATAGGAACGCAACTGAGTTGAAAAATTCTGACTCATACAGTGGAACATACAGTCCATAGGCTTGTGATTAGACTGCCAATAACGGCCAATAACACACAGCATGCTGCGTGTTATTCCAATGGAAATCATCACATTGCATCGCAAACACACTGGTGTGGAAATACCATTGGAATATAACTGCATCGTGTTGCGCAGCAACACAATGGACGTAGTGTGAAAAGACTCTTAACCACTTGCCGACCAGGGGATTTGTCGGGAATCTTAAATATCCGATCCGACATGATAGTCGTAATCGGTGCAAGTCTCTAAACGTCATTCGTGTGATCACGCACTGGTAACCACATTGGGAGATTGCGAAAACGGCCGTTGTCAGAAAACACACCAGGGAAATTATGTAGTGAATACAGGCCTTTAGGCCTCGTTTCCATCTATGCGCTTCTGTCCGCTTCTGAACGCTTTTCAGCAACATGTATCAATCTGTAACATTGATGTGCTGATAAAAAGCGGACAGAAGTGGATAGAAGTGCACTAAGTGGAATCAAGGCCTTAGTGATCATACCATAGCTCCTAATTGTCCTTTCTTCATTTGTCCCTCTTTACTCATATAGGTATGTAAATATTTTTAATTTTTTGAGTTTTTCAGGTTATAACACATATAACAAACATATCAATCAACCCCCCTTCCGCCAAATATAAGTATTTTCCCATTGAAAAAATATGTTTATAGACTCTAAACATTATTTCTATCAATTAAATAGTTATATCTCTAATATTAAAATATTAAAAAGATGATTATAGAAAGGACCAGTGTGGCTTGAATTTAAAAACTTCATGTTCTGTTTCTGAATTCTTTATGGCATCAGTGACTGGGGGTGTGGCATCAGGGCTGCCATCAGAAATTTTGGGCCCCATCAGGCCTGGGCCCCACCTCCCTGGGCTGACCCACTGGTTGCTGTGCGTGCCCACTAGCCACCCCACCCCCGTGTCCGTGCGCGAAGTGCGCTGAGGCGAAAAATGAGCATAGTTCTGACACTGAAGAAAGCGGCATGCACAGCGTGATGCGGCAAAAAGTGGGCGTGACCATGGCATGTTGTGGGTGGAGCCAAATACTAGCAAAATACAGGTAGTCCCCAGTTAACAAATGAGATAGGGGCTTGTAGGTCTGTTCTTATGCTTTATCCATTCTCTTTTGTCCCCCTCTTTTCTTCTTGTGCCTCTTTTGTCCCCCTCTGTCTCACCTCAGTTTGTGCCTCTTTTGTGTCCCTCTGTGTGACCTCATGTTCTCGTCTCATCTCTTTTCTCCCTGTGCCTCTTTTGTCTGCCTCTGTTTCCCCTGTGCCTCTTTTATCTCCCTGTGTTACCTCTTGTCCCCTTTTGCTGTCTCAGCTCATCCCCCTGCCCTAGCCAGGTATAGGTGCCCCCAGTATAGGTATCCAGGCATAGGTGCTCCCAGTATAGGTAGCAAGGTATAGGTTCCCCCAGTATAAGTAGCCAGCTATAGGTGGTGCCCCAGTAGAGGTAGCCTGGTGTAGATGTCCCCAGTATAGGTAGCCTGGTATAGCTGGTGTCCCAGTATAAGCCAGCAAGATACAGGTGCCCCAGTATAGGTATTAAACTATAGGTGGTTCCCCGGTATAGGTAGCCTGGTATAGTTGCTCCCAGTATAGGTAGCCTGGTATGGGTGGTGCACCAGTATAGGTTAGCCAGGTACAGGTGCCCCCAGTATAGGTAGCAAGCTGTATGCGCCCCTGTATAAGTAGCAGGTGGTGCCCTCAGTAAAGGTAGCCAAGTATAGGTGGTGCCCCAGTATAGGTAGCCAGGTACAGGTGGTGCCCTCAGTAAAGGTAGCCAAGTATAGGTTGTGCCCAGTATAGGTAGCCAGGTATAAGTGGTGCCCCAGTATAGTTAGCCAGGTATAGGTGGTGCCCCAGTTTAGGTAGCTAGGTATAGGTGGTCAGTGGCATAGCTAAGGAGCTACAGTATGGTCCCCAGTGCAAGTTTTACATTGGGGCCCCCCAAGCATTCTATGCATAACAATTGATACGGCACACCAAAACCAATCAATGGCAACTACAGTGTCAGAGGTGCAAGAAGGGGATGGAGAACATTGTCTTTATATCCCTACTATGCAAAGCTTCTATAGAAGTGAATATTATCAACACAGAACCAAATAAAGAACTAATACTGAGGTTGGGTATGGGCCCCTTGGGGCCCCTCTAGCCCAAGGGTTCCGATGCGGTCGCAACCTCTCCACCCCCTATTGTTAAGCCCCTGTAGGTGGTTCCAGCCCCAGTATAGGTAGCCAGGTATAGGTGGTGACCCAGTATAGGTAGCCTGTAGGTGATATAGGTGGTGACCCAGTATAGGTAGCCTGTAGGTGATATAGGTGGTGACCCAGTATAGGTAGCCTGTAGCCAGATATAGGTGGTGCCCAAGTAAAGAAAGTGTGCTGTAGCGGGCTCACTCATCTGCTCCCCACGTTCAAGCGCTGATGTCACTCTTTTCTCAGTGCTGGAACACGGTGTGCTGGTTAGTGAGCCACAGGGCCGCAGCCAGCACATGCAGACCTTCCATCGCTTTGGGGGTGCCCAGGGCCCCCAGAAGCCCTGGGCCCCTCACTGCCGTGTCAGTTGCCGTCCCTCCCTGATGGCTGCCCTGTGTGGCATAGGGGTGATTAGGGATGTGGCAGGGGTGTGTCTTAAAGTGCCCCTCTTTCTTATCTTAAAGGTATGTTGGGAGGTATGTACCAATGTATACCTTGGATAGGTGATCGGTTGGATGGGAGTGTCAGACAAACACACATTTTTCCTGAGACGCAGGCAGAGGACGGAGGTAAGCGGCCCTGCTGTCACCGGATCTCTTTATTGTATTCAAACATACATAAAATTACAAATTCCATCACGGGCAGATAAAAGATAGGAGGTCCTACCAGGGGCCAGGATGGATGATTGCAGTAAGGGAAGTAATATTATAGTGCTTACCATTCGGCAATCGCAAAATACTAACTAAATCATTTATCTATATATATAATAGAGTAAGTGCCTCAACCTTCGAGCAAGAAGAAGAAGTACTTTGCATGAGAAAATGTATGCGTGCTCAAACACCAAGTTTTAGGCTTCTTTTCCACGGACTGTTGAGCTGTGTGCAGCAGTAAGCAGTTACCAGGCAGCAGCAAGCAGTTACCAGGCAGCAGCAAGCAGTTACCAGGCAGCAGCAAGCAGTTACCAGGCAGCAGCAAGCAGTTACCAGGCAGCAGCAAGCAGTTACCAGGCAGCAGCAAGCAGTTACCAGGCAGCAGCAAGCAGTTACCAGGAAGCAGCAAGCAGTTACCAGGCAGCAGCAAGCAGTTACCAGGCAGCAGCAAGCAGTTACCAGGCAGCAGCAAGCAGTTACCAGGCAGCAGCGAGCAGTTACCAGGCAGCAGTGAGCAGATACCAGGCAGCAACAAGCAGTTTCCAGGCAGCAGCAAGCTGTTACCAGGCAGTAGTGAGCAGTTGTAAGAGTTTGAGAGGCATTTTACTGCCTATCAACTGTCCGTGGAAAAGAGGCCTACCCTAGCAAGTCTGGCTTTGCAAATCTGGCCTAATTGGCTATTCATGAGGCAATGCTCATGCAAATATGCATTTGCTTTTGCATGCCAAACTATGCAGGGTCAAAAAACCAATACTGCAAAGCGGTCGCCCTGCTACATGCCAGTGATGAGCGAAAAGGCAAAAATTTGTTTCGATAAATTTTTACCGAATTTTCGCCTAATTTCGTTTTGACAGGCAAATTTTCCATCTATTTTTTTCACGTTAATTTTCGCCTAAGGCCAGTCATTTTCGCATTACTTGCGTATGATTGCAGACATTTTCCACATAAGGGCATTAGCGCACGCATTCAGAGAAGTTTCTTGCGCATTATTGCGGGCATTTTTCCGTATAAACGTCCGCATAGATTGAATTTCCATGCGGATTATTGTGGACATTTTTCCGCATAAGGGCATAAGCATCCGCATACAATGAATTTTCGATGCTGGTCGAAAACGCAAATATTTCTGAAGATTTTCGTGAAAATTCGCCAAAAAACGAAAACGGGATTTTCGAGGCGAAAATTCGCAAGCAACACTGCTGCATGCTACATTAGCACTATCCAGGAGCGCCACGGGGAGGATTCCCAATGCCCCCGCTTTATACAGCCGGGGGGACCACAGGGTCCCAGGCTCTCTCACTGCCTAGGAACCACAGCGACACCCCGGAGGGGGAGGCGCAGGCGACCCCCCCCCCCCAAGCGTGGCCAGCGTTGGGGAGAGCCGTCCACACCCACCTCCCAATATTAAAAACAGGCACTTACCCTAACGTCCATTGCATTCTGCTACATGCGCATTAACTTGGGGGCACCACATGAGAAAGGAGTGAAGCATGGGTCACCCCGAGCTTTAGAGCTCAGGGCTGGCTCACATACAGCACTCCAGAGGGGGGGCAGGACAGGTGCAGACAACTCACTCCAGGGCTCACACCACCGGAGCAAGCCATCCACCACCTGCCTCCAAAGGATACAAACTGCAAAAAATGCTTTCCATGAGAAAATTAATGCGCATGTAGCAGAACGCAATGGACGTTAAGGTAAGTGCCTGTTTTTAATATTGGGAGGTGGGTGCAGACGGCTCTCCCTGGCGCTGGCCACGCTTGGGGGGGGGCCGCCTGTGGCACCTAGCCTCCCCCTCCGGGGTGCCGCTGTGGTTCCCGCGGTCCCTCCGGTTGTATAAAAAGGGGGCATTGGGAATCCTCCCTGTGGCGCTCCTGGATAGTGCTAATGTAGCATGTAGCAGTTTTGCTTGCGAATTTTCGCCGAAGTCATTTTTGCATCGAAAATCCTGTTTTCGTTTTTTGGCGAATTTTCACGAAATGCTTCAGAAATATTTGCGTTTTCGACCAGCATCGAAAATTCATTGTATGCGGATGCTTATGCCCTTATGCGGAAAAATGTCCACAATAATCCGCATGGAAATATAGACTATGAATGTATTTTGTAGGTACTGAACTTTTGCAGGAACGGATCTTTTGCAGATACTGATCTTTTGAATGTGTACAGCAACTTTGTGTGTAGCATCTTTGTGTGCATCATCTTGCAAATATTTCTATCTGATGGGGAGTGCAGCTCCATAGAATAGACTGTGTAGGTGTGGCTCTGATACTACATGGAAGGGGGTAAAATTGGTCTGTGATCTTTCATTTTTCCAAAGACTTTTATCTGATGTGTGTACCCACCTTTATTCTTCTTGCTTCAAGGTTGAGGCACGTACTCTATTAGATAGATAGAAGATGCGGCGTATGCTACGACGCGGGACGGCTAGTAAATTAATATTGTAAGAAAAAAAACAGCAAGTTTATTCATTACGGTTACTCCCTACTGACAGGTCTACTTTTAGATACTTCTTGATCGATTTCCCCTTAATATCTGATATTGGTCATGTAACGGGTTAACAGTGACTTATTTATAATAATGCAAGTTGATAGTATTGTTTAGGAACCATCTAGAATCTTATTATGCGTATAAGTAAAATAAGCTATAATAATGATCAAATTGATTTAAACATTCACTGCATAAGCACCTTAAAAATACTCCTTGATTAGTTTTTTTTTAGCTTGCTCTTCCCATGTGAACTTCCCAAATCCCCTTACCCTGCCTACCCCTCTACATGCTTACTTTTGGGGGTCTGCAACTTCGGGGTCACATGACCCCACCACCCAGCCACACAACCATGAAGCCATAATCTTGTACTGTACATCGAAAAAGGGTGGTGCAGTAATTTGGGCTACTCTTACCTAACCTGACCGTATTCTCACCTGAACTCTCCCTCTAATGATGTCTCACCGTAACTTACCCCTGCACCGCAATCTATCCTGATATAAGCTCCGCCTCTGCTGCTAAAAACTCCCTCCTCTGATATTCGTGTTGCAAATTACGATAATTATTGGGCACCAGGGCCCAAATTTTCCTTGAGCGCCGGCATAGCCGCATTTAACATTGTGAACTATGCAGCGCCCATTTTATTAAGTGGCCACGGGCGCCCACATTACCTGCTTCCACTGCAAACCCCTTTGGCTCCACACAGCCCTAACCTTTTCCCAGCCCCCCAAAATTACCACATCACTCCCATATTGCCATGTCTCATCGTCAGAATCATGCCCCTCCCATTGTTCAGTATACTGGAGGAAGGTCCATGGCTGTAACCGCCACTCCAATCATGGCCGGATTTGTACTTTCCAGAGCCCTAGGCTTGCTGTCACCAAAATTTGTCCAACACTCTGACTAGCGATCATTGGTTTGAATGGGCTCATCTCAGTTGTGCTGCTCTGCACCCCATTCAACAAATAATTCCTGTAATTTGCGCTCCTGCCCGAATGTGCACAGCAGCCGATAGTGTTCTGGGCATGCATACTTGAGAAATGACGCTGATGTATGACCGGTACTTGCCAAGAATGCATAACACTGTACCTGCCATGGGCAGGAGCGAGAAATTACAGGGAGCGCCAGTGGACAGAGCATGCGCTGCTTCTTTGTCCTCTGTGCGACTGGCTGCAGTCGGAGCCACAAACAGGTGGCAGGGCAGTGCAATGGAGAGAAGCCCATCCAAAACAGAGAACAGGTAAGTAGCAAACATCCTATCAAGACCCACTTTGGATGTTCTGTCGTAATTATAGTGGACCTGAACTCAGAACTTCCTCTCTGCTCTAAAAGATACGCAACAACATAACCTTTGAATAAAAACATTTCTTTGTTACAGCTGATACAAATCCTGCAATAAATCTGCAGTGTGTCTACTTCCTGCTTTTATGGAAGCAGACATATTTTTTAACATCCTGTGCTTTCAAATGAGCTTAGCTGTTGTGGCAGTCAGGTGACACAGTGTAGAGATCAAATTACAACTTGTGACACAGAGGAGGGGGAATTAGACAGGCTCTCGAAATACATACAGGGTACATATCTCTGTTTACCTTCTGTCCTGTGCAAGCGTTCAGCTCCACTTTAAAGCATTTGAATGACATTTACAGTAATTGCTGAAAAATCTATGCATCTCTTTTGAATGCTGAATGTACATATGGTGGTGTGCTCTAACATATTGACAGTATACGGGAACAAAGTCTGAAGAAGGCTTATTTAAATTGCCTTTAAAACATTTTTTAGGGTAAATGAGGCATGTAGCATCATGTTTTTTTAATGATGTGGGGACTTAAAATCCCCCTCTCTCTCTCAGATGGGAAATCCGAGTTTGCTCGAATAGTGCTATTCAGATTTTAAAAAATATCCGAATAGCTATTCAAAGTTCGGATAGTGGAAAAAGTTCAGATTATCTGGGTAGTTTGGATACCCGAATATTGGATGAGCACCACTGCTCAGGTGTCATTTAAAATGACAGTTTAGCAATGCAAGGGAAAAAAACTGCATTTTTATTCCTGCAGTCTCATAGATGGTAGGAGCTGGAGGACAGAAAATGAGTCATGAAAGAGTTAACTAAAAAAGAGAAGAGACCACTGCTACTAGGGAAAAAAAAGAAAAACAGTCATAAATCAGGATTAGATAAATTAACAACTGCTGGGGTCAGTGTCAAAGCTGTAAAAGAGGTGAAGAAACTGCAGAGCTCACTGATGTTTGGGAATGCCTGCATTAAAACTCAGCGGAACTTAGTTCTATCTGCTTTGTAATGTAAATCTCTGGTATTTCTCACATCGATCTGTATGTCCATCATACAAAGGAATGGATTATCAGATGACCGTTATGATTGATCCTGATTGTTTTAACACATCAGGAAGTGAGAGAGAGATGCAGGGATTGGGGAACTCTGGAATTCAGCTATTAGTGCAGAGCAGGGCGCTGGATGGCTGTGCCAGAAGAGATGATTTACTTTGACATATGACCTCTTCTCTCTCCAAGTCATGCCGCCCTTCTTATCTTATCTAATTTTATCGCCCTAGGCCGTGGCCTTTCCAGAAATCCGTCCCTGACTCCAATCAGCAGGAAGGGGAGGGCGGTGTCACTGTGGTCCGCCTCCGCCTGGGTACCCGCTGACGGGTACCCAGGCAGAATCCTCAGCATAACATCATCTTCAGGAGTTTAAACAAGTTAAAATGTCCTTCTTTCTAAAGATGTCATCTGAAGCTGACGTGTGATTTAACATACAAGCGGCCATACAGAAATGAAATGCCAGCCTTGGGTGGAGTTGCTTTAAACAGCTTACAGGTGACCTAAGCCTGTGTTTTTCCAGGCCCAGACGAAAAATGGAAATCATTTTTTTTAACATAATAAAAGTTGTCGTGGTGACGTCCTACTTCCTCTTTTTTTTGAGTTTCCAACCCCTCAATGCTAAATTCTGCCATTCAGAGGGATCCGGGATTCAAAGTTCACTGCGGATGATGTCACAGAAACGCCTAAGACGCTCTGAGGGGAATCGAGGTAACCGTCGCAAATGAAGTCCCCAACAATAAGGCGATTCAGTCCACCAGATGCACATAATGAAGGCCCAGACAGACAGGGCACGAGGGGTTAACAACGGGCCCCCGCCAGCGTCTCCGCTGTACGCACTGAACGCCCCCTCATACGGGGAGAAGAGGTAAGAGAGAAAAGGTATTACACAAATATACCTAAAAATAGATAAATTATACGTAGAATGAGTGTATAGAATCACAGCTTTAACACTGAGTAAAAAACAAAAAACTATCATTAGTGGATTTACTTAAAAGACCACTATCATGAAAAATTGGAAAATTTAAAGAGGAACCTGAACGGAGATGCACATGCAGGCTGCCATATTTATTTTAACAAGTTGCCTGGCAGCTCTGCTGCTCCTCTGTATCTAATACTTTTAGCCATAGACCTTGAACAAACATGTAGATCAGATGTTTCTGACAAAAATCTGACAAGATTAGACACAGACACACAGAAAATGTATATCACGCTTGTCTCCTGGTGGACTCAAAGCGCCAGAGCTGCAGCCACTAGGATGCGCTCTATAGACTAGGCACACACAATGGCATTTTCAGACAATTTTAATGTCAGATCGATTATTTCCAACATCTCCGATCTGATTTACGATCAATTTTTTGAACGATTGTTCATAGAAGTAAACAGAAAAAAATCAATCGGAAATCAGATCAGACATGTTGGAAATAATCATTCTGACAGTAAGTCTGTCAGAATTGGATCGTGTGTACCTAGCATTAGGGGGTCTTGCCCAAGGTCTCCTATGGAATAGGTGCTGGCTTCCTAAACAGGAAGAGCTGAGATTCAAACCCTGGTCTCCTGTGTTTGAAGCAGAGCCCTAAACCAGTACACTATCCAGCCACTGTATGTTACAGGTGTGTGATTCAGACACTATTGCTACTTATTTTTCTGTGATAGTGGGCCTTTAAGAGAATTCGGATGATTTTGTGCAAACTGTCAACCACTGTTACTTGGCTGAGGAGTTATATGAAAAATAAAAAAATGATTTTAGTTTTAGTAACAAGTGGTCACAAGGACAGCAAGAGACCACAAATCATTCAAAGGTGGAAAAGGATTAAAATCAGGTGGAAAAAAAAAGGAAAGGTTGGAACCTCTGCTAGGTTTTTATTAATGTCTTCTACTTCCTTGTCTTTAGACTCCCAGAGCTCCCATTAGGGCAATTTTCTATAAGACACGCACAGCACTCACAGACTAACACTTGTCTGAAGATTTCAAACATATTTGCTTCCATGTGAGAATACACATAAATACTTAGGGCTCGTTTCCACTATTGCGGTGCGGAATCGACTGGATTCCACCCCTGATGAAATCGCATGAGGATGCGATTCCCCATGCGTTTTTTGCCGCGAATTCGCATAGGTGACGGTATATGCGATTTTAACCATGTCACTGCCTGTGTGAATTTACATTGGTACCTATGCGAATTCGCATACGAATTTGCGGCAAAAAACGGATGGGGAAATCGCATGCGATTTCCCTATTAAATACATTGCATGCGATTTGCATGCATTCTGCGGCTCTTTTGTGCATTTTTTCACCGCTGAAAGATAACGCACCTCACCAACGCTACAGTGGAAACAGGCCCATCCACTTGCATTACATGTGCGTCAGAGAGGTGTAGGCAGGGGAGGACACTTTGGCAACTTGAGAAAGGCCATATAGGCCGAACTTGCTTGATGCAATGAAGTATAAGAGCTTATAAAGCTTATAATACATTGGAGTGTGGTGCCGATCCTTTTGGGAATTATTGTAAGCAGGGGAGGGGACAGCAGCAGTGTCAGAGAGGTGTAAGCAGGAGTGTGGTGCCAATGCTTTTGGGAATTATTGTAAGCAGGGGAGGGGACAGCAGCAGTGTCAGAGAGGTGTAAGCAGGAGTGTGGTGCCGATCCTTTTGGGAATTATTGTAAGCATGGGAGGGGACAGCAGCAGTGTCAGAGAGGTGTAAGCAGGAGTGTGGTGCCGATCCTTTTGGGAATTATTGTAAGCATGGGAGGGGACAGCAGCAGTGTCAGAGAGGTGTAAGCAGGAGTGTGGTGCCAATGCTTTTGGGAATTATTGTAAGCAGGGGAGGGGACAGCAGCAGTGTCAGAGAGGTGTAAGCAGGAGTGTGGTGCCGATCCTTTTGGGAATTATTGTAAGCATGGGAGGGGACAGCAGCAGTGTCAGAGAGGTGTAAGCAGGAGTGTGGTGCCGATCCTTTTGGGAATTATTGTAAGCATGGGAGGGGACAGCAGCAGTGTCAGAGAGGTGTAAGCAGGAGTGTGGTGCCAATGCTTTTGGGAATTATTGTAAGCAGGGGAGGGGACAGCAGCAGTGTCAGAGAGGTGTAAGCAGGAGTGTGGTGCCGATCCTTTTGGGAATTATTGTAAGCATGGGAGGGGACAGCAGCAGTGTCAGAGAGGTGTAAGCAGGAGTGTGGTGCCAATGCTTTTGGGAATTATTGTAAGCAGGGGAGGGGACAGCAGCAGTGTCAGAGAGGTGTAAGCAGGGGAGGGGACATCAGCAGTGTCAGAGAGGTGTAAGTAGGGGAGGGGACATCAGCAGTGTCAGAGAGGTGTAAGCAGGGGAGGGGACAGCAGCAGTGTCAGAGAGGTGTAAGCAGGTGGGGAGAATTTGTTTATAAATGATTATTGCTATTCAAAGCACTTAAAGCAAAGATAATTTCCAGCATAGCACCAGTGAAGAGCCAATACATCGGTTGAAGGAGGGCCCTTCTGGTTCAGGGGCCCTAGTGTGGTCCCAAACTCTGCATCCCCCATTGCTACACCACTGAGGAAGTGTCAACATTTAGACCAGGGTTCAAATCCTGGCTAGGTCAAGTACCTATTCAGTAAGGAGTTCAAAGCAAGACTCCCTAACACTGCATGGTGGCCTCCTGAGCGCGTCCCAGTGGCTGCAGCTCTTCAGCACTTTGAGTCCGACAGGAGAAAAGCGCTATACAAATGTTCGGATTATTATCGGATTATTAGAAATATTATTATAGAAAGTATAGGAAATATAGTATGCAAAATGGGGGTAGTCCTATCATTTCTAAGCAGAAATGAAAACGGATATAGTCAGGTTGAGATCCAATAGTTTAGTATAACATGTAATTGTTGAAATTGGAGCCAGCAATTATTTTCAGAACAGTTCTGTTGATATCGCCAATGGTACACTTGCTGTTATCAAACTGCAGATTGCATAGCTGCTTAAACAGCAGGTCAAAAAATCCCTCCCTTCCTGATGTTTTTTTGCTTAAAGACTCGAGCAGAGACATGTAGCCGTCTCTAACCCATACTGTAACACCCAAATAGGAGATGTAAAGAAGATACCCTATAAACCTGGGGGATGAAATCAAGGACAGTCCCAGTGAATTAACCCGAATGAGTTTTGGAATCAGGCAAACAGGCACCTTATGTGGGAGAGGTGCCCCCCCCCCCCCCCACTCAGATCACTGACATCAGGATCTTACAGTCTAATCCCTGCCTCATATCACTGACCTCAGCCACTTACACCCTAATCCTAGTCTTATGTCACTAATGGTGCCCATACATGGTACAATTTTTTTCCATCACATAATTTTGTTATTCCGTTAGATCGAATATAAAGATTTTTCCATGTCCGATCTTTATAAAAAAAAAAAAAAAGGGATAATTGTATGTTTTTCTAGATAAAAAATGATTCTTTTTGACTTTAATTCAATCTGATCGTTTTGGTCAAATAAACAGCAAAATCAAACGTTTTTATTGTACTATGTATGGGCACCATTAGGATGATATGAGACAGATTAGAGTGTAAGATTCTAAGGACAGTTCCTTAGAAGGTGACAGTTCCTTGGAGTTCATAATATTTTTACTGGGGGGGGTGGCCTGTGGTGGTCAGGGGTGGAGTTAAGGGTGCCACAATGCCTGTGCCAACAGGCCTCTGAGTTGTAAATCCGGCACTGAGCATAGCTAGGGTTTCCGGTGCCCGAAGACAACGTTTTTGTGCCCCCTCCCTTGCTCTCTGACTACTTTCCACTTCCTTCCAGCAGGAGCTGGGGAGAGGGCGGAGAGCAGGAGGGAGCGGGAAAGGGAGAAATCGTGACCAAGAATTGAACTTCATCCCAATCAGTAGCTGATACCCCAAGAAATCTTTTCCTTTTATAAAAAGGGATCATCAGGGGGCTCTGTATGGCTGATATTGTGGTGAAACCCCTCCCACAGTGTGATGTCAGGACCATGCTCCTGATAGTTTCCTGTCTGTGAACCTCATTGTGGGAAATAACAGCTGTTTACAGCTGGGTCCAACTGCCAAAAAAAGCGAGCAGCAGCTCCTTCCAATGACATCACCTGCCAGCAGTAAAAATGTCACCATGTGGTAAATGTCAGAATGTAAATCAGGGAGGGGGAAGAGTTTTTTATTACATTATTTTCACTGGAGTTCCTCTTTAAAGGAAACCTGAGATAAAAGGATATAAAAGTTTATAGGCCAGTCGGGGCTTCAACCTGGCCAATCGAGGAGGCGGAGGATGACGGCGTGGGAGCGATTGGTGCGGAGGGGGCTGGAAGAAGTCCCAGTATGTATAAAACTTTTATATCCTTCTTATCTCAGGTACACTTTAAATTGGACCTTAAAGAGAGTCTGAAGCGAGAATAAATCTCGCTTCAGACCTCATAGATAGCAGGGGCATGTGTGCCCCTACTAAAACGCCGCTATCACACGGCTTAAAAAAAATGAGTTTTACTCACCTGGGGCTTCTACCAGCCCCCTGCAGCAGTCCTGTGTCCTCGCAGTCACTCACTAATCCTCTGGTCCCCCGCTGCCAGCTAGTTTAGTTTTTGCCGACAGGCCCGTCAGGACTGGCCATGCATAGCTTTTTCCACATTCTCGTATTTTGTACGCGTTGCGGCCCACAATAGCGCTAATTACAGTCGGGAATGCGGAAAAAACTATGCGTGGCCAGTCCTGACGGGCCTGTTGGCGAAAACGAACTAGCTGGCAGCGGGGGACCAGAGTATTAGTGAGTGGCTGCGAGGGTACAGGACTGCTGCAGGGGGCTGGTAGAAGCCCCAGGTGAGTAAAACTCATTTTTTTTTTCTGGCTTAAGTGTCCCTTTAACCCCCTTGCCATTCCAATTCTGACGGCAGGGGGGCAGTGCAGCACTTTTTTTTTACTTTTTTTTAAAAATCATTTAGCGAGCCCAGGGCTCGCTACATGATAGCCGCTGACAAGCGGCATCCCCCTACCCACTCCGATCACCTTCGGCGATCAGAGTAAGCAGGAAGTCCCGTTCAGAACGGGATTTCCTGCTGTGCTTCCCCATGGCGACCGGGCGGGATGACGGCACCGACATCATGGACGTCGGGATGTCAGAGGGAATCCCGATCCACCCCTCAGCGCTGCCTGGCACTGATTGGCCAGGCTGCGCAAGGGGTCTGGAGGGGGGGGGGGGGGGGGCGGCGCAGCGGGTAGCGGCGAATTGGCGGCGAGCGGAAAATGCACGCAGCTAGCAAAGTGCTAGCTGTGTGCAGTAAAGAAAAAAATGTTTAAATCGGCCCAGTGGGGCCGGAGAAATCCTTCTGCGCAGGTTACCCTGAGCTGAGCTCGGGATAACCGGCAAGAAGGTTAAAGAGGAACTGTGGTGAAAATAACATGATGAATAAAATTGCTATTTTTTACGATATTCATTTACAGTGTTTGCGCACTGTAAAATCTTTCCTCTCCCTGATTTCCCTCATTCTGAATTTTATCACTGGTGGTGACATCTTTAGTTCTGCCAGGTGATCTGTACGGAATGTTCGCTACTGAGAGTTCTATGCACAGACGGAGATTCTGCTTGCTTGGCAGTTGGAAAAAGCTGTCATTTCCCACAATGCAATGAGGTTCACAGACAGCAAACTGTCAGGAGCATTGTCTTGACATCACACTGTGGAAGGGGTTTCACCACAATATCAGCCATACAGAGCCCCCGATGATCTATTTGAGAAAAGGTAAAGATTTCTCATGGGAAAAGTGGTATCAGCTACTGATTGTGATGAAGTTCAATATTTGGTTAAAGTTCCTCTTTCAGCCAGAATTATTATTATTATGTAGTATTTTTATAGCGCCGACATCTTCCGCAGCGCTGTACAGAGTATATGGTCTTGTCACTTAACTGTCCCTCAGAGGGGCTCACAATCTAATCCCTACCATAGTCCTATGTCTATGTATGTATTGTGTAGTGCATGTATTGTAGTCTAGGGCCAATTTTTAGGGGGATGCCAATTAACTTATCTGTATGTTTTTAGGATGTGGGAGGAAACCGGAGTACCCGGAGGAAACCCACGCAGACACGGGGAGAATATACAAACTCCTTGCAGATGTTGACCTGGGTGGGATTGAACTGGGGACCCAGCTTTGCAAGGCAAGAGCGCTAATCACTACGCCACAGTGCTGCCCACGGCTTCAGGTATACTCAACATGCTACACATGGGCACTACTGATTTCTGAATATGTGGTATATGGGGCATCAGATGTGGATACCATCCATTCACTAATTGCTTAATAAACAAAAAGCAATACAAAGCAGTTCATTACAGTTATGCATATCATATAATGCACCAAAATAAAGCTACCAACCATGAATGGGCTAGTGACTGAAGCAGAGATCTGGCTGGGTAGCACAGAAAAACCTGTGCCAAAGTCCCAATGCCAACAACAACTGATCTGAGAACTATCTGTCCTGTTAATCACTTGTCTTCTATACTTGTCAGCGCAGATGGTTGGGCTCCGGCTCAACCGAGGGGTCTGACTCATCTCCTGAACACAACTCGTTCCTTTAACAGAAAGTCATACACATTGTCAGGAATACCTGAATGAAAGTTTTAGCAGCTGGGATTGATCTCAGGCAGGACATTAGACAGCCTCATTGGGTGTCTTGTAGGCTGGCCATGAGCTGATGTTTGAATATAATATAATTAAATATGGCTGATTACTGATGGACAGCGCTGGCAGGTGTTCAACATGTGCTTCAACCTTCTGCCAGCTGCCTTGTGCCCAATACACACAGCAATGGTCAGGTGATGGCTGATTGTAAGCATTGATTGGGGACATTGCTGACCAGAGTATCATTAACCCCCTCAAGCACATGAAGCAAGTGATAAACACCCCACTGAACTGTCAGAGAGCAATTTACAAGCAGGAGCCATCTTTCAGGCATTTAGAAACTGATTATCAAGGTTGTTCTTCGAACTTCTGAGTACTTTCGAAGCATTTGGGAGGACCTCTGACTGAAGTCGTAATGATGTGTATGTAAAACTGACTTTGACAAATTGGCACTATTAGTTTTGATGTTGGAGCTGTCAGCAACCTGCCGTGCAATGCTAATATTGGCAAAGGTCAACAGTTCATTTTGGTTCATCCCAGCCATAATGCTCTCACCATTGTGTTCTAATCCCCTCCAAGTTCTAGAGTTGCTCCCAAACCCTACATTTCTTTTTGTGCCTAGCACAGCTACCTCTTCTCCCGAAATTGACCCTCAACGATCTCCGGGTACCCTTGTGACCTTGTAGCACCTAACCCTAACCTCCCCCCAACCTCTGAAAGTATACAAATGCCTCAAAATATTTACTCAATAAAGAACAAACCCCTGGTGACGAGATCACACAAAGACTACGACAAAATCGCCTGAAGCCAAAATGAACAGGGCCAAGATTACACTGTCTTCTGTTATCTCTGATCCTACAATGTTGGCATGGTGGGAGGTCCAGTCCTGGGGCCGCTATCTATCCCATGGCCAGACACAGATCCAGAGCTAATGCAGGGTACACACCATGTGTTTTCAAATATTTCCGACATGCTCGATTCGGGCTCCGATCGTTCCTGCCGTCGATTTGCATGTTAAGTATGCCAAATCGATGGCAGGAACGATCGAAGCCCGAATCGAGCATGTCGGATATATAGTCCAATCGATCCCGATCGACCCGCGGATCGATCGAGTGGGAAAACGCATGGTGTGTACCCATCATTAAATACCTAGATATATCTGTTTCAGTCACATACTACCATGAGCATGAGAGAAAAATGTAGGACACAGGAGTGACACTGAAGTCACATAGGACTGAAGGACAAAAGAAGTTGGACACACATAGATGCATCCTTGTTACAGATCTCACCACCCTCTACTACAGTTTACTTAGCGGAGGTCCCCTTTAAAGCAAACCTGAAGCAAAAATAAACTTATGAGATAATGAATTGTATGTGTAGTACAGAAATCGAACATTAGTAGCAAAGGAAAAAAGTCTCATATTGTTTTCCAGTATAGGAAGAGTTAAGTAACTTCAGTTGTTATCTATGCAAAAGAGCTTCTCTTCACCCGATTTGGGCCGAAGACAGTCTTGTTTTCTGAAGCACTTAAAAAACCAAGAAACAGTGAGACAGGTTGAGATGAGGTTTTACTGCAGGAGAGTTCAAAGAATCATTTTTTTCTGCTCTGTTTTAAAGTTTAAAATAGAGTGTGGTTTGAAAACTGCAAATATGACAGTATGATGCAAAGTTTAAAAAAGCTATATAACTGAAAATAAATGAGACTTCTTTGCTACTAATGTTCTATTCATTATCTGTACTACACATACAATTCATTATATCATAAGGGTTGTTTTTTGCTTCAGAATTGCTTTAAGTGCCTGAAAAACTCTTTGGGACACCAACGGTACTTAGAGGACTCACCTAATGCGGAGAGTTTCTGCACGGATTCATTGCAAGGCAGCTCGCATCCCGATAAAATTCCTAACAGAAGCACCACCAGCGAATTCAGCCTGTCCTCTATCTTGCTCAGGTTCACCTTGCTCTCCTCCTGCAGCTTCTGAAGCAGGGAAGTCACTGATTGGAGATTTGACTCCAACAAGTTCAGTCTTTCCCCCACACTCTTTGACTTTGGATTTGGGGGTTTGGGGCTCCCTTCAGTTCCAGATTGCTTCAGAGTTTGTTTGAACTCCTGGTTGGGTTCTTGGTGAACTTCCTTCAGCTCCTCGGGAGTGGGCTGCTCATCAGGTAGCAGAAAATGCAGTTTGCACCCCTGAGGTCCATCACAGTTAGCATCTACTTGAGGCATGGCCACGAGATTATCCAAGCAAGCAGGGTCCTCTTTCCTTTCATTACAATCAGAGCTCTCAGTCACCACATATATCTGAAAATCCTGAAGGAGCAGCAGCAGTGCAATCCACAGCATCTTTTTGCAAGGCAAGAACCTTCGTGTCTTAGTCCTACAACCTGCTCTTATTCTTCCAGAGCATCCAGCAGGAGCTGGCTGAAGCAAACAACCTGTGCAAACTCTCTGACTTTTACAGGTCCCTCTGTACACAATTCTTCACTGGCTGGGAAATCCTGTGAGAGCTTCAAAGCAAATGAAGACAGTGAATGTGTGTGAGGCATGCACCAGACAGGAGGGGGCTGGGGAGGGGGGTGTCAGAGGAGAGAGGAGGGCCTGAAAAAAAAAAAAGTCTTCTGTAGCACTTGAAACTCAGATTAGCATCTTGCACCCCTTGAAGACCAGCTCTAGTTGTGTCTAGGTAAATGTCCCCTGTGTCATCATTTACATGCAAGCTGTTCCTCAGCCTGGGAGGGTTGGGTCCTGTAATATAAAAATTTAACAAGGGAATATAACCCACACCTATATCGTTTTTATGTTACACAAGTAAGAGAAAGATACATCTCATTAAATATACCCTTTTGTTTGGACAGCAGAGCTGAAACTTCTGTAAACTAGAATATACAGTATTCAGAGAACAGTAATGTCATCCCTGCAAAACAGAACTTGCATTTCGGGGTCACCCAGCTCAGGCCCCAATTTACATAACAGGAGCCTATAGGCAAAGATCTCCAGGCACTTTAGACTTCACCCTGCATGAACCAGCAAACCCCCACCGAACTGCACCGCAAGTGTGCTGGCTGGCCCAGCTGTCACTTCTTCATTACCATGCTTGTCATAGGTAGCTACACCTGCCCCTTAGTATTAGGTAGCCAGAGCTATCCTCGGTATTAAGTAGCTACAGGTGCCCTTTAGTATTAGGTAGCCAGAGGAACCTCAGTATTGAGTAGCTATATGGTGACCCCGACTGAAGGAAGATCTTCTCGTCAGTGGAATGCTGAGGCTGATAAGCCTTTAATTTACCTGTTATTAGTGATTGGTCACCGAAGTTTGCTGACACCGGGTGACAGTGTTACATTGATGAACTTTAAGTGCTGATAGATTCCACTGTTTTAATATCTGTATAGTCAGGGCCGGATTTACCATAAGGCACTGTAGGTAGAGATGGGAGATCAAGCTGTGATATGACAGCTGACATCTCCCTTCAGTGATCAGGAGCCATCGCGATTGGCTCCTGATCACGTGATCACTACGATCGCCAGCGGATCATAGTGATCACTATTAGAGCAGTGGCGGGGGGGGGGGGGGGGGGGGGGAAGAACAGGATCCACTCACCTTCCTGACATTCCTCTGGCGATTGTCTCTCCCCTCCGATCTGGTCGGCATCTCCGATCGCTCTGACGTAAGCATCGGGTCTTGGCTTGATGACGTCAAGTCACGACCTGGAACTTAAAGGCATTGCGAGCGAGGATGCCTGCCAGAGTGGAGGGTGCAAGAGCTGCTCATCGCTGGAGCCTGGGAGGTGAGTAAAGGCTGCTGGCGGGGGGACACCTGGCCACACTGGGGTCACCATGCCCAGCTAGCCCTACCAGAAATCTGGCTGCTTAACTTCCCCCCCCCCCCCCGCATGTAAAATAGCCTGGTCTTTAAGGGGGGTTAGGCAGACGGTCCCCAAAGCATTAACTAAGCAGTGGCTGGATAGTGTGATGGTTAAGGGCTCTGCCTCTGACACAGGAGACCTAGGTTCAAATCTCAGCTCTTCCCGTTCAGTAAGTCAGCACCTATCTATTATGGTGTCCTTGGGCCAAGGACGGATCTGGGGGGGGGGGGGGCAAGCGGGTATCTTGCCCCAGGCGCAGTTTGTTGAATTCTTAAAAAGGCGGCAAAATGAATGGCAGTTTAGGCGCCAAAACCTGACCTTGCCCCAGGCGCAACTTGGTCTTGATCCGTCCCTGCCTTGGGCTAGACTCCCTTATGCTGGGAATACATGATGCTGAGGCAGATAGATGGTTCGATAAATAATTTTCGACATGTCCAATCTCATTTTTGATCGTTTTACCGCTCAATATCTGATAGAAGTGAATGGAAATTGATAACAAAAGATGAGAATCGAGTGGGAAATGGAGCGGAAAAACGAATCGAAACATGATCGAACGGCAAATCGACCGCAAAAACGCATTGTGTATTTATTCCCAGCATAACACGGCTACTGCCTACTGAGCACATCCCTAGAAGCTGCAGAGAAAAGCGCAATATAAATGTTACTGGTCTTGTCTAAGTTGACATTTTTTCATGAACTGTAACTAGGGCTTGTTTTGCAGTAGGGCTTATATTTTGAGCAGCCTCAAAAATCCTGAAAAATCTCGCTTATTTTCAGAAAAGGTCTTTCGGAAAAGGTCATATTTTCAGGGAAACAGGTAAGTTTAGACTGGAGGATTAAGTCCCTCTGTACTCTTTCATCTATCTGCTATTTCAGCAACATTACAGCTCCTACATAGTATTTTTCCTACCTTGCTGCTTGAAATTTTACTTTTGGTTACCTTGTTTCTTCATTGTTTAAAATTAATTAAACATCCACTGGAGATCCAAGACACAAGAAGAGTGAGATAAAACTTGGGAGGAAACAGCATCATGTTAATCAAACCTGAATACTGAATGAAAGAAAAACTGGCTAGTAATTTAAAGGGAAACTGAAGTGAGAGGGATATAGAGGCTGCCTTATATACTTCCTTTTAAAGCAAATCTGTATTATGCATGCTCCGTATGGAGCAGCCCATCTTCAGGAGTACTGAGAGACAAGAGGAATGGGGGGACAGCGCTGGAACAAGGGGACCAAGATGTGACAGGGAAGGCCCAATAGGATACAGAGCATTCCCTCTACAAAGGTAAGTATCAGACTTTTTTCTAAATTCAGTTTTACTTTAAAAGATACATGGGGCTTCTGCATTTGCACGAGTGTGTAGCCGCGTGACCGAGGTCGGCGGCCGCTACAGAGGGGATTCTATAGACTCCCTGAGAGCTGAGCTGCAGAGAGGGACACGTAGGCTTCTAGGGGCTGTGGGTAAGTAAATCTGAATTTTTTCTTTTAAATTTGCTGCATGAATCCTTTAACCACTTTGCATTACTGGGTTTTAAGATCCCTGACAATGTTGGCATATCAGCTGTGTCTCTATTTATACAGCAATAACTTTTTATTACCTATGCCATCAAAGTGATACATATATTGTTTTTTTTTTTTCAGGACAATCTAGACTTTCTTTGGATAATATTTTTTTTTCCAAATATTGTTTAATTTCACTAGCATTTTATCAAAGTAAATTAGGCATAAACCTTAAAATTAGACATTTTGTTTTGTTTCACCCCTCCTAATTTTTACATGACAAGCGTTACAGTTCTAAATATCCTGAAAAGCCAAGAGGCCATGGACAGACTGTGATTTGACTTAACCGGGCAATCAATTGCTTTTGCATTTTTATATCTTGCATTAATATACTGTAGGTTGATCACCAAGTCAGCGGATGTTCCTTACTTCACAGCTGAAAGCAAACTTCTGCTACTTTATAGCTTCTCGGTTATTTTCTATTTCCTTTTTTGTGGTTAGAATACCTAGAGGTTTGTTCATTTATCACTTACTGTCCTTTTAGGCTACTTACACACCAAGACGTTGCGTTTTAGGGGACGTTGTGGTCGCATAACGTGCCCCTAACGCAACGCATGGTGGTGTTGAAGTTGGACGTCAGATTGAGCAGCGTTATGCGGCTCTCAAAGCAGCCGCTCCAGGTTAGTGATAGGAAATCCGGATCTTTTTAAGGATTCGGATCATTTGAATCGGATCATTGAAAAGATCCGGATCTTTGAACCAAATCATTTGAATCATTTTACTAGGGAAGCAGACTGCGTGAAATGACTAGCAGGACAGGACTTTCCCTGCACTGTACATTCTGTATGTTCCTGTTTCTTCCAGACAGACATCCACTGTGAACCGAATCTTTCATTGTGATGATCCGGATGATTCGACTCACAAAAAAGATCCGGATCAAATGAACGATTCGTTCATGATCCGGAGAACACTACAGTCCTACCATGAGTCTCTGCAGTGCAGTGACTATTTAATTAGCCATGTGGATGGCCTCGGAGGAGGAGGGGAGACCTCCTCCTCCAACATTACTGAGCATGTGCAAGCTGTCTAACGCTGCTTAGCCCAGTATAACGTACAGCATGCAGCACTTTGTTTAACCACTTGCCGACCGCACGCTTATACCGTGCGTCGGCAAAGTGGCAGCTGCAGGACCAGCGACGCAGTACTGCGTCGCCGGCTGCAGCCTGATTAACGAGCGATCGCGCGGCTGTAGCCGCGCGATCGCTACGTCACACTCTTCGGCCCCCATGTGACTTCAGCCCGCCGGCCAATCAGCAGCGCCGGCGGGCTGTAAAAATTCAAATTGGCCTATAGAATGAGTATAATACAGTTTGTTTACGTAACAAACTGTATTATACTGCCTGCCTCCCGCTGGTGGTCACACTTAGCGATCGACCACCAGCGAGGAGAGCAGGCACAGTAAGAGTGCACACACAGACACTTTAGGAGCCCCACAGACCCCCCGATCACCCGCAGCACCCATCAGACACCCCCCTGTACCCCCCTGCAGCCTGCAGATCAGACCTAACCACCCCCCATATCACCCATCAATAAATTCCTGTCACCACCTGTCACTTCTATCCATCAGAGCAGACCCCCAACTACCCCTTAGGGGTATCTGATCACCCCCACACCTCCAGATCTCCCCCCGACCCCCCCCCCCCCCTGTATACTGAACCTATCTATCTCCCCTGCATCTGTCTATCTCCCCAGTGATCAGCTGCCAATCACCTATCAGTCACCTGTCAATCATCCCTTGTCACCACCTGTCACTGCCCCCCATTAGATCAGACCCCCAACTGCCCCTTAGGGGTATCTGATCACCCCCCACCCCTTCAGATCTCCCCCCCCCCCCCGTATACTGCATCTATCTTCCCTGTAATTGCCCGCTGATCAGCTGTCAATCACCTATCCGTCACCTGTCAATCATTCCTTGTCACCACCTGCCACTGCCCCCCATCAGATCAGACCCCCAACTGCCCATTAGGGGCTTCTGATCACCCACCCACCCTTTCAGATCCCTCCGAGACACCCCCCCCCCCCTGATCACATCAGCAGTCCATTGTTTACATCTGTTTTTCCCTGTAAACACCCACTTATCACCCGTCAATAACCCATCTATCACCACCTGTCACTCCTATCCATCAGATTAGACCCCCAACTACCCCTTAGGGGTATCTGATCACCCCCCACCCCTTCCGATCCTCCCCACACCGTCCTAGTTCATTGATTGCGTATATTCTCCCCCCTGCCATTGTGTATCTTATCTCCTGTCTGTAAGGCTTGATTGTGCTTTGTTTGGCTACAATTGTCTCAATTGCACTGTGATTGGCATCGATTGTCGTGTGATTGGCTTCGATTGTCACGTAATTGGGCTTCGATTGTCGCGTGATTGGCTTCAATTGCCCGTAATTGGTTTTGATTGTGCCAATTGCCCACTGATTGGCTGTTTTGCCCTGTGATTAGCATCGATTGTCGTGTGATTGGCTTCAATTGTCACGTAATTGGTTTTTGATTGTCACGTTATTGGATTCAATTGGTCCGTGATTGGCTTTGATTGCGCCGATTGCTGTAATTGTGTTGTAATTGTCTCGTGATTGTTTTTGATTATTTGTGATTGCTCTCTGATCCCCAACCCCCCCCCCCCCCCCCCTCACCATCACCATCACTATCACTATCACTGTCCTAGTGATCTAAAAACTTTTTTAGTATCACTAGTGGTAACAAACAGTTAGGCCAGTTATCTAAGCAAAAGGGTTGTTAGTGTCAGTTAGTGCTCAGCCCACTGCACCACAGTCACTAATTAGCGTCATCACTGTCGCTAATCAGCATTGGTACTATATAGTATCTGTAAGTGATTATTAGTGATCACAGTCAGATCTATATTAGGGTCTCTAGGATCCACAAAAAAACGCAGTGTTTGCCCGATCAGACCTGATCGTTCGCCTGCACTGCGTTCAGCCCGCCCCACCGCAGTGACAGAAATTTCTTTTTTCTGATCACTGCAAAAAACACTGTACACAAGCTGTGGCACTGTAAACATCAGTTTTGATTTTTTTTATCTAAACTCAGTGACCACAGCTTTCTACCTCTCAAGTACTCCCTTTCGCTAGGTAGGTGCTCTTTTCCTGGGTAGTCTCAGAGGAATACCTCCTAAATTTAGCAGGCCACCATGGCAAAAAAGAGGTTTTCCAATGAAGACATCTACAGGTACATGGACCAGTCGGATGAGGATGATTGGGTCGACTTATTCGACGAATCTTCGGGTTCAGAGTACGATCCTGTAGACAGCAGTGGCTCTCAGACCGATAGTTCCGATGACGAGGTTGAGGTCCCGGCTAGAGCCAGGCGTACCACACCCCATGTCACTGGACTGCAGGTGGCGGAAGATCAGTCTCAAGGGCAGCAGAGTGGCGCTGATCTGATTTTTCTTGGTGAGGCATGCACCAGCAGCGCAGCATCTCCTGGGCCTATCAACACCAGTACTTCCGCAGAAGACCCTGATGAAGTGGCGGACACCATCCTGGAAGTAGAAACTGGTTCGGTGGTACGTGAATTAAGATCCGATCCGCAGCCACCAAGTAGACGGGCCCGTACTCCCATTGGTTTTCCAGAGGTGCTGGCAAACCCTGATTGGCATTCCCCTGATCCCGCCGCACCCATACTGCCCCCTTTCACCGCCCAGTCTGGAGTCCAGGTGGAGACAGTTGAACTAGGATCGGCCCTAGACTTTTTTGAACTGTTCCTCACCCAGGATCTCCTTGACTTAATTGTGGCTGAGACCAACCTATATGCCACACAATTTATAACCGCCCATCCGAAAAGCTGCCACGCCCAGCCTTTTCGGTGGAAACCACTCCAAGTTTCCGAACTTAAAATTTTTTTGGGCCTTCTCCTCAACATGGGTATTACTAAAAAAAATGTATTGCGCTCTTATTGGTCTACACGGCAAATACATAACATGCCCGTGTTCTCTGCTGCCATGTCCAGGACGCGATTTGAGATCATCCTGCGCTTCCTGCATTTCAATGACAACGACACCTGTCATGAAAGAGACCACCCAGCTTATGACCGGCTCCACAAAATTCGGCCCCTCATAGACCACCTGTCATCCACATTTGCAGATGCTTATACCCCTGAACAGAACATCTGTGTAGATGAGTCCCTCGTACATTTTACCGGGCGCCTTGGCATCAAACAGTACATCCCAAGCAAGCGCGCCCGGTATGGGGTGAAACTGTATAAGCTCTGTGATAGGGCCACAGGCTATACATCTCGTTTTAGGGTCTATGAGGGAAAAGACTCAAAATTGGAGCCGGTCGGATGTCCTGACTACCTGGGGAGCAGTGGAAAGATTGTGTGGGACTTGGTGTCACCCTTGTTCCAGAAGGGGTACCATCTTTATGTGGACAACTTTTACACAAGTGTGGCCCTCTTTCAGCACTTAAAGTTAGAAGGAATCCGATGCTGTGGCACCGTGCGGCCTAGTCGCCGGGGCTTCCCCCAACAGCTCGTTAACACCAGACTTCAACGGGGGGAGAGGGCCGCCTTGTGTACCGATGACTTGCTCTCGGTGAAATGGAAGGACAAGAGGGACGTTTACCTTCTGTCTACCATTCACACAGACACGACAGTACAAATTACACGGGCAACAGAGGTCATTGAAAAGCCCCTCGCCGTCCACAGCTATAATGCCAACATGGGAGGGGTGGACTTCAATGACCAGATGTTAGGGCCCTATTTAATTTCCCGGAAAACCAGACGCTGGTATAAGAAAGTGTCTGTGTATTTAATTCAATTGGCGATGTACAACAGCTTTGTTCTCTACAGTAAGGCTGGGAGAACTGGATCTTTCCTTCAATTCCAGGAAGACATTGTTTCGGCACTCCTCTATCCAGAAGGTGACAGAGCCCAACCCCCAAATGCAACTAGCCGGCTGCATGGAAGGCATTACGCCTACCCGATTCCCAGTACCCCAACTCAACGCAACCCCAGAAAAAGATGTCGTGTCTGCAGCAAGGCTGGAATAAGGCATGACACCCCCGTTTACTGTCCCCGCTGTCCTGACCAGCCTGGCCTATGCCTAGGGGAGTGTTATGAGAGGTACCATGAGAAGGCACACTTTTAGAACCTAGGGAACTACAGACACAGCAGTAGGCACACAAGGGTCTCTCAGTGCTATTTCACACTGGCGCGATGCGTTAGGGCAAATTGCCTAGCAAAAGTCACACTTTGCGGTCCCCCCCTACGCCGGAAGTGCTTGACTTAACGCTAGTGCATGCCTACGTTACTGCGTGGCTTCTGCGGCAATTTGGGTCGGCCCAGAAGTCATGTTAGTCTACGGCGACGCAGTTAATTACTAGGCCGAATGCTACTCTTGTGGTATTCCCTGAAGATCTATTTTGGGCGAGACGGTGCGGCGGGCTCGACCGACCGGATAGGCCAGTATGCAGTGTGAACCCAAACATCAGGTTTTGAGAGATCCAAATACACTGGCCTGCCAGAAACCTCTCCTTTCACTTGGGACAGAATGCATAATGTACTTCGCCACATATCTGTGCGATTTGCACTTTGCACATTGACCCATGGGGGAGGAGAAGTTTATCCTCAGCTCGCAGGTAAAAAAAAACAAACAAAAAAAAAAAACAGGTAAGCAAAAAAGTTAATATTTGGTTACCAATGTTATTGTTTGGTTTGAACATATTTAATAAAGTTTAAAAAGTTAATGTTATTGAAGTGCTTTGCTGCTTGCTTGCTTTTTTTTTTTTTTTTTTTTTCTTCTTCTCTCTTTTTTTCCAACCGACCAATCAGCTGCAGCACTGATGATGCATCCTGACAGAAGCATTGCGCTTCTGTCAGGTTACACAAAATCAGTGCATGCAGCGCTGTAGGACGAGATTTCTCCTCCACAGTAAAAAAGATACGTTTGCCGAGGCATATGGGCCAAGGTGTGGTGTTGGGGATTCATATGCTTTGGCAAGCACTTTGTATCAAAAAAGAACTCAAGCAATGATTTCTCCATTCACATCGATCAATGTGGATGAATAAATCAGGATTGCCTGGGCATACGAGCTGGTGGGTTTGGATTTTTGGGGTGGCAGCTCCTATGTCCAGGCGGACGCCTTCCCCTCCTTTTTGTTTTGTTTTTTTCGTTTTTCTTCTCTCTTTTTTCTATCCAGACCGACCGACCGACCGACCGACCAATCAGCTGCAGCACTGATGGTGCATCCTGACAGAAGCATTGCGCTTCTGTCAGGTTACACAAAATCGGTACATGCAGCGCTGTAGGACGAGATTTCTCCTCCACAGTAAAAAAGATACGTTTGCCGAGGCATATGGGCCAAGGTGTGGTGTTGGGGATTCATATGCTTTGGCAAGCACTTTGTATCAAAAAAGAACTCAAGCAATGATTTCTCCATTCACATCGATCAATGTGGATGAATAAATCAGGATTGCCTGGGCATACGAGCTGGTGGGTTTGGATTTTTGGGGTGGCAGCTCCTATGTCCAGGCGGACGCCTTCCCCTCCTTTTTGTTTTGTTTTTTTCGTTTTTCTTCTCTCTTTTTTCTATCCAGACCGACCGACCGACCGACCAATCAGCTGCAGCACTGATGGTGCATCCTGACAGAAGCATTGCGCTTCTGTCAGGTTACACAAAATCAGTGCATGCAGCGCTGTAGGACGAGATTTCTCCTCCACAGTAAAAAAGATACGTTTGCCGAGGCATATGGGCCAAGGTGTGGTGTTGGGGTTCATATGCTTTGGCAAGCACTTTGTATCAAAAAAGAACTCAAGCAATGATTTCTCCATTCACATCGATCAATGTGGATGAATAAATCAGGATTGCCTGGGCATACGAGCTGGTGGGTTTGGATTTTTGGGGTGGCAGCTCCTATGTCTCTCTTTCTTTTCTTTTTGTTTCACATTTTTTGGCAGATATTTGTTCATCCACATTGATCGATGCGAATGAAGGGATGTTTGCCGTTCATTTTTCCTTTCAGCCCAGAATGCACTACCTGTATGCCCAATATAAGGAGTATAGCAGAAATACTGGCCATACATGTAATGATTGCAGAGGCCCTAAAATGCCAGGACAGACCCCACAAATGACCCCATTTTGGAAAGAGGACACCCCAAAGTATTCCGTGAGGTGCATGGTGAGTTCATAGAAGATTTTGTTTTTTGTCACAAGTTAGCATAAATTGTTGTTTTTTGTTTTTTTTCACAAAGTATCCTTTTCTGCTAACTTGTGACAAAAAAGAATTTTTTTTATAAACTCACCATGCCCCTCATGGAATACTTTGTGGTGTCTTATTTTTAAAATGGGGTCATTTGTGGGGTTTGTTAACTGTCCTGTCATGTGGGGGGGGGGGCTAAATTGTGAGCACCCCTGTAAAGCCCAAAGGTAGTCATTGCACGTTGGGCCCCTTAGCGCAGTTAGGCTGCAAAAAAGTGCCACACGTGCTATCGCCGTACCCGGGAGAAGTAGACCAATGTGTTTTAGGGTGTATTTTTACACATACCCATGATGGGTAGAAGAAATGACTCTGTAAATGACAATTTTTTGATTTTTTTTTACACACATTTGTCCATTTACAGAGATATTTCTCCCACCCAATATGGGTATGTGTAAAAATACACCCCAAAACACATTGTACTACTTCTCCCGAGTACGGCGATACCACATGTGTGGCCCTTTTTTGCACCCTAACTGCGCTAAGGGGCCCAGAGTCCAATGAGTACCTTTAGCATTTCACAGGTCATTTTGAAACATTTGGTTTCAAGACTACTCCTCACGGTTTAGGGCCCCTAAAATGCCAGAGCAGTATAGGAACCCCACAAATGACCCCATTTTAGAAAGAAGACACCCCAAGGTACTCAATTAGGAGTATGGTGAGTTCATAGAAGATTTAGCTTTTTGTCACAAGTTAGCGGAAAATGATTTTTATTGGGTTTTTTTTACCAAGTGTCATTTTCCACTAACTTGCGACAAAAAAAAAATCTTCTATGAACTCACCATACTCCTAACGGAATACCTTAGGATGTCCTCTTTGTAAAATGGGGTCATTTGTGGGGTTCCTATACTGTCCTGGCATTTTAGGGGCCCTAAACCGTGAGGAGTAGTCTTGAAACCAAACTTCTCAAAATGACCTGTGAAATGCTAACGGTACTCATTGGACTCTGGGCCCCTTAGCGCAGTTAGGATGCAAAAAAGTGCCACACATGTGGTACCGCCGTACTCAGGAGAAGTAGTATTATGTGTTTTGGGGTGTATTTTTACACATACCCATATTGGGTGGGAGAAATATCTCTGTAAATTGACAATTGTGTGTAAAGAAATCAAAAAATTGTCATTTACAGAGATATTTCTCCCACCCAATATGGGTATGTGTAAAAATACACCCCAAAACACATTGTACTACTTCTCCCGAGTACGGCGATACCACATGTGTGGCACTTTTTTGCACCCTAACTGCGCTAAGGGGCCCAGAGTCCAATGAGTACCTTTAGCATTTCACAGGTCATTTTGAAACATTTGGTTTCAAGACTACTCCTCACGGTTTAGGGCCCCTAAAATGCCAGAGCAGTATAGGAACCCCACAAATGACCCCATTTTACAAAGAGGACATCCCAAGGTATTCCGTTAGGAGTATGGTGAGTTCATAGAAGATTTTATTTTTTGTCACAAGTTAGCGGAAAATGACACTTGGTAAAAAAAACCAATAACAATCATTTTCCGCTAACTTGTGACAAAAAGTAAAATCTTCTATGAACTCACCATACTCCTAATTGAGTACCTTGGGGTGTCTTCTTTCTAAAATGGGGTCATTTGTGGGGTTCCTATACTGCCCTGGCATTTTAGGGGCCCTAAACCGTGAGGAGTAGTCTTGAAACCAAATTTCTCAAAATGACCTGTGAAATGCTAACGGTACTCATTGGACTCTGGGCCCCTTAGCGCAGTTAGGATGCAAAAAAGTGCCACACATGTGGTACCGCCGTACTCAGGAGAAGTAGTATTATGTGTTTTGGGGTGTATTTTTACACATACCCATATTGGGTGGGAGAAATATCTCTGTAAATTGACAATTGTGTGTAAAGAAATCAAAAAAATGTCATTTACAGAGAGATTTCTCCCACCCAATATGGGTATGTGTAAAAATACACCCCAAAACACATTGTACTACTTCTCCCGAGTACGGCGATACCACATGTGTGGCACTTTTTTGCACCCTAACTGCGCTAAGGGGCCCAGAGTCCAATGAGTACCTTTAGCATTTCACAGGTCATTTTGAAACATTTGGTTTCAAGACTACTCCTCACGGTTTAGGGCCCCTAAAATGCCAGAGCAGTATAGGAACCCCACAAATGACCCCATTTTACAAAGAGGACATCCCAAGGTATTCCGTTTGGAGTATGGTGAGTTCATAGAAGATTTTATTTTTTGTCACAAGTTAGCGGAAAATGACACTTGGTAAAAAAACCCAATAACAATCATTTTCCGCTAACTTGTGACAAAAAGTAAAATCTTCTATGAACTCACCATACTCCTAATTGAGTACCTTGGGGTGTCTTCTTTGTAAAATGGGGTCATTTGTGGGGTTCCTATACTGCCCTGGCATTTTAGGGGCCCTAAACCGTGAGGAGTAGTCTTGAAACCAAATGTCTCAAAATGACCTGTGAAATCCTAAAGGTACTCATTGGACTTTGGGCCCCTTAGCGCAGTTAGGGTGCAAAAAAGTGCCACACATGTGGTATCGCCGTACTCAGGAGAAGTAGTACAATGTGTTTTGGGGTGTATTTTTATACATACCCATGCTGAGTGGGAGAAATAACTCTGTAAATGGACAATTGTGTGTAAAAAAATCAAAAAATTGTCATTTGCAGAGATATTTCTCCCACCCAGCATGGGTATGTGTAAAAATACACCCCAAAACACATTGTACTACTTCTCCCGAGTATAGCGATACCATATGTGTGACACTTTTTTGCAGCCAAACTGCGCTAAGAGGCCCACAGTGCAATGACTACTTTTAGGCTTTACAGGGGTGCTTACAATTCCGCACCCCCCAAAATGCCAGGACAGTAAACACACCCCATAAATGACCCCATTTTGAAAAATAGACACTTCAAGGTATTCATTGAGGGGCATGTTGAGTCCATGGCAGATTTCATTTTTTTTTGTTACAAGTTAGCAGAAATGGAAACCTTTTTTTTTTTTTTTTTTTTGTGACAAACTGTCATTTTCCGCTAACTTGTGACAAAAAATAAAATCTTCTATGAACTCACTATGCCTCTCAGTGAATACTTTGGGATGTCTTCTTTCCAAAATGGGGTTATTTGTGGGGTATTTATACTATCCTGGAATTTTAGCACCTCATGAAACATGACAGGTAGTCCGGAAAGTCAGAGATGCTTAAAAATGGGAAAATTCACTTTTTGCACCATAGTTTGTAAACGCTATAACTTTTACCCAAACCAATAAATATACACTGAATGGGTTTTTTTTCATCAAAAACATGTTTGTCCACATTTTTCGCGCTGCATGTATACAGAAATTTTACTTTATTTGAAAAATGTCAGCACAGAAAGTTAAAAAAATCATTTTTTTGCCAAAATTCATGTCTTTTTTGATGAATATAATAAAAAGTAAAACTCGCAGCAGCAATCAAATAGCATCAAAAGAAAGCTGTATTAGTGAGAAGAAAAGGAGCCAAAATTCATTTAGGTGGTAGGTTGTATGAGCGAGCAATAAACCGTTAAAGCTGCAGTGGTCTGAATGGAAAAAACAGCGCTGGTCCTTAAGGGGGGGTAAAGGCTGAGTCCTCAAGTGGTTAAACGTGCTGCGTTACTATGTAACGCAACGTGTGCACTGTGAACAGCACAATTGATTTTTCATTGCTGTGAGTTAGGCTGCGTTACTGGCTGCTGTAACGCGGGACTTGAACATCCCACTGTGAAACCAGCCTTAAACCTTTAGCAGCCAATTTATTTAGAGGTTTGCAAGTGCCCCGGACCAATTTGTTTTAGCACATTTTTTTATTTCTTACTTGTTATATTTTCTTTCCTTCTAATTAGCACTGATGTAATGTATATTTATGGCCACTTATCACTAGGGGGCAGTGTGAGACAATAATAGAGGACTTCTACTTTCATTTTCTATATTTTCTGTTAGCAGAGAGAGATCAACGCATTCCAAGAATTTACAGCACAACTTTTGCCGACTGAGGTCAAAAGCAATGCACTTACCTCAAATGAGTTAAATCTATTGAAGCTGCTAATGGGTTAAAACGTGGATCTGTTGTCTTGCATTATTAATTACCTTTACCTGTAGCAATTTGGCGGGGCTTGATGTCCATTTGGCATTTGTGTTATCTGTCATAAATAAAGTTGCTTGTTAAAAACTTAAAAGAAAAAAAATAAACTCTGAAACAGTAAAAAATCTAGCGGGAGAAGGTGGAATAATAGCTGT